>NW_022631028.1:10689661-10728507 GCF_010015895.1 Lontra canadensis
AATATATATAAATATATATAAATAAAAATATATATAAATATATATAAATATAAATTATAAATATATTATATGTATAAAAATGCATATAATATATATAATATAATATATTTTAATATATTATAAAATATAATATATTTTAATATATTATATATATTTTGAAGATTATATACATATATATATCTTAACATACTTTCAACATATATATATATCTTAACATACTTTCAAACATTTTTTAAGAACTGGGGAAAATTCTAAGCACCAACACATCTAAAATGACAAAAGAAACCTAACTTGTATCTGTATTATATATAACCAAACTGTTCTATAACAAAATATATTAGTTGATGCTCTTGTCTCTCAACCTAACCTGTTAAGGACACTCTAGTCAAAATCATGAATGTTTCAAGGACTTGGAGATAGAGGCCAACGGCTGAAGACTCATAGGTAGGATGAAATGGAAAGGCAAACCTGGGGAGTCGGTGTGCCCGTCTTTTCTCCAACCACAGTCCCTTCATCTAATTTAATTGGGAACAAGGGCTTCTATGGTTGCTCATTTCACTTATTTATTCCTTAGCATGTATCAAGTGGCTACTATATGTGTATCATTTTTTGGTGCCAAAAAAAGATATGGTAGGTAAAATTCTAAGAATTACCCACGGTGACCCTCATTGCTGGGTAATTACCATCCCACTACCACTGCATGGGGTCAGTCTGTGAAAATATGATAAAGTAACACTCCAGGAACCAGTTTCTGCCCTAACTTGAATGAGCTTTGAAGAAGATTCTTCTGAGGGCTTCCAGATAAAAGCACAAATTAGCCAACACCTCGATTTTGGTCATATGACACCCTAAGTAGAGATCCCAGTCTGGCTCACCTGGACTTCTGACCTGAAGAACTGTGAGATTATAGGGCACCTGGGTGGCTCAGTTGGGTAAGCATCTGCCTTTGACTCAGGTCATGATCCTGGGGTTCTGGGATCAGGTCCCGAGTCAGGCTCCCTGCTCAGCTGGGAATCTGCTTCTCCCTCTCCCTGTGCTCTTCCCCTCTACCCCATCCTCTGTTCACCCCTCCTCTATCAAATAAACAAATAAAATCTTAAAAAAAAAAAAAAACTATGAGATTATAAATGGAAGTTATTTTAAGCTGCTGAATTTTGGTCATTTGTTATGCAGTGATAGCAAACTGATACAAAATTAAAATTAAAACTAGAAACTTGATCAAGATTTCAGAAGCTTACTCTCCAATTGGAAAAGAGGGTTTCTGCATTCCCTACATGTTGACTCTCCTCCCCACCAAAAACATGCAAAGCGCATTTTTATTTTTTGAAGTGTCAAGTCTGTCATCATTGCATCCAGTCTGCCATGGTTTAACAATTCCTACAACGTACTCTACACTTTACTGGGCCCTGAGGTCCACAGATAGACTAAGCATCTGTCCTCAGGAGGGCTGTAGACTGGGGACATGAAGACAACCACAGGACAGGTATACTACCCTGTGCTGTGAGAAACCACAGCGACGCTGGAATATGGGTGATGGGCTTTTACCTGGCATGGGCAAGAAAAGCTACTTGAAGGGGGTGACAACAAAAATTAATCTGGGATTTCAAAAGACATAGTAAGTCAACATGTCCCACAATATTTTCAGACAATTTCACCCAGTGATTGCACTTTAAATTTTGTATTGTTCAGTGGGCATAGGCATTTAACTGCCTTCTTAGAAACTGTCAGGCCAGTTATGCAAAAAAACTCCATATACTGTTTCCCTTAGGTAGTACCCGTCATTGCCCCTGATTCTTTAGAAAGCAAAATGTCAGCAGTTGAGGAACCTGGCAAGTACTTGTTGCTGATGAAAATTAAAATGTATTTTCTTCCTTTCTCTTAAATACATTTGGAGTGGATTTGAAAAAAAGTAGACTTTTAAAGAGAGGGGCAATGATTACATTTCCAAGTGTAAATTTGTAGAAAGGTGATAAGGATCAGAGAAACGCAGCATCATGACCTTTTACAATAATTTTTAAGGGGGGTCAGGAGAAACAGCAGAATTTCTCTGTATGTATAAATAGAGGTACAACTCAAATTCTCATTTGAAACCTTTGATCTTTAGAAGAAAGTGATACAATTATATTTGCTCTCTCATTTTCTCTATTTTAAATTCAATTCCATACTTCTCTTTCTTGTGAATTGCAAATTGCCCTTCAACTTTGTGAGACTTTTAGAATTGTAGCACAAAATCAAGAACATGAAAAGGAATTATCATACAGAGATCACGTATGTGCAAAATATATGTATATACACAGGCACATACATGCCTCCCCATTTGTGGTGATTGATTTATGTCAGTGTTAATTTAGAATTGAACAAACTGCAATCTGGAATTTTGACAGATGATGTTTTTCCAGGTTTCTTATGTTTAAGATCCAAAAATAATGACTATTGATCTTTGGTCTACATCATGAAAAGAAATGCACTTTACCCGTTGGTTCATGATTAACAGTTCTCATATAATAATAGCCAGTATAATTCAAAGTGTAAATTGAAATTAAAAGGGCAGGAACAAAAGGCTGTAAAATATAATTCCAATAGAAATGACTGAAAGCACATCTGCTGAATGAGAGGCAATGAGAGAGAAGGGAGAAGGGAAGTGTCTATCACATGTGAGGCTTTACGATAAATGCCAACAAGGAAAGCTTTATTGAAGACCTGGGAGAGGTTTAATAGCTAAAAAAAGAAAGGATGAATTCAGAGGGTCATAGCACTTGTATGGGATTCAGCTACTCTTTATAACCAATTCAGCTAGGTGGGGACCACAGAGAGAGCAGGCAAATGGCTCAACACACACACACACACACACACATGATCCCAATCTGCATCTCTATTTGAAATTCTCACCATTAGCATTGCTCTTCCAGTAGTTATTTTAATGTCTTTTACTTTTAAACCTGGGTAAAGATGAAGGCCTCAAGTTTCTTGAGGAACAGGCGATTGAACTAGGGATTGCATTAACAAAGGTGAGTTCATTCAATTTGCTTTAGCACTTTAAGGCCTCTAGTGGACAACGCAGTGCGGAGGAAATGAGACATGAAATAGATTGGTTTTGTTGGGAGCCAAAGAGCAGAAAGGGTTAGGCCAGCCAAGTGACACCTTGCAGTGGGAGCACCAGGGCATGGCTGTTCTGAGCCCTGAGGTGCTGACAGCCAGACAGGGGGTCAGGGATGGGGAAAGGCAGCAGTGGTAACAGCGCTGTTTGCCATCCGTTCTTCTCAGTACTTTAGATGTACCAACTCATTTAATCCCCCCCACAAAAAAACTTATGCAGTATGAACACTTATCCCCATTTTACCTATGAATATGCCCCAAATCACCTGCAAGAAATGGTGCTCCTGGTGATGAGGAGTACCTCTGGTGCCACTGGGATTGACCTCAAGAGTCTGGCTCATGCTCTTGTTGACTCCCTTTCTGGGAGAAGGTGATATAGGCAGTGGCTGGGAAAACCTAGACACTCCTGGGTTCAAATCTGACTTGTTACTAATTAACTATATGGCTTTTGTCACTTTTTGAGCTAGCTCAACCTCAATTTTCTTATCCATAAATTAGGAATAACAATAGTATCTACACTTCATGGTATCCTTAAGAAATTTAGTTGAGAGGTGCTATCTGGCAAAGGGACATTACCCAGGACATGCCCAATAAATCCCTAATAACATGGACAGTAGAAATAGCAAAGAGGTTCTGTGTCAGTGATGGTTTGGTCAGAAAAGCACAACTTCTGGGGATGCTGTACAATAAGGGATTTATTACAGCATTAGCCCTTGCACTCTCGGGAGCTGGAGTGGTGGGGGGATCTATACACGCTATGGTCTCTGTGTCTAGTGTAGAGCCCAGCATCACTGGAGGTGATGAGACTGGGTGTCAGGAAAGAGAATGGGACACAGAGAGTGAAAGGATGACAAGGAGCCCATGTGGGCAAGTAGAGCCCATGTTTATCTCAGTGCTTCCCACCTTGGGAGGGCAGGTGGTCTGAAAACGGAGCTGGCCCTCTCCACAACTGGCTCAGGGCTCAGGGAAGCTGGCAGAGGGGCTGTGGCTACAGTGCTGCCTCATGCTGTCTACGTGCACAGGTAACAATGTCCACATACTCCGCAGCATTCGGTACCCTACGCTAATCTTCACAGTATAAAGCTACGTCTGCTGCATCACATTTGCCTTCCAAATATTTTGTAAAATTTCTCTTGTGGCTAATGCTGAGGTTCACAACGTGGGGAAGGGAATTCTGAGAACAGGAATTCCAGTTTAGCCAAACTGATGCAATACAAAGCCAAGGCACCAGGGTTCTACACCTTCTTTTGCCAATATTGGCTAGCTCCTCTGTATTTTAGAATAATGATGGCAACTCTAAAACAACAATCCAACTCTCACTTGGACCCTCCTCTTGAGGGACAACAACAAATTTAGACCTACCCATTTCCTTATCTGTATTTCTTGAATCGAAGACCATACTTCTTTCCAGCTTTGGCACAGTAACGGTCACCACTGGGCCTGTGTTGTGTTCTGCAGTGCTGGGCACTTGGGCTTCTAACACAATGGCTGTTCTGATCCTCCCTCTGGATTCCCAGTACGAGATGATCACATTCAGACTCCCTACGCTGTCCATCCCTTGTAGTCCTAGCTTGCTCATGCAGACACATATTTCAGTAGCTTTGCACCCCCACATCATTCTCTTCTACTTTCAATGTAGCTCCTGCAGGTCACATTCTAGTTGCCAGTAGGTACATCACCCACTAGACAATAAGCTACTTGCAGGTAGGGACTGGTCCAGTGAATGGTTGAATGCATGAGTAAAGAAAGAACAAAAACTGCACATGTCTCTTTTTCATTCACAGTCATATATTCACACAGTTGTCTTATAAATTGTATCGATAGGTCTCTATGGGCCAAGTACTCTACCATATATAAAAGGAACAAAACAGCCATGATCCCAATTCTTGTGGAGCTCACATTCTAGTCCGGAGTCAGATATTAACCTAAAAGGACATGTGAATCAATGCACAATTGGCCATTGTGATGAAGGGCTGGGAATAAAAGTAAGATAATGGCTATTCTTATTAAATAAATTTATTTTCAAGATGACTGGGTCAAGAAACTTAATTTGTGCACATAAGAGAGCAACATGAATTAGTGCAATGGACAATAGACAAATAAATGTGGCCTTGTCAGCACAATGTTCAAAATAATTGAAGGAGCCAATTCAGTTCATCATTTATCAGTTTCACAGCCTCCTGCAGGCACTGAGTGAGTGTTCCCCCCCACCCCCACCCCAATTGCCAATAAGCTTCGAGAAAATACAAGCATAGGTTCTCTGGCTTTGTAGTCTGCCTGGAGTATGTTGTCCTTAGAGAGAAAATCAACTCCCACAGATCAGGAACAAGTTGTAAGATTTTAGGAGAGTTCTTACCAGACTAAAGACTCTCCATAAGTACATATGATATTAACCTCTTTAGACAACAATTTGATAAAACAACAGTTGAGTTTAGGGCACTGAATTTTAATAATGGGATGTTAATCATTTATTTTGTATCCAGCACATAAAATTCCCAGATGCCAACTCCAGTGCCAAAAATGGACATGTGGAGAACAGCAGATATGAAATGATAAATCTTGTGATTTAGAGGCCTTGCTTGCTGAAAGTCTCCAGTGATTCATTTCACCACTGAGGAGCAATTTCTCCAACAAAATGTGTCTTTCCCATCCCTTAATCCAAGCAACTCATTTACTATTCACTTTGTTTGTCTTTCAGTATGGTCTTTGTCAAAGCTTCCCTCTTAAGAATTTCCTCCTTATAAACACTGTGTCTTTGATCACTGCCAAAACATGTGAAGGATTATGAGAGGTAAGAACAAAGAAGAGCTTTTTAAGACTTCCCCAACCATCTGATCTCTTTGTTGATTACACCTGTTTGGGAATTTTTTCATGTCACATATTTATTCCTGCCTGTCATAAGTTAGACAAGACATTAAAAATGTGTGTGAACATTCTCCAAAGAGAAGTTTTTATAGATTATGCCATCTTTAGTAATATAAATTGATTTCAATTAATTTAATGGAAAATGCAGTTGGAATTCAATGGAGTCTATGTTTATTCAGCTATTAATTCATTCTTTCATCCATACATTTATTCCATTAAGATACATTCAGTACATTTTAGGTACCAGATATTAGCCATCTAGTGGTGAGAGATATGGGCATGGTTCCTGCTATCAGAGTAACAAAGTTGTGAAGAAATTGACACAATTTAATATACTATGCATTTCTGTATAAGTGTGTGCACTTGCATGCCCACATGTCTGTATGCACATGTGCAGATGTGTGATGAGGACACAATAACACAACTATAAATGTCTAATGTAGGGCTCTCTGCTCAGCAGGGAGCCTGCTTCCCCCTCTCTCTCTGCCTGCTGTTCTGCCTACTTGTGATCTCTCTGTCAAATAAATAAATAAATAAAAATCTTAAAAAAAAAAAAAAAAGAAGTCCATTTTAAATGTCTAATGTCATGCCTCTGAGAGTGTGACATTAGAACTACAATTTAAGTGATAAGAAGCCAGCCCTGCAAAGATCCAAGGAAAAATTATTCTAGGTTAGAGGAGGAACAAGTACAACAGTCTTGGGTAAGAGTGAGTTTGGCATGTACACAGACCCAAGAGAAATCCCAAGTGGGTAAAATAGAGAAAAAACTGCAGAATTTGGTACAAGATGAAGGTGGAAATGTGGACAGGAGTGAGAGTCAAGAGGGTTCATTTCTACCAGGGGTTCTTCATTTCTATGGTCTCTGTACTATATAGTGTGTGAGGATATAGATATAGATATAGACCTATACTATAGGTCTCAGGATTCTGAAGGTACATGAAGTCCTTAATATTTGTAGTAAAACTTCCTGTATGCATCAGTGCATTTTCAAAGTAGTCTGAGACTCAAGGAAGCCTAGGGATCAAGACCCGTCTATGGAGTACTGATCCAGTCCAAATACTGGTCTAATGCAGTTTTAATAAAAATACTGGGTAGATACATTATAAATTAACAATTAGCTTCTTTCAAAGTTTCATGATACCTTCTATCACTGAGTTTAAAACCTTGGTAATTATATATTCTAATCCTAAATGGTTCATGCAGCTACTATTTGGGGTTTTGTTCTTTTCAGGTAAGAAAATGGAAGCATTTCATTATATCATGTCAAGGTTCAGAAAGTTAAACTTTTTTGAGAAGAAGGATAAAACTGGATTAGGAATTATTTTATTCTTCCTGAATGCTACATTAAGTGAACACTGCCTGGAAAGGATACGATAGGTAATTTTTAGTCCTTGATAATAACTAAAAAATGTAAACCCTTTCCATCATCATTTTTCATCCGTATTTGGTAACTATTGTGTGAGAACAATGGAAGCAGATATATGATACTATATTCAATATCCCAAAGAGATGATGAATGATAACACTTACAGTTTAAAAGAAAAATGGCCCAATTTCAAGTGTCCTTTCTGGAAGTTCTATGACTGTTTTGGGAAAACTTGCTAAAAATATTAAGGCTGTAGAGACAAGAATGGAAAGAATGAAATATAGTCTCCATCCCTTTTTTTATGTTCTTAAGGATACTGTTTAACATACATCATTTTGACAAAGTTGACTTATTTATTAAATAAAACTTATGATCATTAAATTGCTTTCTAGATGCTGTGTCCATGAATAGTGAATTCTGAGAAAGTTCATTACATGAATCAAAACATTGAAAAATATCACTTTAAATGTGATAAATGTCTTTGTCTACTTTGCCTCATAACTTCAACTGAAATGACCTGACACATGAATAAATATTTATATCAGCTTTTATACTAAAAAAGAAAAGCCTGCTTGAAAATGTTGTGTTGCAATTACTCATGGGTATTTGCCTGATGATTATTTGTCTCTAGTAGAGAGCATATTCTAAAATAAACAGAATCTGGCATGGAACCATCATAGAATATATTTATACATTAGCCAATTCACAACCAATTGAAAAGGACAAGTACAAACAAGCCTCTATTTGTCCGCATAGCTCTGAATAGTTGGTTTCATATTCCCACTACAGTGACCAGTTTTAGTTTTGCAAATTTGCAATATTGTAGTTGCAAAGAGACAGGGAAAGGTATCTTTCTTTTTGGTGGATGCTGGAAATGTATCCTAAATATCTTCCCTAGTTTGTAATGAAAAGGAGTAGAATTTGTCACCCCCAAATACGCCTCTTTGGCATAAAGATTATCCTAGACTGATTATTTTTAAGAAACTAGAGAATTGGAAAAGCTCTTTACCTCCCTCTCAATTACCTAAATTTGCAATGGAAAGGGGGGTCTACACCAAGAAGAAAACTCTTATCAGAAATATCCTTTCAGGAAACTTCTCTGCATAAGAGGTCAAACTGTGACTTCCAGTCACCTCCTCTCACCTTCCTATGAATGGAGATTCTTCCCTTTGTATCCTCAGATTCTTAACCCTTTCCTTAGCTCAGGATGTTATATAAGCCCCAACTACCTGGCTCCCCTTTGGGTCTCATATTTGTATGGAGCTCCCATATGTACAAAATTTGTTTCTTCTCCTGTTAATCTGTCTTATATCAATTTAAATATTAGACCAGCCCAAGAACCTAGAAAGGAAGAAAGGAAAAATTATCCCCACTTCAGTACAATCAGAAACAAGTTTGCAATACTTAGGGAGATGGGGGAGGGCTACCTAGAAAGAAGAAAAAAAAATTGAAATGGTAGTGATGGGGCACCTGGGTGGCTCAGTGGGTTAAGCCCCTGCCTTCGCCTCAGGTCATGATCTCAGGGTCCTGGAATCGAGTCCCATATCGGGCTCTCTGCTCAGAAGGGAGCCTGCGTCCCCCCCCCTTCTCTCTCTCTGCCTCTCTGCCTACTTGTGATTTCTCTGTCAAATGAATAAATAAAATCTTAAAAAAAAAAAAAAAAAAAGAAATGGTAGTGATAAGTGGGAACATTTCACAAAAGATCCTAAATATCAGAGGACGGTGGTATAGCTTTCCCTGTACACAATGAAGAGCCACAAAAACTTTTATCTGGAGGAGTAGCTTAGTGAACTTGACTCTCCAGAATGATTTATCTGCAATTTGCAATCTGCAGATAGGCTTATAAAAGGAAGTGCTTTTCCTTTTGCAGTCTAAATATGACTGCCAGAAATTACTCCCAGCAAGAGGTGGAGTTTCTTTCCTCTCCACTTGAGTCTGGGTTGGCTGTGTGACTTGCTTTTACCAACAGAACCATGCAGAAATGTTGCCACAGGACAAGCCCCGGAGCTTCCTCTAGGTTCTCCTAGAGCCCAGCTGCCATATTGCAAAGAGTAAGTGCTCTCCTCCAGCACATAAAGAGGCTCTGGAGAAAGAGGTGCTAGTGGTCTGAGGAGTAGATTAAGGCATGAAGAACTGACATTGATGAGGGAGCAGGAGGCTGGCTGAAGACAAAGCAAAAGGTAGCACCTTGCACCGCCTCTCCACCCACTCCCCTCGGTAATGTGTGTGACATTCCTCAGGCACCCCTGACTGCCATAAGTGAGAAACAAATAGTTAACTTACAGAAATCACAATCCTACAAGACAGGAGTCTCCCTTGGTTTACAAATGTCCTAGAGATGTACAAACAAAGAAGTTACCTTATCAATAGCACAATTTCCAGGAGCAAATAACTCAGTTCCTCAAACCCTAATGTCACCCTCCCTTCCAAAAACAAAACTGAAGGAGGCTGAGGTAGAAGGAAATGTAAATATAGTTAAATCTCTTCTGCCCCTAAATCTCACTAACAAAGACGCTTGATAGCAGGATTGTGACATCCCACCAGGAATCTCCCAACTATCTTGATGTTAATGGCTGGCCAAAAGACAACATTGATCTTAAGCCATGAGGCCTCAGGTATCCCAGCACCTTGTAGGCCCTCTTTAGCATATGAAAGTTTCGTTGAAACCTCCCTTCCCCTCACCTTCCCCCAACTGCAAGGTACACAACCAGCCATCTCTCACAACCCGGGGCAGCCGCTCTTTCTGCCCACGGGTCCAGTCCCCATGCTTTAATAAACCACCATTTTGCACCAAAGATGTCTCAAGAATTCTTTCTTGGTCATCGGCTCCAGACCTCAGCCCACCAAACCTCACCTAGGTTCTAGAACTTCATCAACATGACCCAGACAGCAAGCAATCATAAGGCCCAACACATGTGAAGGAAGCTTTCTTGGGTCCCCACCCCAGCCCACTGGCCAGCTGAATACAACCACACCAGAAAACTAGAAGACCAGCAGACGGATCACTTCATACATCTACCAACAATCTTAAGGAATGGCAAATTGTTGCTGTATCAGGACATTAAGCTTAGACGGGGTTTACTGCAATAGAAAACCAAAATAACATCTCACGAAATGTCTTCTCACAATCAAACTCAAGAAAGATTCGTTGTGGTGGAGGCTTGGAAGGCGGTTGGAATGGTATTTCAGAAAGGTTAGCTTGGGGTCATGAGAACACTGCCTAGGTGAAAAGACCAAGGCTTAATTAATGCTCACATTCCCTTCTCTCATCAGCAAAGGGGCAGGTAGTAAAACAGATTAGAATGTTGAGTTTAGAAGTCACACCAAACTGGGCTCCTCCCCTGGTTCCAGCCCTTAAACATTTTTTTCCCTAAGAGTAGGTCTTTTCACCTAAAACACAGAGCTAATAATAGCCCCCACTGAATGAACTCATTATGAAAATCAACTGGGGGAGGATGTCAAGTTACTTAGCACAGATTTGCATATACTAAGCTCAGGATGAGGAGTCAACACGGTTTTAGAAATGGAAACAGACATTCCCTTCTTTCCAGTATTTGCTCTTTACCTTCCTGAATTTGGTCCTCAGGTCCTCCAGGAAGGATGTCAAAGAATAAATATATAGAGAATAGAAAACATTCTTGATTGTTGAGTTTCAAAAGCTTAGAAAATTTGTGTTTCAAAAGGCTCCACCCTAAGGCCAATCTCTGATGGTGAAAGAAAGTGTCTGTAGCCTTTCCCTTGCTTCCTCCCACTCCCTGATCCAGATTCTGACGTAAAACTGATGTCCTCTGTCTTTAGTGGGTCTCGCCTCCACCACCCATCACCAGGCAATCCAAATTTCAAAATAGGGATAACTAGGGACAAGCCTGGATGAATCGAAGATGTGTTTACTTAGAAGACTTGTGTCCCCTTTACTATTTTAAGGAAAAGTAATAATATGGCAAGATTCATCTGGGCCCGAAAGCTCTGCTTCCCTAAGGAAAAGTTGAAAAATATTTTGAATGGGTGGAAAAGATTTCTAGATATCCTGTCTAGCATATCTTCCTGGGCTGTCTCTCCCTTGTGTTGTCTTTCAACTATTTTACAGCTCTATAAGTTACGGGATACTGATAGTCATACAAATAATTGTTTTCCATAGAAGTGCAAACTGTATCTAGTTAAGGAAGTTGGTTATTACCCGTGGATATTGACTAATCTGTTATATATTTGTAAATTCTTTTCAGCATTCCTGATAACCATAAGTGTGTCTGTTCTTTTGGATTTCCCATGAAACTGGGTCCGTATTTATTTCAAATTTCAATGAGAGTTACAACTATGCCTGCCTATTAGTTTGTTAGGACTCTCATAATAAAGTGTCACAGACTGGGTGTCCAACAAGGGAAAGGTATTTTCTCAGGATCTGGAAGCTAGAAGTGTGAGATGAAGGCATTGGCAGGGTTGGTTTCTTATGAGATCTCTCCGCTTGGCTTGCAGATGACTGTTTTCTCCTTTAATTCTTCACATAGCCTTCTCCTTAGCTCCTGTGTCCTAATCTTCTTCTTCTTCTTTTTTAAGATTTTATTTATTTATTTGTCAGAGAGAGAGAGAGAGAGAGAAAGACAGTGAGGGATGGAACATAAGCAAGGAGAGTGGGAGAGGGAGAAGCAGGCTTCCACTGAGCAGGGAGCCCGATGCAGGGCTCCATCCCAGGATTTTGGGATCAGGACCTGAGCCGAAGGCCAGCCGCTTAACGACTGAGCCATCCAGGTGCCCGATGTGTCCTAATCTCTTATAATGATATCAGCTGTACTGGGGTAGGGCCCAGTCATGTAATCATTTTACCTTTGTTATCTCTTTAAAAGTCCTATCTCCAGAATGGTCACATTCTAAGGTGCTGAGGGGTAGGACTTCAATATATGAATTGGTAGTGAGGCAGGACACAATTCTATCCTTAACATATATATATTATTTTAATTAAAGTATTCTTTACACTTCTCAAGTGATACTCTCTCCAAATGGACCTATAAAGGTATATTTAAAACATCCTAAGCAGGCCAACATTCTGACTAAAGATTATGGGCTCCCTTTTTTACCACATGCACTAGTATGCATATTTTCTATCATTCTCGAGAGCTTTGTGATAAAAAATTTTCCTCTGTTGCGAGCATACTTCTACAGATCCATTTTCACATTCCATTGGATAATTAAGCTTCCACCAAGGGTATGGCTCTCTTCACAGGCCCTCACTCCTGAGCTACAATGTGTAAATGAATCCTCAGGGGTGTGCAGAGTTAAGAAAATTGTGCTAAACAGAATTCCAGATAAGGTAGCCTGAGGACTTCAAAAGAGTGTAATGGAAGTAATAAAATGCTAGACTTCCAGAAACCAATATCTGACTTTACCTGGAGAAAGTCATATTGGCCTTCGCTATATAGTTTTCTCAGCCTTGTGCTATGGATGAAAAGAAGTCATAAGCAACAAGGGCAACCTTACAAGATAAGCAGAGTGAAACACAAAGCACCAACCAATCCTTCTCAATTCATTTGGTCAATTCTGGTATACTCCAATGAGCCTGATTTTATTCTGAGAAATTTCTGGCAGTGTGGTAAACAGATTTGGGGAATCTGTTGTGAGATTACAGCTCTGATTCTTATGGCTGAGTGAACACAGATGGTTTTCTTTCATTGTTTTACTTTTCATATTTACTGCCTGATGCCTTACCTGATCCTAAGAATGCGAGGTTTAGGAGAAAAAGACCTGGTCTCTTGCTCATGACTATCCCTGGAACAAAGAAAACAAGGCGGGAGCCTAGGTGTGCAATACATACTGTTAAGTGGAATGAATGAAAATCACTGAACTTCTTGGGATCTCACTTTCCTTGTAATTTAAACATGGAGAGGGTAATAAAATTCACTGCATAGTGTTGTTGTAAGGAATAAATATGCATGAAGTTCCTAGATATATCAGGTCTTTAGCAGAAGTTCTGTGCCAGAATACTCCCCATTTCCTCTGCAAACTGACTTTAGACAGGCCAGTGGTTTGTGAAACATGTCCATATATTTGGTTCCCAGTTTAGGCTCTAGCTCAGGTCCCACTACAGCTACATGTAATGTACAGTTAGTCTATATTCCCCTTCCCAATGAAGAGCCAGACAAAATTACCAAAAAGTGTCCTTGTTCAAAGGTACTTTTCCCTACTGCTTCTCATGGTAGTTTCCTTTAATTTCCACTCAATAAGTGTATCTCGAATGAATGAATGAACCAATAGTTTTCACTCACAAAGCCTATACACTACTTTCTTCCACTCTAACATTGCAGAAATTTTCATTTTCATGGATTTCTGCCATGATCCAAAATATTAATTCCAATTTGAACCTGGCTGAAGGATGAGTCTAAATTTTGAAAAAAAAAAAAAAAGAAGAAGAAGAAGAAAGAAAAAAGAAAAGAAAAAAAAAAGCTTAGTGGCCAAATGAAACATTTAAATGTGCTTGAATTCACCAAAACCCTAACAACTCTAGGAATATTCTCCTAAGTCAGACCTCAGGGTGACCTCTACAAAGTGACGACATTAACCCTGATAGCTGCTGGCAGATTCACATTATCATCAGCGTCTGGAAGTATAACCAAAGACTTCCTTTTCACTCATCTGAAGTGCTCAGAGAGCTTTCATCTAGCAATTTTAGCTACAGGAGAATTCTGCAGAGAGGCACAACAATGCCCAGAAAATGGAAAATCTCCCAGAGCAATAAATAACTCTTCGGGGGTACAAGCCTCTTTTTCATTTTAGTGTCTTTATGGAAGAAGAACTCAGAATCCAGCAGCATCGATCCTAAGTATTGATTAAGACTCTGGGTTTGGGTCATTTTTGTGACTCTCATTGCTGCTTCTCTGCCTCCTTCTATCACATACACACCAAATAGGGAATTGGGATATATGCAGAATAGCTCTCAAACTGGAAATTTAGAGAAAGAAAAAGAGAGAGAGAGAGTCTGAAAATCTCCACCCACCACCCTCAACCCTAAACACCTTCACAAAATTCAAGGTCTTTTTTGTTTTAATTAACTATTTCTTCTGCTTCAGAATCACCCTCAGGAGGAACTTAAAAGCCTCAAACTTCAGAATGTACAGATTCCCCTCACGCCCCTTATGTCATTTTTCATTTGGCACCAAACATGATCACACTCTAAAATGTTTAGCAGGAATTTTTTAAAGTGAAAGAATCCCTAAAAAGGGCAGCCACTGCACACACATACACCTCTTTTGTTTCCTTAAAAGCATTAGGAATTGAACCAACTGACAAAAGGAACTATTAGTACCTTAACCGCTCTCCGGGGGACAGGCTGAGGGTCTGTGAAAATTGCATTAACTCCTTCAGGTGAGGCCTGGACTCTGACCCCCATGCTGCTGTGTTAGCTTGATCAGATGTCAGCACTTGTAGGTAGCACTGAGATCTCAAAAGGTCACAGGATATTAAAGACTTCTGTTTGTGTTCATCTCAGTGACCTTGGAGATGCGGCCCATTATTCTTCTTCTAAAATTATTTTTTTACTCTACAAGAAAGTCCCTTTCCTCAAGGAGCTGAAATGAAAGATGTTTGCTTTTGGATTGGAGGTCAGTTCCAGATAATGAAGTGACAATGTACGAAGAATATTTTGAAGTCTTATGAGGTATGTAGCTGGGTCCTATCTTATGACACAAGGTCAAGTTGTCAAGCCCGCAGAGGAAGCCCAGATAGTGTTCAATCAAAACTACTCTTAGAGAATCCTTAGGGAGATGCCACACTAGAGATCTACCTACTGTCTCTCAGTCAGTTCAAATAAGCTTTGAACGAAATATATATGTGTATGTATATATATATATATATATATATATACACACACACACATATTTATTTATTTATTTATTTATTTATTTATTTAAGGGTACCCATGATTTGTTTTAATCAAATATGTTAAGACATGGAGACACAGAAATGACTGCCATGAAGGATGTAATTTACTCACAATTTTCTTGACACTGTAACCATAGCAAACCACTCAGGGCCCCATGGGGTGGCACCAGGGTCACTCATTAAGTAGAATGACAAGCGGAAGATGTGGTCAAGAGCCTTTATGATAATTTCTTTTAGAAGGAGTGGGTGAGGCAAGGTAAGCAGGCTGAGTACTGGCTAGTTTGAATAATCTCGGGGGCTCTACGGATTAAGGCTTGAGGGTTGTCCCTAGTTGTCTACACCTGGTCCCGAGGTGACTAAGACAGGTAGACAAAATGGCCCAGAGGGAGAGCCCAATTAAGGAGGTGGTTGGAGGTATGGGCTCTGGATTTGTTTATTTTTATATGAAAGCTGTGCTCTTTTACTATCTCTAGAAATCAGCTTGCAGGGGGACTATCTCTAGAAATCAGAGAGGGGACATTCTGTACCTCTAGGGTCAATGAGGCCCCAAGATGTCAAAGCATCAAAAAATTCAAACAGACTGACATTATATGGACATATACATGCACATATATGTACATACTCTAGGCCTATATTCATGCCCATCAAACAACATTTGAATTTTCCTTTCAGTGCATTCATTTTTTTTTTTTTTTTGATCTACCCAGAATCTAGTACCCACTTGTAATGGAAGTTATATTTGGGGGTTCATCAAGATTTCTCTGCCCTTCCCTGCTCAAGGGGTGAGCTTTTGACCCAAGCTATGGCCAACTTCCTCTGTCAGAAAATTGAACTTTGTGTGGAGTAATTAGAGACAAGAAACTCCTGAAACAGATTCAAGAAAATGGTCCCCCAACACCCAACACATTAGCTTACGATGGATTTCCAGTGCTACTTTGGTTTTTGTCCTCTCTGGAATCCAGTTCTTCAGTACTTCCTTAAACTGAGCTTCCCCATATGTATTCATTAAATTCATTTTTACCATAAGCTAGTCAGTGTGGATTGCTAGTGCTTACAGCCAATGAAACTGTAATGAAACAGTCTACCTGTAAATAGAGAAAGTACTGGTGATTTGGACTTTTTAATATTTCTTATCCCTTTATAACGATTCAACAAAGTTGACTTCCAATAACAATTGTGCTTTCTGTATCATAGGAAGTATGAAATAATCATGTAAATACAGGGGTTTCAGTTCTATGTGACAGTTATATTTTCTACTGTGTGCTAATAAATCGGCATTCTGTTTTCTACCCCAGTCTTCTGCATTACACATAGCATGATTTCTGACATTTCTTAGGATAGGCGGTCACTGACAAGGGCTGGACCCTGAAACCTCAAAATGGAAGGCCAGGTCCAGTCACCTACTTTTAGACACTATCACTCACTGAAGATCAATGCCAGGTACAAACTCATATCATCCTCTACTGATTTTTAGAGGTCTCAATGATGCTTCAGGGACTGAGGTGGAAAGGTTAACACAAAATTACTTTCTGGAGCTTGTGGTCATAGCAACGGGAAGAGAGCTGCATCAGTGGCCGCTCTGGCAGCTGCCAGGACAATCTGCTTACTGTCTCTTGACATTATAGCAGTTTAAGCCTTCTTAACTAGCCCCATCTTGCCTGCCAGCCTATGTGGATTTTTTCTCATTGGTCTGTGACTAGGTGTCTTCACTATCTATTCACACAAGGGCCACATTGTCTGGTCAGACAATGGCTGAATTGGGTCTTGAGGCAGAGGGGTTTTGACAGTTTGAATACATCCAAAAATAATGTCAACGCAACCAAGGGCATTGGATGATACTTGCAGTTGTGTTGTCCTCTGCTCTTTTATTACTCCTTGAAAAAGGGACTATCTTCTCACACAAAATGTCATTCCAGGTGGGGAGATCATGCCTTTTGGAAAAGGAACAGGTGATTGTAAATTCAAGTTTAGTGATGATCTTCTCCAAAACAAGTATTGTTGAAAGATGAGTACAGATATATTGGAAATGGATATTGTCAGAAGACCAATCTGCTCTCAGGAAAGGGGAGAATAATAGGTATATTTTGTCCTTAATCCCTAAGATAGAATATATCATTCCTTAAAAAAAAAAAAAAAAAAATTGTATCAAAAAACCTCTCAGACAGAGACATGAGAACATGAGTCCTGAAGTCCCATATTTCAGGAGAGGTAGGCAAAGACTCCCAGCCTATGGTAACACACCCATAGCATTAGTCACTGCTGACTGTGTGGCACTGGCTTATTGCCTGGAAAACAGACTTTGGGGTATTTTTTACAGCAATCAAGAAGGTTTCATTAAAAGATAATTAGTATCAGACAACACTGGGAAAGCCTTCCATCTGACTCATCAAGCTCATAAACAAGATAGTCCCAGCATGCCACAGTTCCATGAAATGAAGAGACATTTGTTATCCTGAATTACTATCAGTGGCTATTCAACAGAAGCCTCTGTGGCCTAGAGAGTCCACAACGCTTGGTTGTTCTTTGCCAATCTCCATTTGGTTTACCCTTTTGTTCTCTTTCCTTCCTGTTGGAAATGCAAGGACGTTCCCCGGCTAAACATTAGCAGCCAAAACATTTAATCCACTAGTTACCAAGGGCTCAATAGATTTCAGAGGCTGCTGAGCACTTTACGTGCATCTCTTCATTTACCCTTCCACTGGCACCAAGAGGATCCAATTTTACAGGTGAAGAAAAGAAGACTGCAATCCCCCCGCTGAAAACACCAATAAAAAGCTCAACTTCCTATGGTAGCTGGTAAGGTCCTGCATGTTCTGGCCCCTGCCCATCCTTCTGACATTACCTCAGGATGGGCTCATACACTCTCTTTATTCTGTTTCTTGAAGTCACCGGAGTATATCCCTGCTTCATAGTCTTTTCTCTGGCTGTTTCCTTTGCCTATGAAGCTCTTTGGTCAGGACTTTATAAATGGCTACTCATTATTCAGGTCTCAGCGCTATTGTCACTTAAATGAAGTGTCCTTTCCTGACCACCTCTCTAAATGACTTCTCCACCTCTATTTCTTTCTTTTATTTTTTCCTCAATAGCATGTATCACCATATGAAATTAGCTGTTAAATAATTTATTTTTATCTCATATTGCCCAATTTTAATATAATACTGATGTCAGATACCTCAGGGTTGTTCATCATCTTCTACTTGCTCACTTGGGGTATTTAGTTTAGGTACATGATAAATATCTACTGATTAAATGTATGTGTGAATGCAAGAGTGAGCTTCAGGGATTACAGGTGATTCACCAAAAGTCATATACTGCTTAAATGATGGAGGCAAGACTCAAATCCAGGTCATCCTAATTCCAAAACTCAAATTCTTTTTTTTTTTTTTTAACATTTTTAAAAGATTTTATTTATTTATTTGAGAGAGAGAGAGCAAGAGCGAGAGAGAGAGAGAGAGAGAGCATGAGCAGGGAGAGGGGTACAGGGAGAAACAGACTCCCCACTGATCAGGGAGCCCAATCCAGGACTTGATCCTAGGACCCTGAGATCATCACCTGAGCCTAAGGCAGACACTTAACTGACTGAGCCATACAGGTGTCCCCCCAAACTCAATTTTTATTTATTTTTTTTAGGATCTATTTATTCATTTAACAGAGAGAGACAGAGCAAGAGAGGGAACACAAGCAGGGGGATTGGGAGAGAGAGAACCAGGCTTCCTGCTGAGCAGGCAGCCTGATGTGGGGCTCAATCCCAGGACCCTGGGATCATGACCTGAGCTGCAGGCAGATGCTTAATAACTGAGCCACCCAGGTGCACCCAAAAAATCAACTTCTTAATCACGGCCCTATATAGTTTCTTTGTGGAGCTTTAAACTTATTAATTTGTTTTCATCATTTCAATATGTGCTCAGAGAAATTGGGCTCCAATGAAGTGGGGGGTGGAGAGCATAACCAAGTATGTGCAAAGAATGTAGGGCTGATATTCGACTGGTACACCATAGCATTACCAGACTGATGTTAAAAATATTCAAATGTGTCTGTAGTGATTGGCATGGAGCCATTGCTACAAAATTCTCCAAGTGACCCTCTCAGTCCCACCCTTAACACCACCTCAAGATTCGGAACAACCTCCTGCTGGATCTTTAGTCGATCCAGTAACTAAAAGATTTACACGTGGCATGGAAGCAGGTTTCCAGGACCATTCTCATCCATTCTAATTGATCATACCCATTGATCATCATTTCTGGAAAAACACTGAAGACAGTCATCATAAAAGCCAAGTTCTTAACTTGGTCTACACTTTATCAAGATACAAAGCTTAAACCATATCAGCTCAGCTGTAGGAGGATAAGCAAGAAAGTTCTTTTCCCTTTTATCTCATCAAACACTTATTATAAATTTAATAATTTAATAAATTAAATTAAAAGTTAATAAAAAGAAGAAAAGGATAGGCACTAGTGGAAGGTATTGTGAAATATTAATTGAATTGGCAAACCTGAAGTGTCCTGAATAAGATTTAGGGTCCTATAAGCGACCATAATAATCATTTTCCCTTCAACTTCGGCTTTTAATTCTTTTTTTGTCCCAGGCCTCCCATTTGTATTGAATGCTTAAGAGTGAACTGATGAATAAGCCAGTGCTACAGGGGTCTGCAGGATACAGTAATGCCAACATTTACTGGGTATTTACCATATTGGGAACTGGGAATGGTGCTAAATATATTATGTATGCATCATTCATTTATTCAAATTCCAAACTAAGAGCTATAATCCTCACAATACAATTCTATAATGAACACAGCATCATCCTTCTTTCACAGACAAGAGAACTGAGCATTGCAGACAGTTATAACTTGTCTTAGGTTATGCAACTTCTAATAAGTGTTGGAGTCCAAATTTGAACCAGGGTCTCACTGATTACAAAGTAAGATCTCCTAACCACTCTGCAGAACTTTCTCTTAAAAGAACATAAGCTTGACTAGTTTTCCAAGTTTCTAGTTAACATCTCCGCCAAGAGAACAGGAAGAAAGGAGTTTGTCTGGAAGTTCCTGTTAACATGAAATGATTAACTCTTTTGAATTTAAGCAAAGAACGCAGCAATGGTTATCTGTTTCTGCTTCACAACTTTTTCATATGTTTCTGTTCCACTGGCATCTGGTAATGTTGAATTTAAGAGAGTTCCCACTGAAAAATAATTAAGCCTTAGGATGAAACTAAACTTTAACACGTGCCTACAAGTCCATTTCACTAAGACGCTGTTCCTGGTGCATTTATCAGCC
The DNA here is from genome assembly GCF_010015895.1 of Lontra canadensis. Classification (NCBI taxonomy): domain Eukaryota; kingdom Metazoa; phylum Chordata; class Mammalia; order Carnivora; family Mustelidae; genus Lontra; species Lontra canadensis. Next base: position 10,710,133 of record NW_022631028.1, read on the forward strand.
TAACAGATAAAAGGCTGTATTAATTGCTTCTGGGGCTCAGAGATAATCCCTTTGCCTTCTCTGACTTACGACTACCATTAAGAGACTTAACATAGTAGTGGCATGGGCAGAAGAAACCCTACCCAATAAAAAACACAAAATGAAGTCATAGGAAGAGCTGTAGTGAGGGGAAAAAAGCCCAGAAAGTGTTATTGATTAACTAATTAGTCAATATTTATAAAGAGCCTTAACAATTAGTCTCACTATATATATTTAAAAGATTACTTTATTGATAGCATGGGAGTATAGATTCTCTTTTTGGTAATGGAGGAGCATGTGAACAGAATGGAGATGGGTATTGAATGGCAAAAGCCATTTTACCTGGTTGTCCCTCCATCTTTCTATATTTAAAATACCTGAAATTTTCAAGGTATCAAGTAAAACAAGCAAACTACAGCCACTCACAACTGTTTGGAGACTCATCATCTGGGCTGAGGGCAACCCAGATCTTTAATCATCTTTTGTAGATGGAATTGGGGTTTGCACTTTTCACACACATTGGCAATTTAAAAGAATATATGTAGGATACTGGGAATGAAATAAAACTCCACATATTTGCTTTCAATCCAGTCCCTTTGTCTTTCCATTGGCACATAATTTTTGTTGTTCTTCCATGTGCTAGGCTCTCGGCTTGGTAATTGTTTTAGAAAACAGCTTGGGGGGCACCTGGGTGGCTTGGTCATTAAGTGTCTGCCTTTGGCTCAGGTCATGATCCCAGGGTTCTGGGATCAAGCCCCACATCAGGCTCCCTGTTTGGCAGAAAGCCTGCTTCTTCCTCTCCCACACCCCCTGCCTGTGTTCCCTTTCTCACTGTGTCTCTCTCTGTCAAATAAATTTTTAAAAATCTTAAAAAAAAAAAAAAAGTCAACTTGGAGGCCAACATAAACCGTGGGTATTGCCTCAACCACAACTTCACAGGTACACACAATGGTTATAAAGCACACCTCACTGACTGGGATGCCTGGGTGGCTCAGTAGGTTAAAGCCTCTGCCTTCGGCTCAGGTCATGATCCCAGGGTCCTGGGATTGAGCCCCGCATTGGGCTCTCTCCTTAGCAGGAAGCCTGCTTCCTCCTCTCTCTCTCTGCCTGCCTCTCTGCCTACTTGTGATCTCTGTCTGTCAAATAAATAAATAAAATCTTTAAAAAAAAAAAAAAAAGCACACCTCACTGATAAGAAGGTCACACTGGCACACATACAAAGGTAACTGTAGGAAAAGAAAGGAGATGGCATTGGCCTGGAAAAACAGGACACTACTGATTACTGAGCACCTAGTATATTCCAGACCCATGTCAGGCCTGCAATGCATATAACATTATTCAACCTTTGCCATAACCATATACAACAGACATTCCCTTAGACTATTTTATAACTGCTCTGAGCTTTGAGAGGTTAACTGGTTTGTTGAAAAGCCCATGGCTTGTAAGTGACAATGCTAGGTTAAAACTCAAGTATTTGACCCAAGGTGCATTTTCTGTTCCGTAAGAAGCTACTCAAATATAGCTCCATCTCTTTCATGGTTCTGAGAAGACCTCAAGAAGAAGACAAAAATTGTACAAGTCCTTGACAGGTGGATTGGACTTATACAGACAGACAGGGAGTGTTTGTTTCAGAGTAAATAATTTGTTCAGGGGACAAGAGTATAAGGGGGATGTGGGATAGACTGAAAAGGTAGACCAGAGTCAGATCTTAAAAGGCCTCAAGTGATCATTTTTGACACACAGAGTGATATGTTTTATATGGTCTCAAAGAAGATAAAGCTTATACACCAGTGGCAGTGCTAAAAATGATTTGCTGGAGGGAGAAGTCTGCTACCTAGGGATTTGATATGAGAGCTCTTATGGGCTAAATTGTATCCCTTAAAAAAAATTCCTGTGTTGAAGTCCTAACTTTAGAACATGATCGTATCTGGAGATAGGGCCTTTACAGAGGTAATTAAGTTAAAATTCGGTCTTCTGCATGGGCCCCAACCCCATATAACTGATGTCCCTATAAGAAGAGAAATAAAACACACACACATGGATGGAGGGAAGATGATATGAAGACACAGGAAAAAGTCAAGGAGAGAGCCCTGGAACAGATCCTTCCCTCAGTGCCCTCAATCAAGGAGTCAATCCTGCTGACACCTCGATCTTAGACCTCTAGCATCCAGGACTGTGAGAAAATAAATTTCTGCTGTTTAAAAGCAGCCCTTCCCCCACCCCAGCACCCGCCCTGCCCCAGGCTGAGATACTTTATCTTGGCAGCCCTGGCAAACTAACACAAGGCTGAAGCCTACTCCTAGGTCTCAATGTAAGCAAATCAGAACCTTTCTTCTTTGGCTCAACACGTCAGTACCTTTCCGCTCTGTCTAGCCTCCTGGTCTCACCATTCATACTTGGCCCTTTAAAACTCTTGCTACAACCTTCATATCCAAACCTCATTATATCAAAAATGGAATAAATCGAAGCACCTTACTGAGCCTCTTCAGTCTCCTATGTACATTTAATCACTTCCCACATTTCACTTCCTTTCTTATTTTCTCTCTCTTTTCATTTAAACCCCAACCGCACTGCTTTAACCCAATGTAGGAAGCTATGTCTAGGACAATTAACTCCATGAACTATGCCAAGAAGACTCACGCCCTACACAGGGCTCATAAGGAATAGTTAACATAGTTCTGGCAAATCCTGAGTCACAGAGATTCCTTTCTCTCCTCAATATCCCAGATGACAATGTTCCTATTAGAGTGTAACTATAGGTCTGCAGAATGGCACAGTTAAAATATATGGACCATAACTTTGTGTCTTTTCAAAGGTACTGAGCTCAGTGAAGATCTCAGTACTACAAACTGAGGCCAGCTTTATGTATTTCAACAATTAAGTATGTTTTTCCGTAATTCCTGTCAAGGAAATTAAATTTGCTTTGCTTTATTTTTATATCGCCCTATTTAAAATGAAACATTCATTTGCTCTCTTCCTCTACTGAACTTGACATTGCAAAAGTGTAGGGATATTGTCAGTGTTCACTGTGATAGTCCTTAGGGCTTTAGAAAGTCGAAATATGCAGAAATATAGGCTGAAGCCTCAAATGAGACAAATTTTTACTTAATTTAAAAAAAAGCAATCAACTTTACTGATTTAGAACTTGTTAAAACAAGACAACAGGTCCAAAATGAATTCAATTATGCTAAGCCCCACATCACCAAAATAAAACTTAGTTGCCTTTTTGGCTTTCCCAGAAATGGTACCTTAAGCCAGTCAATCAGGAATCAGCTGATCAGCACTGGTTAAGTAATCTGACTAACAGACACCTACTGTCCCTACGGGATAGGTAACCTTGCAACAAACAACCTGCTTGTTGCTTGGTATAGCTTCCTTGTTCTTCCTCCCTTCTGCCTATAAAAGTCTTTCATGTTGTCCAGCTCTTTTCTATCTGTTAGATTGGATGTTGCCTGATTCATGAATGACTGAATAAAGCCAATAAGATTATTAACATTAGTCAAATTTTGTTTTTAACTATCTAAATAAAAAAGTAATAGCCTCTCCTCCTAGGAAGCCAGGGTAGGTGAAGATGGTACCCACACATGAATATTTTTGTCCTCATTATACTGGGACTTAATTTCCTAGAATCACTGAATTGATAGGCATTTAACACATTTCTTACAAAAGCAATGGGAATAGTCAAAATACATAAATTGTCTTGGGAACATTCGCGAGGTAAGAAATTCTTTTTTTTTTAGATTTTATTTATTTATTTGACAGACAGAGATCACAAGTAGGCAGAGAGGCAGGCAGAGAGAGAGAGAGGAAAAAGCCGTCTTCCTGCCGAGCAGAGAGCCCAATGCGGGGCTCGATCCCAGGACCCTGGGATCGTGACCTGAGCCGAAGGCAGAGGCTTTAACCCACGAGCCACCCAGGCACCCCAAGGTAAGAAATTCTTAAATGTACCTACAGAGATGGGCAGGTGGTGTACTGCTCCATCAAAGACAGATCCAGCCTCATACTAGCTTAAAGAGACATTGAGAACTCGAGGCCCCAGTTGGTAAAAAAGCCATAGTTTTGAATCATGTCCACAAACTTGCCAGAGTTGATTTGGCCAAAGGTGAGAACAGAGTCAAAGGCAGCTTCCTTTTAGGTTTCTTTGTGACAAGGCATAAGGGAGAGATGAACCACTATGTTTCCTTCATCCTAAGCGCCTAATCTCAAAAATACCAAGAGAATGAGGCAGATCACAGTGAGATCAAGGCTGACAGATCTTGGCTGAGAAACCATAAAGGCCTGGGTAGGAGCTAAAAGTATCCAGGAGCAGATATGATCAGAAAGCAGAAACTGTGAGATGTAAAATACACATTTGAAGTCTACTAAGTCAGAACTGGCATTGCCGGAGACTTCAGCCTATGATGGCTATGTATTTTGACTCTGTAGGGCTCTGGCACTTATTCCCACCTTTAAAAGCCATAAACTGGGTTGCTGGTAGAAGATCCTGAGCTCTCTGAGTTCTTAAGAACTCCTGCTCCTGCTCCTAAGTCGACCCTCACAATGAACCCCTCACTCCTGGAGAAATATGAATGAGTCTTTCTCAGCAATCAAAGGGAACTAAAAAGAACAGAGTGTGAGCTCTAAGTGGCTTCCTTCCCTCACACACTCATAAGAACATCTGAACAGTCACTATAAGATGACAAAACCTATTGTTGGATCATTTGCTTTCCTTTATACCTACTTTGGATAAGGACCTCCTTTAGGTCCTCTTGTGCACTACAACTCTTCTTTTTTCCAATTCATGACATAATTTTTACTCATGCTCTTGGCTGGTAGGTTGTTTATTTCTTTCCTGTCTTAAGCAGACAGGATACATGTTCCAGACACAAAAAACCCTAACCTAACATAAGGATTTATAGCCAGACGAAGGAATGCTACAGGGATGCCAAAATAAATAATGCCTAGAGAACTCATTTAACTGTTTTTGGAAATTTCAATGCTGTATTTATTCTCAATAGTTTCTTTGTCTGGGAAGATAAGGCATTTCTTATCTTTTTCTCAGTTTCCTTAATAAACAGCCTTATGAATGCAATGCGTGGGTCGGGGAATGGAATAAAGAGATGAAAAAAAAAAAAAATCTCCTTTGCTCTTATATCTGCCCCTATTTTTGTCTATGATTGCTGAATTGCGTGTGAATTATTCTTTGGATATTTTTCTCATGGTAAAAGTAAAGAAAATAGAATGGATCTTTTTAAAGTGGGGGGAATTAATAGCCTTTTTCTGCTAATTCACATACGGCGATAATAGTTGCATTCTAATATAAAAGACAGGAAGTGGGAAGGGAGTGTTACAATTTCATGGAGAATATTATTGATCCTCTTGCTTATTTAGGCTTTATTATTGTTTATAAAGTTGGCCATTTAAAGTACAAAACCTTTTACATGTGTAATTCCTAGGGAAAGAAAGCCAAACAAATTACACTCCTATTTGAGAGAGGAAATCTAAATGAGTATTTGGACTCTCTACAGTTAGGTCATCGATTTTGTGTGCTTGGAGGCAAAAGCAAATTTAGCATCTTAAAATTATTATTCCAGCTGTGAAAAACTTAAAAGATGGGACTTCATAGACAGTGCCACAGTCACATTTGTCATACAGGTTGTCCTGGATTAGCCAGTCTTGATTCTATCCATGGCTGAATTTTGGTTCTAATCAATGCCTAGCACTCAACCCTGCCCTGTCCCCAAGTACTGACTGTATTTTCATGGGTTGCAACATCATCTTTGTTGATTTTGTCAGGTATTTTTGGAATAAGCAGGAGAAAAAAAATTTTTTTTTTTTAATTTTTTGTCGTTTGGATTTTGTTTTGGTTTTCCAGGGCAGGGGCTCCTGAAGAAAGCACACACAGTGATACGAATAATACTGTGAACTGGTTGGCTCTTGTCCCTTTACCCTTCCTAATGGATATATTTTGAGCCCTGATGGGGTATGGTCAGAAACTCCAAAAGGCAGTTTGTGAAAGTCTTTGTGGGGTTCTAGGCACCAGTTGGGTGCCTAGATCCAAGTCAAGGTCAACAGAGAGTAGGAAGTATTCCCCTGTTTTCTTGAGAGTGCTTGACAGCCCCAGTGAGCACTACGGAGGAGGAGGAGAGTAGCCTCAGTGCTCACTGTGCCAGAGAGAGTGACTAAGAAGTGGTGTATGTCCATATCACCAGTACTAGTGGCTCCTCAGACATATAGGGCCAACCAGCTTGTGCTGAATCCCCTGAGTGGATTGCCCAAACAAGACCTGAAAAAGGGTCTATGGGAAGTCTGAGGTCCTCCAGTCAAAAGAGGAGGGTCTGAGAACTGGTGACGTTCAGGATGGATATTGATGTAACCACAGTTGTACTGAACAGTGGTTAATGACTATGGGTTACTAATACTTAACTCAAAAACCTTAACCTGAGGAAAAACAAACAAAAAACCCACAAAAACTTTAGCCTAGCCTCTGGGGAAACTGTGTGGTGGAGAAGATTGTTTGCAGATCACACCCCCACACCCGCTTCCATTTTGGCATCTTTTTCTTTTCTTTCAGTAAGTAGTTCACCACTCTTGAGTTCCTAGTCATCTCAGTGAGTAATACCCAGATACCCAGATGCCTTACTCTGGTAATCCACCTCACTTTGCTGTATATTTTTCTTGACATTTTAAACTCCTCCTCCTCTCCCCTCAAATTTTGCAGTCCCAAGTCAATTGAATAGAAGCCAGAGTCCAGAATTAGACCCAAATACATACGGTAAATTGGTATTATTATTTGATAAAATAGGCACAGCATGTCGGTGAGGGAAATGGATATTTTTCTCGGAAATAATAGTTGTATTTCCCATTTATTGCCCATAACAAAATAAATTCCAGGGGGATAAAAAATTAGACATAAAAACATAAACATGTTTGAGAATAAAACATGGAGGAATGTTTAATACAAAAAGATTGGTTATATTTGGCTCCAAGTAATAACATTACGTGGAAAAATTACGAATGAAGTCAAAAGGCAATATTTAATAAGCAATATTTGCAATAGAAGTCATGAAAAAATGGTTGAGTTTTTCTTCATATAAAAATAACAATTGCAAATCAAAAAGAAATAGGGCAACTCAATAAAAAATTTGCAAGAGACAGGAAGGAATAACTAACAGACAAGGTAAAAGTGGCATTTTAAACATATTAAAAACAAAAAGTTCAACTTCACTCATAAGCAACATGAATATAAATTAAAGTATTGTCAATTTCATCTATTAAATTGGCAAAGATATGGTAGCTAATGTTAATACATTCTCTGTGAGTTTTATGGACAAAGAGATGGGCAGTCTGTGAAAGCTTTGGTGGGAGTGTAAATGGGCACGATCTGTTCTGAGGGCAATTTAAGGATATCTTTCAAGATCACAGATGTTTGTATCCTTTGACCAAACAATTTCATTCCAAAGAATGAAGGTGGTCTCAGATAAGTTAAAAGATGACTGTATAAGAAAGTTTTTAGCTTAGGTCTTAATAGGAAATGTTTAGAAATAACCTATCAGTCTTTCAGTATGAGACTCATTAAATGAATTATAGTACAGTCATCTAAAACATTACTATAACATCATTAAAAAGATCCACTTATGCATGTATGACATGGAAAAATGTCCAGTATATATTCTTAAGTTAAAAGAAAGCAACTACAGAATAGCAGGTACAGTATGCTGTCATTTGTTAAGTACCCACGCACACACTTGCATATGCCTATAGCCTCTCCTGAAGAGCACACAGAAACAGGAAACAATGACTGGTTTTATAGGAAAGAGGAGAGAAGTGGGCTGCTGGGAAAAAAAAGGAATAGATTTTCTTTTCACTGTTGATCTGTTGTAACTTAGGAATGTTGCATCTTATACCTTTATGAGTTATTCAAAGAGAGTAAATTACTTTAAACAGTATCTTTCTAGTTCTATTTCTCAACTCAGACAACCCTGAGTCTTTTATAAAGTGAACTGACTTTACAACATCCCATACCGCACTTAGGCCATTACTATTTGTGGAATGGAAGAACGAGCAGTTAGCTTTTTGCCAACAGGTATTTGAATGGCTAGTTCATCCACGAAAGGAGGTCTGCATTCTGAGATGTGAAAGCACATGGACTTCACTTAACTCATACACATCAGACACTCCCAGTAATGCCACCAACCATGACCATCTTACTTCCATCATGGCACTTTGCTCTGTAACTACTTATCAAGATGCTTATTTATTGGATGCTTCCCCCATGAGACTACAAACTCCATGAGGGCAGGGATTCTGCTGTTTCTGTTTGATCTGTACCTCCCATATTTAAAAATTATCTACCATTTGTCAGACAAATGGAAATGAGTATCCAATACTAATTTTAGGAAGAATGACTGAAGAGAGGCATATATAAATTGAGTTAGCAACTTTTCCAGATAACATTGTTAACTTTAGAAAGAGCTAACAAGACTCATTTTTTTCCCAGTAAATGATTTCCTCTCTATTATTTCCAGTAAATTATTTCCTTTCCAGTGAATTATTTCCTCTCTGGGTCTTCTAAAATCAGCAGTGAAATGATGCACAATGACAGGGGCTTTCAACCGTAATAGCACACAGAATCATTCATACAATCCAGGATTTTGATACCGAAGCCCGACCTTGGATCTACTAAAAAAGAAGCCCTAGAAGAAAGGACACAATGTCTCTGCAGTTTTCTAAAGCACCTGGATGACTTGGCTGGATCACTGGTTTTGAAAACTATTGATCTATGAATAGACAATCACACGGCACATCCTTACACCTATCATTCAGTAGGGAAATAAGATGCCCACAAAACCAAAAGGTAATAAGAAAAAAGGCAAATAGTTGGGAAATAAATAAGGTATTTAATGCTGAACTGCTTCAAAATTCTCCCCGAATGGTGGTAATATAGCGTGCAGACTGGTGTCATTTGGAACCAAGATGGTGGAATCCAGATGCTTTACTGACAAATCTTTTGATTCCAATAACAGTGAGACCTACTAACCGACTTAAACAATGAAGGGAATTTACTGACTCAACATTGAAAGGTAGTCTTGATTTCAGGTAAGATGTGATCCAGTCACTCAGATTATGTTACTAATGTTAAGAGTAGGATACTATGGTTATTTTTTCTGTCTTCTTTTCTTTCTCCATGGTGGCGTTTCAGTCCTCAGTTTTCACGCAGTCAATGACCCTGTAGGAACTTTCAAGCACTCTCCTTATGATATTAAATGACTTCCAGTATCCATTATATACACACTCAGTCATTATATACACATTATACACACACATTACCCAAGGGAAGACAGATAGTTCCCTTTGGTTGCTCTTGGAGAATACAGACAACCTTATATTCCACAAGCTCCACTAAACATAAACCTTTTCCTGAATCTCTTCACTTGTACTGGTCACATTCCTATACCGTCAACCAATAAAAATCTTCAATGATTTTGAATACATTGTTTGACATCATTCAAAAACAGATGACCCCCCCCCCCCACACACACACATACCCCACCCTGGAGCAGGGATAGATTCAGTGGTGAGCTGGAGAATGTCTGTACTCACTTACAATGGGCAATTGTTAAATTAGCAGAAATTTTGCAAGCTTGTTGTTCAAAAGATGCTATTAAATATAAAAATATATAAATGTACAATAAAATAATATTTAAAATGAAGGAAATAAAAAAATTGCTTGTTAATTTTTTTACTACATTTTACTACTACCTATGCTAGGGGTCAGTAAATCATAGTCCTCGGGCCAAATGGAGTCTGCTGCCTATTTTTGTAAATAAGTTCTAATTAGGACACAGCCATGCTCTTTCATGCGCATATTGTCTAAGGCTTTTATAGTAGATTAGCAGAAGTGAATAGTTGTGGCTGAGAACTTGTAGCTCCCAAATCTGAAGGATTTGCTATCTCGCTTTTTATTAAAAAAATCTTAATCTCGATAGATACTCTTGAGATGATTTATGTGTAGAGTTTCTGCCTAGAGGAGATGTTAGAAAATGGTATGCTACTGCACATCTCTTCCTAACCCTACATTCCGTGACTTCTAGCTTGAAATTGGCCATGGGAATATTTATACCATCGGTATCAGCAAACGATATAAATTGGGGCTGTTCTTCTTTCCCTATGCCTAAAAGCATTTATTCAACATTTATCAGGACATGACTGCCTGTAACTAGCCTCACCCAAAACATATGGCTGTGAATGGGGAAAGGATGGCTTACTGGAGAGGAAATGAATGTTGGGTGATGGAGGCTAAGTCAACGCCCTCTGCAATTAGTATCTCTTATGTTTTACTTGAGTGTATTAAAACAAATGATTCTACATGGTACAGATCCAAGCTACTCTAGGATTTCTCAGGCTGAAGGGAAGTTCAAAGAGCATAGTTGTGGACGATAGAAGGGGTAAAAGAAAGCCAGAAAGGTGAACTCTAATAATGAGCCCTGCAAAAAAGATGACAGAATCTAGAAGAGCCCAAGATGAGAAGAAGGAAAAGGAATACAAAATACACACACAACACACACACACACACACACACACACATACACACACAGGAAATCAAGGGATATGCTGCCTGCAACAAATAGCCTCAGTACAAAATCTATTTAGAAGGTGAACATGAGAAAAAATTGAAAGAGCTTAAGACAAGATTCTGACAAGAAGCAGAGGCAAGGAAAGCATCTTAAATGAAGCAGCTCAAACGTGCCCATGGTCAGTCTGCGGGTGGCAACCGATCGGCTGCCAAGTGGGGTTCCCACTACCAAAAGTCAAATGCCACTTTTGGGGGACTGTTTTGAATCCTGGTTCATCAAAATCTGATTGGATTTTCTGCTTTCAAAGTTCAGGGATGGATTAGAAAAATGTTTCTCACTGAGCACAGGTAACTCACAGAGCACTTCTTTTAATTAACTCATGAATTAATTTAGAGAGAGGGCAAGCGCAAGTGAGCGGAAGGTGGTGGGGTGAGGGACAGAGGGAGAGGGAGAGAGACATTTTAAGCAGGTGCCACACCCACAACCCTGAGATCATGACCTGGGCCAAAATCAAGAGTCAGACACTCAACTGACTGAGCCACCCAGACGCCCCTCACAAAGCTCTCTGAAGGGCATGGCTTGAGGGCTCCGCTACTCTAGCATGACTTCAACCCAGCTTCAAGTCTGGGGTGGCTGGCATGCTTCCCAGTGCGCACAGAGAGAGCCTGAGGAGGCAATGTCTGCTGACACCAGTCATCTCAATAAAAAATGAACAAGAAAATATGTCCTATGGATTTTCACATGGGGCCAGCAAGCAGCTTTTGTCAAAAGTATAGGAGGCTTTGTATCTGGCATCAAAAGGGGGAGAAAAAAATGAAACCTGTTGACAACAGAGTTAGCCACAATGGAGCGTCTAAGGGATACAGATAGCAGCTCATCAAAGGGGTGGTCTTAATGATACCTTCAAACAGAACAGAGCTGTGCTTAATGGCTTCCTGTGGTACTTACGTTCTTTAGAGCAAGGACATGGAAATAATGTTCTCAAAAAGTGAACTGGGATGTAATTCAGCGGAGTAAAATGACAGAAGTAATTCCAGTGTATGTATGGGAGGATTTATATTATTTCTATGAGCTACAAAATATTGATACCACTGAAAAGCAATGAAAAAGAAAAGAAAAATTATCTTCTTGAAAGTTTCTTTTGTATTACGGAGTTTGTTATTATCATGAGCTAGGGTTACTACTCCCCCTTTTGGTAAAGACTTTTTGCTTGACCAAACTGTAGTCAGGTTCCTGAATCTTCTAAGCCCATCTGTGCATGTGCTTGTGAAGTTCTGTTTTATTAAGAATCCTCAGCTGAACCAGAACCACCCCCTCACTATCTGATCACCCTCAATATCTCATCATGTTCCCCATCCTCTACCTACCACCAGATGACATCCAGTTACCTGGCCTGGCCTCAGGGAGATTCTTGTTAGGTCGGTTTAGCCAGAACACTGCTTATCCCTGATTTTTCCTGTGAGTAATTTTCCATCCGCCAACCCCAGCCCTGCTTCTTGGCCTATTTGCCCGTGCTGTATTCATAATTGATCCCTGTTGTCTACCGAGGTCTCTTTTCCTCTATTGCAAAAGTCTTGAATAAAATCTGCTTTTAATGCTCTATTATCCAGCTCTGGCTTTTCTTGGATACCTTTTGCAATCTGCTATATCCCCGGACATCTGAATAACCATGGGTTTAAAAATATGTATTATTTCTGCATACATCTTTCTTAGATTTAGGAAGTCTACTCTGGTATTCTGCAACATCCTTCATAATTAGTACTTTGTGACTATGATATCATGTGGAAACCCTCAAGTGAATTTGTTTCACCCTACAGTTACTTCAACTACTTCGTCAATTGTCAAGGAATGGGTCAGTTCACTGAAGAAGAAGAAGGAGAAGGAGAAGAAGTGGAAGAAGGAGAAGGAGGAAGGGAAGGAAGGGGGGAGGGATGGAAGGGGAGGAGGGGAGGAGGAAGGGAAAGGGGAGGAGAAAAAGGGGAAGGAGGGGGAGGAGGGGTGGGGAGGAGGTGAAGAAGAGGTGGAGGGAAGGAGAGGAGAAGAAGAAACAGTGTGGAACTTGGTATATAGATTTCTTTCTACCAAATGAATTCAATAAATCAACAAGCATTTACTGAGCTTTCACTATGTGACTCACTCAGCCTGGAGATACAATTGAGAGTTTACTACTGGGTATGCCAAAAAGGAAAGAAAAAAAACTTTTTAAAGTAATAATTAATTGCATTTTGTGATAAAAATTTATTATAAAATAAACAGGGTACTAGAGAACAAGAGAAAGGTAATTTGTAAATTCATTCAGTTGCAAATGACTGGTCGTAGGAATACTAAGTTCCCACTGATGTTTGCTTTTCACCTGGGCTAAAGAAAGGTATTTTTATAGCTCAGTGGTTCCTAAAGTTGTTCATGTGTAGAACCACCTGGAAGTTGTAGTGTTCCTTTCAGAGCACAATGAAATATCATTATATGTAATAATGTAATGAATGTAGTTAGGACAAACTTACATAATTTGGTTAAGTTCATGGAATTTAGGGATGCTCAATTTAATTCAATACTCATGCTACAAAACAAAATTTAAAAAATCACAATGACAAATATTTCCCTAAAAATGAAACCACTGTTGTATATTAAGTCCACCAATTTCTAAATTCTTCTGCCAGTGCTCGTTTGGTGTAATTAAATCATAGCAAATGCAAATGATTGGGAAAAAATGGGGGGGCACCTTAAAAGTGAGAAAATTGTATTCATTTGTCTTAATTTTCCTGCTCTCTTCTTCTTAGACACACTGAGAATGTCTGCTGCCCAGCACTCATTTTTAGAACATGTACTCTTATGGGAGAATCTAAATTATTGAATATTTTTCCTTATACTCCTGACCTGATACCAATAACTAAATCATAGCAATAACTAAATTCTGCTGGCATGTACAGTCCTGTAGCATTGCTTTCCTTACATGTATACATCTTCAGTGTGGGGAGTAAAGGAAGGATGAACATCGGATTTTATTTCAGATACATTTTAGGAAGATGGCAATTTTGAAGTTTGAACTCAAAATTTCAAAACCATTTTGACATGTATTTTAGAATCTCAGAGGTAATTTATAGAGTATCCTGAAAAAAGGAGCTGGTTTCCTTGAACCTCACTTGCTTCTTTTCTTCTTTTTGCATATACTGAAATGCATCTAATGAATCACTTCTTTTAATGAATACCCTTGGATAGTTTAGGAATCCTGCTTAAATATAGTGATATCTTTTAGCCATGCTTGCAGGGCCAGCCTCTACTGAATTATTATCATTATAAATACATATGGGTAATTTGCATTAGTTCTTTTCTTTGTGCATATGTTAGCCTGCAAATAAAGCTTTCCAAAGATCTTTTCAACTTTTCTGGAGTTCCAGGTATCAAGAATTTTAATGAAAAAAAAAAAATCAATTATTGTGAGGCTCCCCAGAAAGCTTTTAGTTTGCAAATGATAATCTCCCTCTTAACATCTTAACAGTAAAAGACATGAGCTGATAATGAAATTCTCACAGGTCAGAACTACTTGGAAAGAGAAGCACATCTTCGCGCTCATTTCTGCCAATTTCCTTCATGCATCTGCCTTGGAATCCGATGGTTTTTGCCATCTCTGGTTCCTCGGTGATTAGCTCCAGATAACAGAAAGATTTGCACATAAAATTTCTGAAGCAACTCACTTTGATGTCAGTATTCAGGAAATCAGCTCTTCATATGCCCACATGTAAACATCTTGGCTACAGTTTCTTCATTATCCTTAGAGGACCAACTTCATTCTGATTGGAAATATTTTTGATTTCTTAGGCCTGTCAAGCTAACAAGTAAGATCTTTGCACACTAAAACAAAATACCTGGTTATTATCAATCCTAATGCTATATAAGCAGCCTGAGCCAATCTATTTACAAGCATTAGTAGAATTGATTATTTGGTTATATTTGTTCTTTTATGATCAACTTTTCAAACATTACATATATTCCACAAGTTTATGAGATTTCAATGAGTAAACATTCTAATCCGGAAAACAGTGTAAGTTCATCAGAATCATAGAGCTATGTACATAAATTATACTCTAATATGATATTATAAGTTTTAAGATTAGACATAAACATTGATGTTAATATATAATAATAAATATGTTAAAACGTGTGTATGTATGTATATATGTACATATATATGTCATAAAACCCATGTTAAAAAGTATGTTTGTGTATGTGTATAGTTCATAAAGTATACAATACTGCTTCTTTGCTTTTATATTTACAATTTTAATTTTCCATCATTTTATAAAAGAAAGTCTTTTGGTGCATTTTATTTTTTAAGTAATCACAAATATATATTAAAAACAAAGTGTTTTAATTTTCAGAACTAGAACATTAGTTTTGTCTCAAAGGTAAACATGTGCTATGATAAAATTTTTTTAATTGTATATTAATTCATTAATTTAGTCAAGAAAACTTTTTTGACAATATAATTTAAGCCAATTAAAATCCCAGGTGCTTTCAATATAACACTGGTTAAAAGACAAGCAAATAAAACCAAACATAAGATAATGAAAATAATGAAGAACATTGCATTCTACTCTTATTTTAAGCCAAAGAAAAAGATAATAAAAAATATAAAAACAAAAATGAACAATGCCGTTAGACTGAACAATGGTAATTAGTGGGGAAAAAAATCTTTTAAAAGCAAATTCAGGTAACACTTTCTGAGAGCCTACTAAGCAACATGGCCTGAGCTAATTATTAGCACAATAGCTTTGAAAAGTAGGCAGTTAACTCCACTTCCAGAATGGAGAGGTAGAAAGATTTTTTTTAGTCACCAAACTGCACTTTGAAAGATTTATGGTATTTGTACCTCTAGTGCTTCTTTCCTCCTCATCTTACCTATTTAAATGGTAAAATGGGTCATACATAGAAAGACTACACAGCGCATTCATGTAGTTTGAAGAACAAGAAAAGAGACACCACCAGATGAAGAAAGACTATTACCAGTAATTTTAAAGTCCCATACGCTGCTGGTGTTTCCTATATAAATCACTCTCCCAGCCTGAGGTAACCCAGAGCTGGGAGCATCAGAGAGTTTTAGCACTTGTACATGCATTCGTGAACATCGTTTCATTTTGTTAAGCTGAGCAAAAAATATAAACCAATGAATATTCAGGGAAAGATAATATTCCAGCTTTCATGGGAAGCTACATTAGTTAAGGACTGCCTGGAGAAAGTACAGGGAGAGAGATGGGAGGCAAGAGTCTGTTTTCCCCTTGCCTCAGTTTAGAAGAGTGAAGTGTGGGTGGGATAAGTGGGTGAAATTAGGGCTACCTCCAGGAGCTATAATCCTCACCCAGGCTGAGCCATCCAGCAAGACTGGCCAAAACCTGGACGTTTAGAAGAAATAAGACTCAAGAGTAGTCATCACTATATGTACTTTTTGTTTTCAGAATATTCCTTTTTAAAATAATCCTGTTTGTGCTTCTTAGATGCAATATTCTCTATTATCTTGAATTTTTAAGTTTAATGTTGTTTTTTCTTGTGGTCTGCTTTATTTCTCTCTCTGTGTATGTTTTCTGGTTTCCATTACCAGTTTTAGAGGTTTTCCTCTAATATCTGAAATCTATAGCATCTGTTTGAGGTGAGATTTAGAGCTTAGAAAGCTGATGAAAGGTTTTGAGCAATATGAGAAGGACATTTCAACGTTGAGCATCAATGTCTGGTGAGGTGCGTGGGTCCTTCTGGAGTCACGCCCAATATAAGTATCTTTACATATTTCTTCTTGGGCAGTTCAGACTCACAACCAACAAGGTAGGGCTGCTCATCTTACTAGACTCCATGAGGGAAGAGTTTGGGATTTTCCACATCAGGCATTTTAGCGTGCAGATGGTAGCCAGAGAACTGTTTGATCATCCTGTTTGGGGGACACTCATTACTCTTGGTTGTCTTTGTCTTCCTCTTTTTCAACATCTCCAGGTAACAAATTTCTGGAATTCTACTAGAATGGGCGTGGTATCAGGGCATAAAGTAGGAGAAAATCTAGGTCTTCTCAGACTTCATCAATTCTTCTTCACGTGCTCCATCCAACTTGCTCCCACTCCATTTACCCATAGCTTCAGAGACATTCTGTTTCCTGTCAGTTAGGAGAACAGGGGAGGATCTGGGCAGGTTCTCAACACTTCTCAACCAGCTTGAGATATAGCTTCCACTTGGTTGCTAAATTAGTCCTTATTTATCCAACAGCTTTCATCTTCTAAAACTTTGTATTTTCTTTCAATTTTCTTCTTCTCCTCTTTTTCCATTTTTGTGTATCTATTTTTGATTAAAATAATTCACTGAAGATTTAGTAGTTTGTCAGGAGGATGTAAAATGGCTGCATGTTTTCCTACCCACTATCTTCATCTAGTGGGTAATAACAGTTGGTTTTTATGTGTCTACTATGTACAAAGAACTCTGTTGGGTGTGACAATCAGTACTAAAATGAGTAAGGCATTCACTTCGTCTTCTCAGGGCTGCCATAACAAAGTACCACAGACTTGGTGGCTTTAAACAACAGAAATGTTGTTTAAATGTTTTAATGTTTAAATGTTTTAATGTTTAAATGCCACGGAGGCTGAGAAGTCTAAATCAAGGTGTTAGCCATTTCAGTTTCTGGGAAAGGCTCTCTTCCTGGCTTGCAGACGGCCACCTTCTTAGGTTCTCGTGTGGCAGTGAGGAGGAAACTCCTGTGTCTCTTCCTTTTTTTATAAAGGGCACCAGCCCCACTGTATTTAGACACATCATTATGACCCCATTCAATCTTCCTCACAGGCCCTATCTCCAAATACAGTCACTTTGGCAGTTAGGGCATTAGCATATGAATTTTAGGGAGACACAATTCAGTCCATAGCATTGGCACTGTCTCTTCTGTTCTCAGATTTATCACACCTCTAAGGAACAAAGACCTTTGCACACCTAATGAATCAATAGCATAATATCTTGGTTTGGTACTCTATAAGCAATATGCTAAATAATTATTTGCTAGTTTGGAATATGGTGTGAGATAAGGAGAGCCAATGAAATGTTGCACATGTTGATACAGGCAAATAAACACAGAGCAACACCCAGTCTGATAGACTATGCGAATCTCAGCTCTGGCAAAGTGACTTGAGGAAGTTACCTAAACTCTGAGCCCATTTCATGATCTAAAAAGGGAGATGATCTACACCTCTTGGACTTGTTATGGGGCAGTAATAAGGAAAATATCTTTATAGTGCCTGGATACAGCAGTTGACTCAACAAGTATTAGCTACCAACTGAATTACTATAGAAATCCAAGAAAGAAGGAAAGAAGGAAGGAAGAGAAAAAAAGGTGGGAAGAAGAGAATGAAAACATGGTAAGAAGGGAAAAGTTTTTCTCAATCTATGGAGGGAATTCATTTATTTTTTAAAAGATTTATTTATTTATTTTAGAGAAAGAGAGTACTAGGTGAGTGTGAGTTGGGGGGAGGGGTAGAGGGAGAGAATCTCTTTTAAGCAAGTTTACCACTGAGCACAGAGCCTGATGTGGAGCTAGAGCTCATGACCTATGAGATCATGACCCATGAGATCATGACCCTGAGATCATGACCTGAGCTGAAACCAAGAGTCAGATGCTTAACTGACTGAGCCACCACCCAGGCGCTCCTAAAGGAACTTTGTTTTAAAAGTCATCTCTTATTATTTCCAGAGAGGAGCAAATGATCTACAATGCATTTTAATGACCTATTACTTAAAAGAAGAAGAAGAAGAAGAAGAAGAAGAAGAAGAAGAAGAAGAAGAA
>NW_022631028.1:10728517-10841974 GCF_010015895.1 Lontra canadensis
AAGAAGAAGAAGAAGAAGAAGAAGAAGAAGAAGAAGAAGAAGAAGAAGAAGAAGAAGAAGAAAAAGAAAAGAAAGAAAAGGAAAGAAAAGAAAAGAAAAGAAAAGAAAAGAAAAAAAAGAAAAGAAAAGAAAAAAAGTAAAGCAAGCCTTGGGTATGATCTTGTCTTGGCACAGATCCTGGGAGTGCAAAGAGACATAAGTAAACATTTATGAGCTGGGGTAAATTTTGAAATGTTGTGACCCCTGGAGCAAAGCAGTCATATGCTAGTACTAATTAATCCTTGTTTACCCTTGAGGAGCACCAAGGGTTCACACACAAGGGAGGAAAGAGATAAAATAAAACAAAATAAAATCATCACTTTTTTTTTTAAATTATTTGAACCTCAGCACTTCATCTATTAACCTGGCGTCTTGTAATGTTATTTTGAAAACTAATTCTCTCAGAAAGAACTCCCTAAATGAATGAGAGATTAATACCAGTGAATCCAAATCATGGGCATTCTTGCATTAAAATGCTTCCTTAGCAAGAAATAGCTTCCTAGGTAAATTTTTTTTTTTCCCCACAGTCATTATTTTAGACAGCATCAGTATGGATGGTTTCCCTGTGGATAGCCAGTAAGATTGCTTCTAAATAATTCCAAGTGCCTGAAATAATTGATTTTTCCCTTTTGGGCAGGGGAGAAATGGGGAAGAAAATAGGTTAGTTGAGGGTTGGACCTAAACAGTAGTTTTAACATCACACACACAAAAAGACAGGCTAGCTCTGCTGTTCCTGGAAGCGGTGGTTTTGTCCAAGTGAAGGAGAGCAGAATTGGTCCAAAAGTCTCTACCAACTGGCTGAAGGAAGTTAACAAACCACTCTTGGACATGGGTCTAAGTTCAAATGAACGTGTGAATTTCTTATGAAGGTTCCTTGCTTTGTATTACATGGTTCTTCTTGAGTAGATATGAAATACCTTTTTCTAGCCAACAGATTTGCCTGACATTTTATGGCCTGAAGATGTAACATGAGCTGACTTCACTGTTTTTTTTTTTTCCTTCTTTTTTCCATAGGATGTGTCTCTTTCTTGTTTACATAGCATATTTCTTTAGACATAAAAGAAGACTCCCTTTTCCGATTATGAGTTTTTTTTTTTTATTTCCATGAAGAGGGATGAAAGAATCAAGTGGTGAGGACCCACAGTACAGTCACCAGCAGGAGAGTTGCCAAGCCACAGGAACCACACATCTAAATGATGGCTTTGGGGGAGCACAGAAGAAAAGGAATCTAGTCGCCTATGGGAGTAGATACTTCGTTTCTCTAGAAATATCAACACAGAACAAATGAAGGGGATAAGTTTAGAGAACTGTAGAAATTATTGTCAGAGTTCCTGAAAGTTCTAACAGGACTTTTAGAAACCTTGAGATTTTACTCTGACGAGGACAAGAAGACTGAGCAATATGACTTGGAAATACTTTCTCCCCTTCACAGGGTTGTCTTCCATTTTCCCAATGGTGACTTTGAAACATAAAAGTTTATAATAGTGATAAGTTCAATTTATCTTCTTTTTCTCTTTTTGTAGCTAGTGATTTGGGAGTTGTGACTATGAAGGCTTTGCCTAACCTGAGGTCATGAAGATTTTGTCCATATTTTCCTCTAAGATTTTTACAATTTTAGCTTTTATATTTAGGTCCGTGATCCATATTAAATTAATTCTTATTTAAGGTATAAAGAAGGGATCTAACTTCATGCATGTGGATATCCCAGCACCATTTGTTATGAGACCATTCTTTCTCCTTTGCATTGTCTTGGTACCTCATGGAAATCATCTGACAATGTGACAGTGCTTATTTCTGGGCTCTCAGTTCCGTCCCCTTAATCTCCATGTAATCACAGTGTGCTACACTATTTGGATGATTGTTACTTTATTCATTTTATTTACTGAGATTTAGTAGATTTTTCCTAATTATTTCCTCATTTGTTGTAGGTCCTGGGAATGACTTAAAAACATAAAAAATTAAAAAAAAATAAATGCTAACATTTTTCATCTGTTAGGGGTGTTTCTCTAGAGCAAGAATCTATGGAGCTCTTCACTCCACCATTCCAGAAGGTCCTTCCCCTATTTTCTGCATCAAAGAACAAAGGAGTAAAAGAAATGAAAGCAGATACTGAAGGAAATGGAAGGAAAAAAAGGGACACATGGTCAACTCAATTAACATTAACTCACTTCTAAGAGTCCATGACAAATGAAACATGCTAAACTTAGGATAGGTTTCAGAAGATTTGAGTAATACTATTAAAAATTTTGAAAAAATTAACATATATTTAATATGTCAATATGAACTGAGATACAATTTAATATATATTTAAATCCTTTAAATATAACTTACATCTTTAGTTAATGTCTACATAATATGACACTAAAAAAAAAATCTCAAATCCTAGAAGGTGAAAAGTAAAGATCTCATTCTTTGGCAGCTAATACAATAAAAATAAAAATAAGTAAGAAAATAATAGAAGAAAAGTAGACCCCAAAATATCAGCCCTTGAATTTCAAAATAACTCTCTCTTAGACAACTCTTAAGCTAATGAAGGATCCAAAGTTGAAGATACCAAGTCTCTAAAAAAATTATAATAAACATATCATATCCAACTGTGCACATACGACTAAAGTTGTATTTGGAAGAAAATTCATGGCATCAAACATGTAAAAATTCATGTAAATACTCATATAAATATTCATGTAAATATGAAAATAAGTGAATTAAACATTTAACTCAGGGGGTAAAAGAGGATACAGGAGCCACAAAAAACCAGCAGGAAATAGAGATAAAAGTAAAAAAAGTATCAAATTTAAAAGCAATAAAATAAACTGATTTAAAACATCAGGGGCTTGTCATTTTCATTTGCCAATAAAATAGTCACATCAATCTCTAGTTACACTAACCAGGAATAAAAGGACAAAGCAAAAAGAAAAGATGTAAATGACCACAAATAAAGATGAAAGTAAAAGAACTATATGAGTAATCTTTCAAAACTCTGTGAGTACCCTTGAAAATCTGAAAAAAAATTATTTTATTTTATTTATTTTTATTACTGTTTTTGGTAAATACAAGGTGACAAAATGGATCCTCATAGTATAGAAAGGAGAAAAATAAACCAAGATTTCATTTCAGAGTTTCAGATACTATCTCAGCTCCTTTTTTAAAATTTTCATGAAACCTAAATCTGATACATTTTAAACTGTTGCAGAGAGTGTTAAAAGAAGGAAAACCTCCAAATTCTTTTCACGACGCCCTATTTGTTTCAAAACAAAGATAGCTTCTTGTTAGTTTTCTATGCCTGCCATATCAAATTATCACAAATTTAGTGGCTTAAACCAACATCAACTTATTACTTCACAGTTCTATAACTCCAAGTCTAACATAGGTCTTCTCAGGCCAAAATGGAGTTATTGGCAGGGTTTCACTCCTTTCTGGAGACTTTAGGAAGAGATCCATCTCCTCGCGTGTGTGGGTTGTTGGCAGGACTGGGTTCCTTGCAATTGTAGTACTGAGGCACCCATTTCCTGGCTGGCGGTCAACTATGGGCTGTTCCCAGCTTCTAGAAGCTGCGTATGTGCCTTGATTGCTGTGTGATTGGATTTAGCTCACACAGATAATCCAGGATTGTTTCTCCAGTTTAAGGCAAATAACCTCAACTACATGCACAAATTCTCTTCTGCAAGGTAAAGTAACATATTGGCAGGTTCTAGAAATTTGGTTAGCTTTGTGGTGACTCCTTATACATTCCTCTCCCCCAAAATAAACAGGGAAAAGAGTTATAGACTAATTCCATTTGTGAATATGGATACACTATAAATAAAGTAGCAAATAAAATTTAACATGTTAAAAGTAAAAGAATGACAGCCTTAGCTAAGTATGATTCATTTCAAAGATTCAAGTATGATTTAAAAATGCAACTTATATGACTACATTACATCATGAAATTAAAGACAAATAAATCAACACTTTTTTTCCAATGTTTAAAATAAAAAATCCTTTGAACACCATAAAAATATTAAGGAAAAGAAGAAGAAATTGGGATGGAAGAGGTAACTCTAAAATCTAGAAATTTTGTCTTTGGACCTTTCCATGTCAATAGCTCATAATGTCAAATAACACATAGCACTTAATACTTAACTACCACCTAACAATCCTCTAAAATAAGTACTAGTATTGCACCATTTTATAGAAGACACCAGTCTTCATACATTAAATAACTTGCCCAAGGACATCAACTGGAGGCTTTCCCTCCATCATCTTCTCTTCCCTACTCCATCAACAGGGTCCCAGCAGCCACCACAATCACCATCACAATGCGGTCTACAAATGGGCACTCTACTTCTTCTTCTTTTTTTTTTTTTAATTTAATTTAATTTTATTTCTTTTCAGTGTTCTAGAATTCATTGTTTGTGCACCACACCCAGTGCTCCATGCAATACGTGCCCTCCATAATACCCACCACCAGGCTCACCCAACCCCCTACCCCTTCCCTGCCAAAACCCTCAGTTTGTTTCTCAGAGTCAACAGTCTCTCATGGTTTGTCTGCCCTTCCGATTTCCCCCATCTCACTTTTCCTCTCCATCTCCCAATGTCCTCCGTATTATTCCTTATGCTCCACAAGTAAGTGAAACCATATGATAATTGACTCTCTCTGCCTGACTTATTTTACTCAGCATAATCTCTTCCAGTCCCATCCATGTTGATACAAAAGTTGGGTATTCATCCTTTCTGATGGAGGCATAATACTCTATAGTATATATGGACCATATCTTCTTTAGCCATTTGTCCACTAAAGGGTATCTTGGCTCTTTCCACAGTTTGGCGACTGTGGCCATTGCTGCTATGAACATTGAGGTGCTGATGGCCCTTCTTTTCACTACCTCTGTATCTTTGGGGTAAATACCCAGTGGTGCAATTGCAGGGTCATAGGGAAGCTCTATTTTTAATTTCTTAAGGAATCTCCACACTGTTTTCCAAAGTAGCTGCACTAACTTGCATTCCCACCAACAGTGTAAGAGGGTTCCCCTTTCTCCACATCCTCTCCAATACATGTTGTTTACTGTCTTGTTAATTTTGGCCATCCTAACTGGTGTAAGGTGGTATCTCAATGTGGTTTTCATTTGAATCTCCCTGATGCCTAATGATGAACATTTTTTCATGTGTGTGTTAGCCATTTGTATGTCTTTTTTGGAGAAGTGTCTGTTCATGTCTTCTGCCCATTTTTTTGACGTGATTATCTGTTTTGTGTGTTGAGTTTGAGGAGTTCTTTATAGATCTTGGATATCAGCCCTTTGCCTGTAGTGTCATTTGTAAATATCTTCTCTCATTCCATGGGTTGCTTCTTTGTTTTTTTGACTGTTTCCTTTGCTGTGGAGAAGCTTTTGATCTTGATGAAGTCCCAAAAGTTAATTTCTGCTTTTGTTTCCTTTGTCTTTGGAGACATATCTTGAAAGAAGTTGCTGTGGCCAATGTTGAAGAAGATACTGCCTATGTTCTCCTCTAGGATTTTGATAGATGCTTGCCTCACTTGAAGCCTTTATCCATTTCGAGTTTATCTTTATGTGTGGTGTAAGAGAATGTTCAAGTTTCATTCTTCTACACATAGCTGTCTAATTTTCCCAATACCATTTATTGAAGAGACTATCTTTTGTCCACTGTATATTTTTTCCTGCTTTGTCAAAAATTATTGGACCATAGAGTTGAGGGTCCATATCTAGGCTCTTTACTCTGTTCCACTGGTCTATGTGTCTGTTTTTGTGCCAGTATCATGTTGTCTTGGTGATCACAGCTTTGTAGTAAAGCTTGAAATCAGGCACATGATGCCCCCAGTTTTGTTTTTCTTTTTCAACATTTCCTTAGCAATCTGGGGTCTCTTCTGGCTCCATACAAATTTTAGGATTTTTTTGTTCTTGCTCTTTGAAAAATGCCAGCAGAATTTTGATTGGGATGGCATTGAAAGTATAGATTGCTCTAGGCAGTATTGACATTTTAACAATGTTTATTCTTCCGTTTCATGAGCATGGAATGGTCTTCCATCTTTTTCTGTCTTCAATTTCTTTCATGAGTGTTCTGTAGTTCCTCGAGTACAGATCCTTTATCTCTTTAGTGTTTATTCCCAGGTTCTTGGTGCTATAGTAAATGGAATTGATTCTCTCATTTCCCTTTCCATATTTTCATTGTTAGTATATAAGAAAGCAACCGATTTCTGTACATTGATTTTGTATCCTGTCACATTACTGAATTGCTGGATGAGTTCTAGTAGATTGGGGTGGAGTCTTTTGGGTTTTCCATATAAAGTATCATGTCATCTGTGAAGAGAGAGAGTTTGATTTCTTTACCAATTTGAATACCTTTTATTTCTTTTTGTTGTCTGATTGCTGTTGCTAGGACTTCTAGTACTATGTTGAACAACAGTGGCAAGAGTGGACATCCTTGTTGTGTTCCTAATCTCAAAGGGAAGGTTGTCAGCTTTTCCAAGCCTCCCTCAAAAATATTGAAAAAATCCAGAATACACCAGCTTTCCTTACACATTAAAGAACTGGAGAATCAATAATAAATTAAGCCAACCCGACACACAAGAAGGGAAATAATCAAGATTAGAGCAGAGACCAATGAGATAGAAACTAGAGATACAGTAGAACACATCAATGAAACCAGAAGCTGGTTTTTTGAAAGAATCAATGAGATCAATAAGCCTTTGGCCAAACTAATCCAAAAGAAAAGAGAGAGGACCCAAATTAATAAAATTATGAATGAAAAGGGAGAGATCATGACTAACACCAAGGAAATAGAAACAATCATCAGAAATTAGTATCAACAGTTATATGCCAATAAGTTAAGCAACCTAGATGAAAAGGGCATTTCTGGAAACCTATAAACTTCCAAAACTGAATCAGGAAGAAACTGACAACCTGAATAGACCAATATCTAGTAATGTGATTGAAGCAGTGTTCAAAAACCTCCCATGAAACAAGAGCCCAGGACCTGACAGATTCCCTGGAGAATTCTACCAAACATTCAAAGAAGAAATAATACCTATTCTCCTGAAGCTGTTTCAAAAAAAGAAACAGAAGGAAAACTTACAGACTCTTTTTATGAAGCCAACATTACCTTGATCCCCAAACCAGGCAAAGACCCCACCAAAAATGAGAATTTCAGACCAATAAACCTGATGAATATGGATGCCAAGATTCTCAACAAGATCCTAGCTAATAGGATCCAACAGTACATTAAAAAGATTGTCCACCATGACCAGGTGGGATTTATCCATGGGATGCAAGGGTGGTTCAACATTCACAAATCAATCAATGTGATAGAACAAATCAATAAGAGAAGAGAGAAGAATCACATGGTCCTCTCAGTTGATACAAAAAAAGCATTTGACAAGATACAGCATCTATTCCTGATTAAAATGCTTCAAAGTATAGGGCATTCTACTTCTAAAAGCCTTTTGGATACTTGCTGGGGATGGAAAATAAATACGAAGTTCAATTTCCTAGGGTTTAACAAAGACTTTTATATCTTCTACTCCAAACATGTGTTTTCATAAATTAGAAAAATATATAAGATCAAGAAGAACTTACCTAGGATCGTACACTTATTTTAAAACAGCATCTGGATCAGAATCTAGCCTTCTGAGCTCCTTCTTCCATTATTTTATGGTCCTGGGGAAGGTAAAAGAAGAAATACAGAAAATTGCTTACTTCCAAATTAGATATATTCTAAGCACAGCTGATAACGTTCTAACATCTTTCTCAGTTGCTTTGGAGTTTTTTGAACTTGGGATATTTGAAAATTCCTTTTTCCTTCCCTTCATTGACTGGAAAGCCCAACTCTGCTTGACTCACCTCCACTACCTGTTCTTCTCCTTGTCCTTTGGTCATTGTACTATGTATAAGATCATCATCAGAACCTGGGAAAGAAGGTAAAACTAAATTCATGACTCTGACAACTGTTATAATCATTGAGTTCAAGCTCTAGAAAAGAAAATCACAATCTTCTTCTTATATCTTCACATAGTCTTCCCTCTGTACCTGAACATGTAATTCAAGGCTCACTCCATAAATTCAAGCTTTGTCTCTTGACTTTCCAGCATGCAATGAGCTATTGGTCCTCTAAAACCTATTTACTGAACACCTAGTATGTGTCAGATATCAAGTCAAAGGCTTCCAAATATCCTCCCCTATTTAATCTCAGAACAGCTCACTTAAGAGGGATTATTAGTTCTAAGATGGGGAGGTTAGAAAATTCAAAAGGATTATAATATTAAGAGGACCATAATCGTTGTTACTACCATTTACTGAGAATATACTATGAACCAAAGATAGTGCCAAAGGCTTTTCAGTATTAACTTGTGAAATTCTCAGAAAATTCCATAAGGTACTATACTACTAGTATCCCTATTTCACAGAAGAGAAAACTGAGGAATAGGAAGCTCAAAAAACAAACCCAAGGATTTAGAAGAATAGCACCAGGTTTTGAAGCCAGGGAGTTGAATACAGAGCCTGGTTCTTAGTCACTAGAATTATTTGTCCAGGATCACATAGCAGATAAAAATAGTATTGGAAAAATAAATCAAAAGCCATCAACTGAGAAGGGATAAACCAAATATGGTATATCTATACAATAGACAGTTATTTGGCAGTAAAAAGAATGAAATATTGAAATATGTTACAACATCTAAGTTATAGAAGCAGTTACAAAAGAATACATAGTATATGAATCCAGTAATACAAAATGTCCAGAATAGGCAAATCTACAAATAGGGAAAATAAAACAGCAGTTGCTGTAGGCTGAGAAGGGAAGGGCATGCTTGGAGAGAAGTGGGGAGTGACTTTTAATGAGTATGGGAGGGGTTTTTTTTGTGGGGGAGAGGGAGTCGGTGATAAAAATATTCTGAAATTGTGGTTATAGTTGAACAATTGTGTGAATATACTAAAAACCTGGTGAACTGTATGTTTAAAATGGGCAAACTGTATGGTAGGTGAATTATATTTCAATAACCTTATTTAAAATAATGGGGCTAGAGGGACCTGGGTGGCTCAGTGGGTTAAGCCTCTGTCTTCAGCTCAGGTCATGATCTCAGGGTCCTGGGATCGAGCCCCGCATCGGGCTTTCTGCTCAGCCTGGAGCCTGCTTCTCCCTCTCTCTGCCTGTCTCTCTGCCTACTTGTGATCACTCTCTCTCTATCTAATAAATAAATAAAATCTTAAAAAAAAATAATGGGGCTAGAACCTCAACCCCAGACTTAGAGATTTCAAGGCTGGGCTTCTATTTATTCTACCTTCTTGGCCACCCCATTTTTAGCTTCCCCTCATATCACTACTTAGGTTTCCTTGTTGGTTCATTAATTCTTCATAATTTGTCTAATCAAAAACTGCAGGGCAGGAGCTCTGTTGTACTTATCTTTGTTCCATCAAATTCCAAAAGGTCTAGTATTTCCATGTCAGCTCCCCATATTTTCTACTGCACAAGAAAAATATGTCCAAGTGAGGGGATTTTAGGCTTACAAAATAGGCCTGTTCCTAAAAAGTTGAGACTTTAATTTTATATTGAATGCTTAAATATTTAATGTACTTAATATCTGTCACCATGTCACTAGTTCTGTCTTAGAGTGAATGGCCATCTGCCTCATTTTTATTTTTGGAAATCTGATTCCTTTTTTTTTTTTTTTTTTTTTGCCGATACTCATTGAGATCTCCTTATAGCAAGGTACATTTTAAATCTTGTCTATTACAAGTTGATTTGGCTCATTGTTACAATGCTGGAGAGTCTATGCAGAAAAATTTAAACTTGTTAAAACTGTTTTTGACATTCAGTGTCATAATACTGTAAGTAGGTTTCATTTCAACATTTCCATTAGCTGGTGGTAATAACTCATAATAAAAATAACAAATGATTGCAGTATTAAAAAGTCAAATAAACAACTATGTACATACACGTGTATAATTCTACAGCAGTTTTCATGGATTTGTACTATCAAAGAAGTTCATATATTAGAATGTAGTAAAACAGCTTTTTTATAAAGTATTAGTATGTGTTCTTACTCTCCTTCTTCACTTTACCTCTCTGATATTCTTTCTAAAAACTCAGAGCCCTGGTCTGGTGATGGAAAAAAAAAAAAACAAAAAACAAAACAAAACAAAACAAAAACCCAAAAAATCACACATCAAACCAACGCAGTTTGGGAAATATTCTACAGGATACTGGGCCAGTGCTACATAAGAATGTCAAGGTTAAAAAAACCATAAAAGACTGAGAAAAAATCGTAGACCAGAGGATACTAAGGACATAGGGCAACTAAGTGTGGTGTGGTGCTCCAGAATAAATCATGAATAGAAAGGGGAAATTAATGGGAAAACTGGTGAAATGTCAATAAAGTTTGGAGTGAAGTTAACAGTAAAGTTTCGCCATCATTTCATCCTTGTAACAAATGTACCATGTGAATACAAAGTATTAATAATGGAGGGACCTCAGTAAGGTGTATAGAAGAACTCTGTATGCTACCTTTGTAACTGTTGTAAACCAGAAAGTAAAAATTTTACATGGGCCTAATATGTGAGTAAGCATTTCACTGGACAGGATATGCTAATAGCCTATAACAGACCAAAAAAAAAAAAAAAAAAAAAAGAGAGAGAGAGAGAAGGAGAGATGTTCAATATCATTAGTTATAAGGGAAATGCAAGTTAAAACCACAGTTAGATCTCATTGCACCCATATCAGAAGAACAAAAATAAAAAAAAAATAATGACAACACCTAATTCTAGTAAGCATGCAGAGAAACTTGATCACTCACTCCTTGCTGGTGGGAATGTAAAATGGTGAAAACACTGTCAAAAACAATTTAATGATTTCTTTACAATATTAAACATAAATTTTCAGTATGACGTAGCAATTCTACTTCTAGTTACCTATTCAGGAGAAGTGAAAGCATATGTTCATGACAGCATATTCAGGCACAAAGTGAACACAAGCCAAATGTCCATCAACTGATGAACTGTTACACAAAATACAAGAAATCCATGCACAGCCACAAAAAGAAAAGGCTACTGCAACATGGGTAAACTTTGAAAACATTATGCTGAATGAAAGAAGACAGACACAAAACCACATAGCATGTGATTTGATTTCATTTATAGGAACTGCCCAGAACAGGCAAATGGAACATAAATGGTTGATGCCCGGGGCTCTTTTGGAAATGATGAAATGTTCTAAATTAGATTGTGGGGATGATAGTATCACTTCATAAATGTCTTTTCAACCATCCAATTGTCTTCTTACAATAAACGAATTTTGTTTATATAATTTATACATCAACGAAACTGAAACACAGTGGTTTTTGTTATCAAATTTAGATTATGAAGGAAAGTATAAAGAGAAAGTACTCGTTACTGATAGTTCCATCACTTAAAAATACATTTTGGTAGAGATTCTTATAGCTTTACTATTTTCTATTAATTCTTGTTTTAAAATGAGGGTGAGTCAGAAAGAAATTTGTTTTCTCAGATGATGTATATTAACTTTGAGAGTTAAATAGGATTTATATCTTGGGGATTTCATTCACAGAACTTGATCATGCTTTTATATCATATAGTTTAGTCTCCTCAGTGATGTGACTGCCAGTGAGCATTGATTACTGGTCAGACCAGCCTGGAAAAATTCCACAGTATCCTATCTCCCTAGAAAGGAGAAGCCATAACTGCACTTCTAACCCAATTAGAAAGACAAAAGCTCTGTCTCCAAAAAACAACTCAGGAGATCAGGAAGGTCATATACTTGCATTTTGGCTTTTCAGACCAGAACGTAGAGGGCACTTTTCTTGTCATCTAAACAGATGAGAATGCCAGGCACTGTCTGTGACCTTTGGCAGTGGTGCTGTGCAGAGAGCTACCTGCACGGCTTAAGGAGTGTTCAAAATGAAACATATAAGGTTGTGTTTGGGTTTTTTTCTTTCTTTCTTTTATTTTCTTGTTGTGATTGTTGTTGTTACTATTTCAAGTAGAAAGGGAAAGCTTCTGTATATAGCTCAGATATTTCTAAATGAAGAAAACTTCTCCAACCCTAAATAAATACCATCCAGAACTTTTTCAGCCAATCTTGAAAGAAATTCTTCAGCATACCCCGTAGATGCAACCTACCTTATCCTGTGTCTAGAAAATATATGCAAGGACAAGTTTACAGAGCAAAAGAAACTTGAAGCACACACACACACACACACAAATGTCACTTGCATTACTTCATTTAAATAACCTGCTGTCCTATACTGAATTTCTTCTCAGGCAGGGCAAAAGTATAGACAAGTCTTACCTGTCATAATGGATAAAACGAACAAAAGTAGAATATCCCAACAAAATAAATGTGTGTGCTCACGCACACGCGCACGCGCGCGTGCACACACACACACACACACACACACACACACTGCTCTTTCTTGACCAAATAAAAAACACTCAAAAAATTTCTAATGTTGTCTGGGTCTTGACTTTTTCTCTGCCTACTGTGAAACTATGGGGAAGGAATCCTTCCCTAAGCAATTAATTCCAAATGCTCTAATTAGATGTGAGGCATCGTCAGAAACATGCCCACAAGCACTAGAGGGCAATGCTGGACAAATATTACTGATATCCAAGCAAACACTCTTGAGTATGACTGGATACTCAATTGTTTTCAAATGAATAAAATTTCAGATGTGACTTTGAATATTCTAACTCTGCGAACAAGATGGAGTTTCCAGCATTGCCTTCCGAACTGATTACAGGAATGGACAAAGAAAGCAAGGTTTTCTTGGTAGCAATCAACTCTACTTCCTGGCTTCATCAGGGCATTTTGCCGAGACTGAGGCTGGGCCAGTTAAAGAGGAGGTTGGCAGAGTGAGGAGATAATGGCTAATGTCAAAGCCAAGGAGGTTTCTGGAATCAGAAATCAGAATCAAAGCCTGGATTCTGCAGTGGGAAAGAAAGGCTGCTCGCTCAGTTATGTCTCATGATCTCATAACATGATGGAATCCAGGAAGTTACTGAGGGTGAGAATTATTTATACAAGTTTAAAAAATCAATTTAATTAAAAATCTGGATTAAAAACACAAAATTATAAAAGGACCTTTTGTGATGGGCATGATGGTGATGGTGGTTGCAGGCTGCAGTAAACATGAAGGATTAAACTCTGTCTTATTTTTCATTTCTCTCTCCTATGTAGCTCTTTGTGCAGTGGAATCATAGTTCTGCTGAAAATTTAAATCAAATCCCTAGTAGGGATTCAATTAAAGCAGTGGTTTTCAAACTGTGGTCTCTGGACAAACAGCATCAACATCGCCCAAGAACTTGCTAGAAAATAAAATTCTTTAAAAAAGAAAATTCTTAGACTTCACCCCAGACTTCCTGAGTCAGAATCTCTGGCAGTGAGGCCCAGGAATGTTTTGTTTTGTTTTTTTAAGATTTTATTTATTTATTTGAGAGAGAGAGCACGAGCATGAAGAGAGGGAGGGGCAGAGGCAAGGAGAGAAGCAGACTCCCCACTGAGCAGGGAGCCAGAAGCGGGGCTCAATCCCAGGACTCCTGGGATCATGACCTGAGCTAAAGACAGATGCTTAACCGACTGAGCCACCCAGGTGCCCCCAGAAATCTGTGTTTTAATAGGATACATGAACATCTGAGCAATATTGGGCTAGAGTTAGAACAGGTTATATGTAAAAAACCAATCAGTATTACACAATATCATGAATGTTACAGTCATGGAGCATATAATCTACCACTTCTGTTAGACTTGTTTTATTTCATATGTAAAAAATTTTTACATTGTAAAAAAAACCTACTTTCCAGAATTCATAATTTATTTTTATGCAAATTAAGTCATATTTTATACAGAATTGATTTAAATGCTGATGGATAGATTCTAAAACTAGCTCAGAATTCTCATTAAATTTCTGATAATAGTACTGACAATGATAGTAAAGCATACAAATGTGTAATACCTTAGCTTACAAAATATCTGTCAAATAGAAAATACAAATTGAGTCAAATAACTTGCCAAAGATCATATAATTAGACTGAGTAGAAAGCAATAATCTGAATCCAGAACTTCCAACACCAAAACCAGTGCACTTCGCATGGTATCTTGGCTATTTATGCCACAAATGAAGTACTCCAGTCAATAACAACAAAATACTGTCCCAGCTGTAGTGATTAGGCAAACTCATATTTTCACAAAATTGGCTGGTGTCTGATGAAAACCAGGCTTAATGAGATAAAGAAAAAAGCAGATGGGATTTCCTAGAGAGTGGAAGCAAACTTTGGACATTTTGCAAGAGTTGAAGAGGGAATCCAAATATGGAAAAGCGATTGTGTAGTGATTGTGTGGAGGAAGTTAACTGAGCTCTAAGCAGTGACAACTTGTAGTGAGTGCTCAGTCGCCCTGCCAGGAAGAAAGGAAAGAAGAAGACATTTTGGACTGTGCAGCTCGCTGCCATTAGAGCTGAGGAGTTAAGTACATCTGAGATTGAGTAAGACACAGGAAAGTGTGACTTGCTTGCCATCAATCAACATGTATCAGGCAGCTACTTTGTCCCAAGCACTGTCTGAGGGTGGGGTCTAGAGAAAATGAGTGGAGTGCCTGTCTTAGGTACAAAATCTAAAGGGGATACAAGCAGTACTCAGCAATCAAGACAATATCTCAATGCAATATTATTTAAAATCATAATAAATGCGATAAATTCATGATGAAGAAAACAGCAAAATTTTAAATAAAGATGGGATATGTTATTATTTATTTTTTGTTTGTTTCAAGTTCCAGTATGTCTTAGGGCACTGTTATAGTTCTCTTTATTCCCAGTCTTGATATTTTGCTCATCTTGAGGTTTTTGGGGGTTTTTTTGGTATAAATTTTGGTTTTGAGAAATATTGCATGAAAATATTATTTACCTTAATTATTGAGTTTTGGCATAAAATTTTGTACCAGGTGCATCACTCACTATGACCTAACCCTGGTCCTACACTGTGATCAAAGCTCTACATTAATTATTTCAAGGAATCACCACAACCCATAAAGTATGAAAATTTAGTATTTTTAATGCAGGAAATAACTCTGTGTTTGAAATATATCTATCCATACAAAAATACTTAGACACGCATATATCCTGTCACATTTGAGGGGATAGCGGATATCAACGCAATGCCACATGCTGGTTTCGGTTTGTAATAGCAATAGTTCATGAGGGCACAATTCTTTGTGTTTGAGTCACTTATTACATTTCTTTGTATTGTTTTCCTAATTTTGTATGTGAAATATGTTCAGATTTTATTAGTCCTGTACACTGTAGGAATCACTGGACCTCCACTGAAAGGAATGCTTCTTAAAATCTATACCTCAAAAGTCTAGGCAAAGAGTGATTCTGATCACTTTCAGGAATGGAGAGACCATAAGAGTGAAGGGACAGTTGGAGTGGGACCAGGTAAAAAGAACATGAGAAAAAAACAGGGGCAGGAGCACTAGAAAGAAGCACATGCCCCTGCTCGGGTGGAAGTCCTTGATGTCCCTCTCTGTCTCAGAATCATGAGCAGCCTGGGATCTCTCTCAGAGCTTTAGACTCAGCTTGTCTGGGGTGAAGCTTGAACATCCCAGAGGAGGCTGATGTGGGTCAAGCCTGAGAACCACTATGCAAGGGGACCCAGGGAATCAGCCTGGATTGAACCAGGGTAAATGGGACATTCCAAGGTCTTCCTAGAATAATGAGAGATATGCAGTGTTGAGCATCTCCTATGCTTTTGTTGGGCTGTCAAGGGGTTGGTAAGTGGAGAGAAATCTGAACTATTCTAGATAGAAGGGGATAGAAGGAATTTTTAAAGGAATGTGTGGTTGGAGAGGAGAAAGAAAAGATGAGATCACTGAGAAATGAGTTTTTATTACTGTGTTTATGCTATGTTATTATGAGTTTATGTTGTGTAGTGTGGTACATTAGTACAGTTCTCCATATGCCTCATGACCTTCAGTAAGATACTGATTTCTTACTGGTGGCCTTTGGCAAAGTCTATCTTTGGAGTCAAATTGCTGATGATTTTTCAAGAATGGAAAGGTATAAGAACATAGACTGCCCACAGGTCTCTTACTCTTTAGTTTCATGGTTTAATAGGGAAAGAATATGGAAGGGACCCAGGCACATATAAGCAGGAAGATCCCAGCTTCCGAAAGGAGAGAGTACCCAGTGCTGTCCCTACCCTCTCTGAATGAACTAGAGATCTCACAGGAAGGATGTCTGGCAGGTGTTTCATTTTTCTGGAATCACAGCCTGAAAGAGACCTATACTCAGTGTTTTTGAGTACTGGGCAATTACTACTTATCACATCCTTTTTATAACCTCTTGCTAAGATGCTCCACTAGTCTGAAAGTGGTAGAGTATCAGTGTGGTGTATTTTTCAAATTGAACTAGATGGTATGAGTCACCACAACCCTCTAGAGTTCATACACAGTTCCTGGGAGAGACACACACATTTACTGTGATCGCCTTCTCTCATAAGTGTAGTTAAAAGGAATGCATCACAAAAGAATTTTGTGAGATGCCAGCATCGTGAGCGCATTAAGGGTAAAAGCAGTAATTACTATTTTAAGATGGTGTAGGCCAGACATGTGAGGGCAGAGCTGACACCCTGTAGCTATATCAGCTTCACTTGTGACCTTGGATAAAGAGACCTCGATGTCTGCACTCAGAGCTATCTTCCCGATTTTCCATATTAAAGAAAAAGAGAGATCTCATGGTGGTATTTTTTGAATGGCCACAGCAAAATTTCTCTTCTGCATGCCGTTTTCCAAAACCTTCATTTGTCTGTTTCCTGTCCCCTTGAACCTGAGCATGCTTGTGACTCTGTGGTGTATAGAGTCCAGCAGAGCTGGTGCTATGAGACTTCCCGAACCAGGTCACCACGACTCCCTGGCCAATGTGTAAGATATTCAGTTACCCGAAGACCCCATGCTGGAGAGATCACATGGAGGGACCCCATGAAGACAGAGAGAGATGCTTAAGTAGTCCCAGCTCTTCTAGTCTTCCCAGCTCAGGGACCAGGTATGTGAGTGAGCGAACATCAGATGATACCAGCTCCAAGCTTCAAGCTGTCCCAGCTGACAAGAAGTGGGACAGAGAGGAAGTGTCCCTGCAGGATGCTGCACAGATTGCAGATTCATGAGTAAAATAAATATTGTCATCAGTTTAAGACATCAAGTTTTAGGATGGTTGTTTATATATCAGCAGATAAGAAGAGATGCAGAAAATCTTATAATGACAATAAATACCACCAGTGGAAGGAACACTTTCTGATCATTGAATATAAAATAGCAACTCTCTCTTGCTACTCTCTCTATTCTTTATATACTTTGCTCTCCTCCACAGTAATTATCACCACCTAGTGCTGTATATTTACTTGATTGTTTATTTCTCTTTCTCTACCTTAATAGAATAAGTTCTGCTAGGGCACAAAGAGACAGGTTGTTCCACTGCTGAGTCTAGAAGGTACCAACACATAGCACTGGAGCTAGGATGAGTGAGAGACTCTACACAGTGTGCATTGCTATCAGAATAACCAGAAACTAAGTTCTTTATATTTATTTCAGATTATTTGTGTGATTTGGGTCAAACATTTAGCTTGAGGTAAAAAAAAAAATATTCTTTAACAACCTAATTTTTATTTTATCAAAAGTGGATGAATTTTTTGTTTTATAAGTATTTTCCCCACCACTTGAATTTTATGAGAGACAAAAATCAACATTTGGGAAGGTGTTTCCCTTCTTATTCAATGAAGCTTGATGAGTCATGAAATGTAGGCATGTCCAAACTCCTCAAGAACTTAATGAATGAAATTTCTGTGATCATGTTTAAGAATTTAAAGTTAAGGCCAGTTTCATAAAATCCTTGTAAGGGTTCTATAACAGGGCAGTCCATACTCCCAAAAGAATAATCACAACAATAGACTCAGGGCATTATTAAGTGTGAAACTCATGGTTGTAGAAAGAATAAAAGAAGTGTTGAAATACCATGCAATTTATTAAAAGCTGACATGAAGCCAATTCTGGTTAAACTTCTGCTCTAATTTTAAATTTCTTCAATTTTAAGCTCCTTAACGATTCTTCAAGAAGTGGAGCTTTAAATTGAGAAATCCCAAATTGGGTGGCTTAGAATTCAGACTTAGATACCAGCCTACCAGAGAAAGGGAAGAGGGGATATTGGCTTCTTAGGGGAAAGCAAATGATTTTTAGGAAAGATGAATGGGCCTTTAGAAGAATGAGTGGGAGGTATGATAGTTTATGAATCTGTCTGGGTGTGGTGTTGACTTCTAATCTCCTCTGCAGTGGTTAAGACCCAGTCCTCCCTGGTTGATGACACTCCCAGGGAGGGGGGTGGAATCTATGCCACCTGGATTCCTTATAGAGGATCTGTCTTTAGACAGATAAGACAGTTCAGAGAAAGCCTGTTCCTGCACCTGCCGCCCTTCAGGTGCCTACAGCTCAGAATAATCAATATATCAAAGCAGTGTATTTTAGGGTGTCAACCATGCTTGCACCCATCACCAATATCCAATTCCAGACCTTTTTCACCATCCCTAACATAAACTCTGGAGTAATTAAACAGAAAGTCACTCGTCCTGCTTCCCCCCAACCCTTGTCACCCCTCTTCTACTTTCTCTCTCTGTGACATGTTCACTCTAGGGACCTCTTATAAGTGGAATCATACATTATTTGGGGTGGGTTTTTTTTTTTGTTGTTGTTGTTGTTTTGTTTTTGGTGTGTTTGTTTTTGCAACTATCTTATTTCACAAGCACAATGTTTAGAATTCATCCATGCCACAGCATGGATCAGAATTTCCTTCCTTTTTAAGGCTGAATAGTAACCTATCTTGTATATAAATGCATATATCACATTCTGTTTATCCATAAGCCAAGACACAGGGGGGAAGTCTAAATACATCTCATGAGACAAGAAGAGAGATGTTGCTTCTAAGAAACAAGGGGGAAAGTGAGCAAAGCAGATAGTCTTTGTAAAGGAAAGTAAGTAAGGTAGAGTGAGGTCCATATCCATGTAGGGTAAGCCATGTGGAGAATACGCTGGCTGGAAGATAACCAACAGACATTTAAGGATTGTATGTATCTAATGTTCACTTTTAACATAGTTAAAAGTTGTAGTTGATTGACTACCCATGATAAAATCCCTCTCCTAACTCATTTCCATATCGTGAATAAAACCAATCAGTACACTCACAAGAGCATACTAAGGGTGATGCTAACCATTCATTTACTTATTTTTCAGCATCACTTGAAGATGGACTGAACTTTTATCTAGTTCAGAAGGACTGAGAGTCACAAAATACTAAGCCCCCTAGGAATTCACTAAAATATTAAAGAAGAGTCTGTATCTTATGAGGCTGGCATGACAATCCAGTCAATCATGTCAACATTTCAAGGGGCCTAGGGATTTTATGAGATACCTGGTCTAATTTACTTCACTGCATTTTGTAGAAGGAAAATTTTAAAAAATCGCTTCACCATCCAGCTTGAACACCACCACCAACCAGTTCTTGCTCTCAAGTTTGCTCTCATTGAAGAGCATGAGGGCTATTTGGGAAAATCCTTTTGGAAGCCCATTCAAATACATCAAGACCATAAGATTCAAAGTTCAGCTCCACCAGAATTTCAGAGAAAATCTCCTGGCATCCATTAAAAATAGTGTTTTGGAGAGATGATCCAGATTATGTAATTTTAGCACACAATTCTGGACCAGAACTCTGGTGTACTACCCCACAAAAATAGCCCAGCATGTGGCTATATGCGCACTGTGAAGAGGAATCTAAGAACAAGCCAAGAGTTGGCCTTAGAAATTATTAAGATCCCATGAAAAAGACTTCTGCTTTGTTAACTATATTTGCTTAAACTATTTTTAAAGTGCTTCTACCTTAACCTATCAGAAGATTTTCTCCTGGATGTTGATTATAATCTTTCCATTAACACTCAGGCCTTCTATTCAATTTCTCTTTGTGTTTTTCAATCTCCACCCCCATCCCCAACACACATACACACGCGTGCGCACGCACACACACACACACACACACACACAGGCTTCAATGTCATTCTCTAAATTTTTAGCTGTTTCTTGCCAAGTTATCGCATCTTTCTCATAGCATTCCTCTCTTTCAAACAGGAAAAAAAGCCTGTTAAGATATTGATTTGGACATCATTAACAAGCAGTGGTGGCCTCAGTGACTAATATGTTTGCTACAGTATGTGAATCCTTATCAGCGATCAGCCTGATGAAGAAAAAAGTCACTAGGACAAATAAATGAAGGACCTCATGACACTATTAGGAAATGAGTTTTCAAGTTCTAGTCCCAGCAGGTTTATTATGGGGCCATGTCCCATATTATGTTTATCATTTGCTAGTCCGGAATCACTGACTTGGGTTGATGTCAGTTCTGCCCTCTCAGGCATATCTCTGAATTACGGGAAAGGTAAACGGATCAGATAGAGTAATCAAACTCTTTGCCTAGTGTAATTACTTGAACTCATTTTACAGGTATCCTTGTCATATGACCTTGTTAAATTCCCAGTATACAATTTGATGCTCACCCTTTCAATAACATGCACACTGAAGAATTCTAACACAGGGAACAGAGAATCTTATATTCTACCTGATCCTGTGCCTTTTTGCTTTCGGCAGTGCTTTCTGATCTTGCGTGGATAGATCTCAGAGACAAGAGAAGGCAAATTTGGGGAAGCTCAAATTTAGATGGTATACACAATAACCAAATTTATAAAAATGAAATCAATAAACAATTTTCATTGGGCGACTTATTTATCATTTCCCTTGTTCAACCAACAAATTAGCCACTGAAGGAGATATCCAACACATTCCCTGCCTTTGAATATACTTTCTAAGGAAAAGATCAACATTTAAATGTATACTACAAAACAACGTGCTTCAATAATTGCTATGACAAAAATCCTACTTAAAATTCTTCCAGGTGTGGAAGAATTCTTCTAGGAGTGGAGTCTAGACCAATAGAAAAAATCTTCAGGTAGATTGGTTCATCCTAGGTACAATTCACATGTCATTCCTGTTCAGCATTATCCTTCATAGTTCTTTATACCCATTGTATTCATAACTATTGATACAATGGTGAACAAAAAAGACATGGATATTCTCTTCATTCGATTTATAACCCCAAAATTATTTCTCTAAGTGGCACTTTGTGTTCATTAATGATTTAATCAATAACTGTATAGCAATCCTAAATAATAATGATGGCTAATATGTTTTTAAGCAATTGATATGAGTCCTGGCATTGTTCCAAGACTCAAGAATATATTTAACACTTTATACATGAGAAAATTGAGGAATAAGGACTTTAAATAATGTATCCAAGATCACATAACTGGTAAGTAGGAGAATCATCTTGCAAAGCTAAGTTAACTTACACCAGTGTTCTACTACCTCTTTTTTTGACTGTTAGTTGGTGGTGCTATATTTGAACTTGATTTTTCACATATTTTCTTCTGATGGAGAGCAAGGACATGTGAAGCCAGCAGGAAATCTATAAATTGAGAGAATAGGAAGGGACCAAGGAGGACTAGGAATGCTCGATAGGTGAAAAGAATGGGAGGAGAGAATAAAGAGGTTGTAATTAGGAGGGATTTGAATTCAGATTAAATTCTTGAAGATACTGTTTATCATCTTTAAACAGCTGACAAAGAACATACATAATCTAAACTTTCCTGGATGTTATCAGGGATAACATTATGAACAGTGACTAGTTATCGAGGATGATCATACTTATGCAAAAGCTGGAGACTCTTAATTTGTTATAATGAACAACTTCTGAGTCCATTCAAAATATTTTCTGTCACTTCCTTTGATATGAGTCTCTGTATTATCAGTTGTCCTCTGTGCAGTAGATCTTCTTCTACCACTTCCAAACATCTAAATTTTGGTAAGTTGGTAACCAAGTTTCTAGAATTATATCTAAAATTCAATGATGGAATTTGAGCCTATTGTCTAGTGACTTGCATTGGGTTTTAGTCATCACCGATAAGTAGATGGGCCAAAGGGCCACAAGGAGTATACGTTGCACAACCCCAGAGGATGGCTAACATAGGTCAAGCCATGAATGATTACCACTGGAGGAAGTAATATACCAATTTACTGAAACTATTTAGAAAACAGTGATTTAATTTTGTCTATGAGTGTATTTTAAGGTAGGAATTTGATGTATTTTTCAATATGGGCCATTAGCTTCCACTTCCGGGATGATAGATTGGTTTTCTTTTATATGCCAATTTTGATGCAAGCTTTGCAGAGAACAGGTTGCAAATCATGAGCAAAAGTTGTACAAAGATCATTTAGCGATGTCTGCCATAGTTTGTGGACAGGATAATGATCATACATATATATATATGTATATATATATATGTATACATACATATATATGTACATATGTTTGAGGGGCTAGAAAATTCCTAAATGTTTTCTTTGTGTCCTTTCTTATTACTGGGGCTGAGTAAGTACATAGTTCTCAGGTTTAGCTGTACATGTCCCCATGGGAGTGAAATCTAGCCTCTTTAAGTGGCGGGCTCATTAACAACTGGAATCTATGAGTATTATAATTATTTTGTTTCTAGCATTTTAAAAGTAAATGCACATAACAAGTTATTTCAACTCCCCAAGAAGCCATAGAAAACACAAAGTATTAAAATAACTGAAATTTTCATAAGGAAGCCCATATTACTAATCCTCTAATAAACCAAATAGCAATACTGGTAGAACTAAAAAACAATGAGAAATAAATCCGGATCCTGTCTTGACCTGCTGCAACATTAATAAATAGAAATAAAGATCAACTTGATAGTATGACTTAAATGACTTTCATTTTATATCACCCCCCCCCCCCTGCAGAGCCTTATTTCCTTGAGGGCCAACATGCTTAAAATACACTGACTTAATGTCTGTGCAAAGGAAGACTGTAGGTGTAATTGTGACATTTCTCCAGATCTTTGCCATTTTGTCCATTTATATATCATTACCATGGCTACTGTGATAACATTTAAAATAATTCCAGTGTAAATCTGACAGCACTTCATTAGATTTTCTTCGAATCGTGTAATTAGGTAAGAAAAGACCGCTGATTGAGAAGGTTAAAACTACCTGAGACAGGAGTGCGTTTCCCAATTAACAATCACAACATCCCTTCTCAAAGGCTCGCCCTAATTTAGCAGATGCTCCTTTAAGCTGGGAATTAGGAGACACTGGTTTTAAAATGTAAGGGTTCAACTGAGGGGGAAAGAACAACACTGAGCTACCATTTCCCATCTTTGAGGTGAGGGTAAGTAGAGAGATGTCACTCCTTCCCTTCTGCTGGGCCCTGAGGACCTGGAGCACCTTTGATGCCGGCTTCAAAAGAGCTTAGAACCCCGTGAAGGGGAAGTCTCCAGACCTTAATATTGTAATTTACCATCTTTATTTTTCTTAACAAAGTGAATATAATTAAGGAAGATAAAAGTTCCATTAAATCAAGGTTCTCTCAGGACAAAAAGCTGCCTACCAACAGAAATGGCACAAATCTGATTCATTTTCTTAATAATCTTCAAATATATGGCTTATTCCTGGGCCCAGAGGTGAAGTTGGAGTTAAGCGTAATTTTTAAACAAACACATTCTGTATTCTGAAGAAGTGAGCAGCATGAAAGCTATTGAAGCTGCAACCAGAGCCTGCCTTGTTTGCAAAAAGGCATCATGAATGCTCAGTTTGACATTCTTTGGGGTTTTAACTGGGGGGGAGAATGTTTACACTCTTGAAATCTCCTATAATGAGGAAGAATTTAGACTAATTGGCAAATCTAATAGGAGAGCTGATTAGTTCGTACAAATAGCTCAAATCCATTATTTGACACAGACTGCACAACTGTGGCCTTTCTTAAGAGGGCTCTATTCAATTTTATAACCGAGAGGAAAAAAAATGCAGACAAAATCAATTTGTTATTGTTCTCAAAAGGGTTGCTGTCCACCATAGAATTGACTTATAAAATTTGTGCTTAGAATCAAATTATCCAATCTGTGAGAGGAATCCACGTCGACGCACCTACCATACCAAGTAAGCAAGCAGAGACAGTGGTCCGGAAGCAGAGTGTGGTATGCCTGCATGTTCTCTGTTGTGAACTGGTGTTCTGTATAAACCTGATGTTAAAATGGAATGGATTTCTCACTGGTAGTATTATGATATTCCCTCTGCTTTTCCTCCAAGTGCTGTAGCCCAACTTTCCATCAGTCCAATCTGAAGAAGCAAAGGGTGTTTACCACTCCACCTGACTTTAAGTCAGTGATTACTGGGGTGGGGAGGGGGGGTGATATTTGAATTTCAGAAGGAACATTTGGTTGTTATAACTGGAGGCTGGGAGGGGGGTGGGGTGGGGTATGTTACTGGCATCTAGTGGGTAGAGGCCTGAGATACTGCTAAATATCCTACCATAGGCCCAAACATTGACAGTCTAAAATGTCAAAAGCACCAAGATTGGGGGAAAAAAACAAACAAACAAAACTCCGAAACAAAAAAACTTCTTTAAATAGATGCACTGAGTTTTTTTCTAGCCTAGTAAATAATTAAATGTTTTTGAAGACATCATTCATTGCCCAGCCTTCCAAGATCTGTTCATTCCGCCTCTTGATGAAAGAGTAGATTGTGATGGAGCCACGATTTGTCAAGAACCCTAAATCTCTAGGGGCTGGTAACTCCTCCTGCTCAGAAACAGAGAGGTCATCACACGGGAGCTAATATCTTCGGAAATCACAGCAGAGGATCTCTTTATGTTGCTATTTAGAATACACAGCCAAAGGAGGCCTTCCAGTCTGGATCCTAGGAAGCATCTGCCATCTCACAGGCAAGGAAGCTCCTCAGAAAAGGCAGTTTAGGGGCACCTGGGTGACTCAGTCAGTTAAGCATCTGCCTTCAGCTCAGGACATGATCCCAGGGTCCTGAGATCAAGTCCCACATCAGGGCTCCCTGCTTGGTGGGGGAGCCTGCTTTTCCCTCTCCCTTGGCCGCTCTCTCTGTTCCTGTTTTCTCTCTCTCTCCAATAAATACATGAAATCTTTAAAAGAAATAAATAAAGAAAGAAATGTTGCAGAACCTGGACCGGATCCTGGCGGAAGAACAAAGCGGCACTTGGGCACTTTGGGGGATCGGAGGTTTATTTAACACTGGCGGGCTCAGACGAGGTTATTCTCCAAAGGTCTGAGCCCCAAGCACAAGCAGGGAGGGGGATTTATACCCTTCTACTTCCACATACTTGGTACTTTTGGCTCGCACAGGGAAACGGGGTAGAAAAGAAGAACCCGGAAGGGCTTTGAGACAGGGATTGAATTCCCTTGCTGGTTTGGTCGGCCATCTTAGAGTATAGTTTTTCCCTATCAAGAAGGAAGGAAGGAAGGAAGGAAAGAAAGAAAAGAGAGAAAGAGGAAAAAAAGAAAAGAAAGGAAAAGAAAAGAAAAGAAAAAAGAAAAGAAAGAAAAGAAAAGGAAAGGAAAGAAAAAAAAGAAAAGGCAGTTTATGCTGTGGTCAGCTTTACTGACACTGAAGCAGGGCATGAACAAAGCCAGTTC
Organism: Lontra canadensis; assembly: GCF_010015895.1. NCBI lineage: Eukaryota > Metazoa > Chordata > Mammalia > Carnivora > Mustelidae > Lontra > Lontra canadensis. The sequence goes on from NW_022631028.1 coordinate 10,754,161, forward strand.
CAGGCTAACAGCCAGATCAGGTGAAAATTCCTTATAGGAACCAGAGATGAGCCCTTGGGTAAGCTCAAAAGCTACCAGTGACGAGCAGAGCTGCAAAACAAAGCAGAGAAGGTCATTGTCTTAGGAATGAAAACCTTGCTGAGAAAGTCCATCAGAGCTGTTTGCACATCATTCCTTCTCCCAGACAGAGACGCATCTGATTTAAACAAAACCACTGAGGGGAATTGATAGCATACATTTCACGACAAACATTAACTCAGAACAAATTTATTCTTTACATAGCAACTTCTGGGCCGGTGATTAAATATGTCTGCCGCCACGGGTCACACCGTTCAAATTAACACAAATATGCTAGTGTTAAATTATTTCACCAGCAAGGCAAAAGCTTTTCTGGAAACAGGCTCTTAGATCATATACTTACCTATCCCACCTAACTCCGTGACAAAATGGTTTGGAGTCCACAGGAATTACTGCCCCATAGAGAGAAAACTTATGAAGTAGGTATTTTAAATTCAAGACTGCAATTAACTTAGCTCAAGTTAATGTTTCAGGATTTATACCAACTCAGAATTCCGGAAAAAGCCAAGATCAGACTGTAGACTGCATTTATGACTCTGCTCTATGGGGCCCGTTATCCTAAAAAGACAAAGCATTCCTCTTCGGGCTGTAATCAAAAGGGGATGAATGGCACAAATCGAGTTGAATTTTGATTAGATGACACAGCACAATTGTAAATTCTGCAAAAGATCAGTGACTTTTAAACTAAAAATGAAGCAGGCCGTTTCTGCAAACTGCTGAAAAATAAATGCAAAGCCACAGCTCAGAGACTGGCAAAAGTTTCAAAACTATGCTTTCTGCCAAAAGTACTCTCCTGCTTCTTCAATTTATCTCCTCTACTTGGCTCACCTGCCACAGCTCTTACCAGCTCTGACCTCTGTGTCTGGCAAAGCATGGCTTGAATCATACTAGAAAGCTTCTGTTTGGCTAAAAGAATTAGCTTACTCGGGGCACCTGAGTGGCTCAGTGGGTTAAGCCTCTGCTTTCAGCTCAGGTCATGATCTCAGGGTCCTGGGATCGAGCCCTGCGTTGGGCTCTCTGCTCAGCCGGGAGCCTGGTTCCCTGCTCGCTCTCTCTCTCTCTCTCTCTCTCTCTGCCTACTTGTGATCTCTGTGTGTCAAATAAATAAAATCTTTAATTAAAAAAAAAAGAATTAGCTTCCTTAAACTGCATGCCCTCTTGCATTTCTATGTATCCTAATTCACCATTCTTTGTAACACAGCATGATTAACACCTGTATTTTCTTTCCCATTTATCCGACAATTTCTGAAGCTATAAGGCAGGTACTAGTCTGTACATGTAGATGACAAAGGAGGGAAACAATGATGAAGCTTTACAAAGGAGGGAAAATAAAGCTTAAAAAGCTCAGAGGGATGGTGACCCTCCGACCATCATCAAATAAAAGGATTGTTCTCTTTTTCCATACATAACAGAAATACAGAGGAGGCTTGGCAGCCAAACGCACATCAGACAGCTTATATTTGTGCTGTATGGTGGTTGTTACTCTTTTTCAATTGACTTCATCACTGTAGGGGAACAAAGTGAAATAATTCAGAAATTGACAAAGAAAACATCACTGCCTTTTTCCCCCCCAACAGAAGACTGAGGCATTGCCTGGGTTATCTGACTCTATGGGGTCTCCGCATTCCATTGTCTTTGAACTATTTTGCAACTCTGTAAGCTGGAGAATACTGATAACAAGTGATTCTTATCCGTAGAAATGCAAACTGTCCCAGCTCAGATAGACTTGATCATTATTGCCCTAAGGATATTGTCCAAATTTACATGACCTAAGCACATTCATTTCAGCAATCCTGACTGACTACCTATTTGTTTGCTCTTTCCTTTCTCCTTTGAACTAGCTGTAACATTTTACTGCTTTTCCTCATTAATTATTTCAGTAAAATATTTTATAGGTATTCATTTTATATCTGAGAGTCATGATGATACTCTCTTTCTAAAAGAGAGTATATTGTAACATAAACAATGTTTCCAAATTGGAATACAATACCCCTAAGTCAAATTCAGCATTTCTCTCCTAAAAAAAAGAAGTTTTGGTTGTCATAATTTGGCAGGTCTTTTTTTTTTTTTAAGATTTATTTATTTGAAGAGAGAGAGTGCATGTATAAGGGGGTGGGGCAGAGGGAAAGGCAAAGAGAGAGAATCCTCAAGTGACAGCCTGCTAAGCATGGAGCCCTGTCAAGGGGCTCAATGCCAGGACCCTGAGATCACACCCTGAGCCAAAATCAAGAGCCAGCAGGCTTTAACCCATTGAATCACGCAGGTGCCCCATAGGTTGGGAGGTCTCAGTGGGATCAGTTAGTTCCTAAGTGAGCAGTGGGAGCTCATTTGAAGGAGGGTACACTCATCAGTTTTCCATAACCCTCATTAGCATTTAAGTTTGCAAACCCTAGTTTTCACACATGTCAGGGTGTCCCCTTTTTAAAATTATTATTTGGTTTTAAAGGAAATCCTCTGGCCTTGGGGCACCTGGATGGCTCAGTGAGTTGAAGCCTCTGCCTTCAGCTCGAGTCATGATCTCAGGGTCCTTGGATCGAGCCCCGCATCGGGCTCTCTGCTCGGCAGGGCGACTGCTTCCCCGATCTCTCTGCCTGCTTCTCTTTCTTTGCCTACTTGTGATCTCTGTCTGTCAAATAAATAAATAAAATCTTAAAAAAAAAAAAAAAAAAGGAAATCCTCTAGCCTTAAGACACAGAATTAAGTTACTTTCATTTGTCAACATGTGATACACATTCACCATTACCCTGTCTTCTCTTTTGTTTTATTTAATGTATGGATGTGTCTCTACTCCCAATTTCCTCCCCTTACCATTGGCATTCCCTCTAGTCTATTTAAAAAACGTCTTCCCAATCCATATTTTATAGATTTATTTAGATATATGGCTCCTTGGAACCATTGATTTAGATCTATGGATTCTTTCAAATGCACAGTGCTGGTCTGCATGTTGCTTAAGCTGCGTGAATGGTAGTACAATACCTGGGTCATTCTACTGCTTCTTTTTTATACAAATATTGTTTATGAGATCCATGCTAAATAAAGTTAAATAAGGTTCATTACATGTTAAATGAAGTTCATTACTTATGATGGCTGCAGAGCATCCTATCATATGTGTACAACATATTTTTGCAACCTTTCTCCTCACAATGGAATCAAAATCAGTTCCCACTGCCTGCTACCCCAACAGTGCAACAACGACCTTCCTACTGTCTACCTCCTATCCACTGGGGAGACAGACGTGAACTTCTGGATCTCATGGTATTCATATGCTTGCTTAGACTCAACACTGCCTTATGGATCTCCAGAGTGGCAACTCCTCTCCCATCAGCTCTGCGTGAGGGTTCCAGATGCCTCAGTATTTCCGATACTGACACAACTTTTTTGTGTGTGCTAATTCTTTTTATTGTCTTTGCTTTCCAATAAATTTAATACTTGCCACAAAGTCCTGTCTGAAGTTTTTTTGTTGTTGTTGTTTTAAAAAAATATTTTATTTATTTATTTGACAATGGGAGAGATCACAAGTAGGCAGAGAGGCAGGCAGAGGGGTGGGGGGAAGCAGGCTCCCTGCTGAGCAGAGAGCCCAATGTGGGGCTCGATCCCAGGACCCTGAGATCATGACTGAGCCAAAGGCAGAGGCTTAACCCACTGAGCCACCCAGGCGCCCCCCTGTCTGAAGTTTTAAGTAACTGCTCAGAGTGAACAAGAAATGGATTTCTCTATTGAATTTACAAAACATTTAGCTTTGTTAAGAAATAGTTTTTCATCTTTTTCTTCATTATTTACCATTATACAGCATTCAGGGATAAAACAGCTGTCTTAAGATCTCAAATCTGAGAAACACATCTCTGCCAGGAGTTGCACCTGCTGCTTGTCAGCGTGGTCAGTTTCTATCCCAGGCCTTATTACAGCCCATCTGATCTGTCCCACCACACTCAGGTGCCAGCCATCCGGGAGTGCCCCAATAGTAACGTAACTTTTTCAAATTTATAGATTGAGTGATGGTATTTTTTTCTGTTCTTAATTTGCATTTTCCTTCTTATGATTTATTTTCTTCTTGAAGGTGCCCTTGACATTAGCAGAATAGCAGCCACAGAAAAAGAGGGCTAATAAATGAAGAGAAATGAAAGGATTATATTAAATAAATTCCTTTTCTCCAAGTTCATAAGGAAAGAAAGAAACAACAGCCTTTTTAAGATCAGATCCTAAGACATGAGGTCTATTTGACTCAGACATTGAAAAACAGAAAAACATGCATAATCTAAAAAGACAAACAAATTAATGAAATATTTAAATTTTCCACAACTAGCAACTAAGATTTAGATGTGGTTCGATTTTCATATGCTACATACCCTAATGTAGGATATAGTTTATTTATCCCCAACTTCCCAACAATCACAGTAGAAACAGTGCTGAGGTTCCAAATCTCATGGGCCCACAAAAACATGTTAATTTCTTTAAAATTTTTTTTTAAAAGGAACTTTTAGGTCAAAGCACATATTTTAATATGTTTTTAAGGTTTTTTTGGAAGAAGGCAAATATATCTAGAGCCTCTGAAAATCATTATGTGGCCTTGATTTTATAGGGCTACATAATTTTATTAATTTGAGTGGCTATAGAGAAACACGGTTTTTATATTTACTTTTTGGATATCCTTTTCTGATTAAAAAAGCAATTTATAGCTATATATTTATTTTTTATGAAAAATAGATCTAGTCTATAACCATGAATCCTAAACAAGACAACACTTTTCAGGACTGTTTTGCAGTGAAGTGTGGCATCTGATCATATGGAAGGAATTGTTGTTTTTAGCAGCAACTATATCAGAAGACTGGGCAATTGATTCTTTGATATAAAGAGGATTGTTTTTAATTTATTATTTCAACATCAATTCACATATTCTACATGACTAACCATGTAGATATTGACTTGAACATGCTAAAAAACAAGTTTGCACCTTGAAACCTTAAAGAAAGAAGACAGATAACCCTGTCTTCTTTTTCCTTCTTGGGCTATTACTATAAAAATACATGTAACACAGGAGCTCTGTGTTATCCAAAGTAAGAATAAGGTCTATAACAAGTAGACAGCATATACCATGATCAAACAAAATGGCCACTTGGAATATACTAAATCCATTCTAAGTATCGTCTTGGGATACAGGTGAGGATGAGGGAGAGTATTTCAGGGCTTACTCTTTTACCTCCTTCTTCTTCCCTCTTCCACTCAGTTTATGCAAGTCTAAAGCCTCTTTCATCTCAAATGATACCCTGTCCTCATCTAGTTACTGCTCTTTCCTGGGCCTTCCTCCTTAAACTTTTTTTTTTTTTTTTTTAAGATTTTTATTTATCTATTTGACAGAGAGAGAGAGATCACAAGTAGGCAGAAGTTGCGGGGGTGGGAAGCAGGTTCCTCGCTGAGCAAAAAGCCCGATTGCGGGGCTCGATCCCAGGACCCCGAGACCATGACCTGAGCCAAAGGCAGAGGCTTAACCCTCTGAGCCACCCAGGCACCCCCCTCCTTAAACTTCTTAAAACACTCAATGTCTCCACTTCCTCACTGCGTCTCCTCCTTCCTTATGTCACTTCTACCTGAATTTCTCTCCATTACCCCACTGATAACTGTGCAAATGAAGTCCAATTAATAGGTTAAGAATTCCCGTATTTATAGACATTTAGATTATTTCCCACCTTTGGCTATACAAAAAAGCACCGCTGAGGGAAAGATGCTTGCAGATTCTGTCTGTGCATCCTTGCGGGGTATTTTTCCGAGATGAATTCCTGGAAATTTAATTGGAGAGGCTGAAGAACAAAAGTTTTAACAGATACTGCCAAAGTGTCTTCCAAAAGGGCTGAACTAATTTACATTCCCCTTTATTAGCTCTCTCTGTCACAACTGGCAGCAGATTCTTTTCTTTTGGGAAATCTCTACACTACACATCCTAAAATCAAGTCTAGATTAGCATAATTTGGGGAGCTGGTTAAAACGTAGATTCCTGGACCCTACTCTTGGTCAGAACCTTTAACAAGCTACCTGGCTGATTCTGATGCCCTAGATTAAAGTTTAGAGAAACTATTCTTTCCCCCTTGACCTTTCTCCTATCTTTCTGTCCTTCCCATGTCGTTCTTCTTATGCTCAGGCTTTAAACAGTAGTGATCTCAGGACTTAACCTCTTTTCACTCCACATAATGCCATTGAGTGACATTATCAACTCACGTTGTTTAAATTACCATGCTGGTAAATCCCAAAGGAGTATCTCCAGCTCTGGCCTCTCCCAAGAAAATCCACATATCCAATTGTCCACCATATCCACCACATATCCAATTGTCTCTGGGCTATATCCACATGGATGTTCCATAAATTTAAAGCAAACAATGCTTGATGCATCATCTTTCCCCATGTATCTACCCTTTCTGTATTCTCTCCCTGGTGGTGAACACCTTAAACAAAGTCTGTGTCTGCTGCTTGCCATTCATTTCCCAATTCCCATCTATCCTCTGCTGCTGATTATACCCCGTAAATACTTCTCCAGTTCTTTTACTATCCTCTCTACCTAGAATCACTGCCCTTGTTCTTGCCATCATCATATCCTGCACCTAATCTGGTGAAAGTAACTGGTCTCCAGATCTCTCTCCTTCTGCTTCCTTCTCATCTGTCCCTGGCAGAGACAGAATGAGCTATCACAAATACTCTGTGCCCAAGTTACTCTCTGCTCTAAAACTTCTCCAAGGCTCTGCTGTAAATCAAGGCATCCGTGCTTCTCTGACCCTCCACTCTCACCAGCTTTTCTCCGCTAGCTATTCTCATCATGCACTCCCCTCTATCATAATACCAACCTGCTTCTATTACCCTGACACAACATGATATTTCATGACTCCATGCTTTTTCCCTGTCCTTTGTCTAAAGAGCCTGTCCCCTTTTTCTTTTATTTTGCTCAATTAATTTTTATTCATAGTAGAAGACTAGGTTTAATCCATTCTAGGAAGCAGTGTTTGAATTCAGCTCAGATAAAATGTGTATTCTTTGTATTCCATGATCACACATTTCCATTCCTTCCTTTCCTCTTTCAACAAATGCTAACAGAGTGATTTCTAGGCATGGGCATCCTAACAAGCACTGAGAACACAGTGAGGAGTAAAATGGAGTAGGCCTTATGCCCACTGACACATCTAAGGCCTTACTGTATTATCATAAGGTGTGTTTCTAATATTTGTCTCCTCAAATAGACTGTAAGCTCTTTAAAGTTAATGACAATATCTTACTTGTCATTTTTGTAACCTCATTATTTAACTCAACTAAAATTTTGGCCAAAAATGGACAGAATCCACCCAAATGAGATGATCATGACTTGCAAGTTATCTGATAATTTTCATTGGTATTTGAGATGAGACTTAAGGTCAGTTTTTAGAAAATTATTTTAATCTGAAGCTGGAAAATGTTATTTTCTATAAAGCTACCTTACAGATAAAATTCTAATCAATTTTGGGAATCCAGAAACATCCAAATCCAAATGCCTTCAGAGCCTTAGGAGAATTTCTACAACTATAAAAAAAAAAAACTTCTGAAAGGTATGTTTCACCTTTTTCTGTTCCATGTAATTCAAGAGACACTTCTTAAAAAACAAAAACAAAAACAAAACAAAACAAAAAATTGTAGAAAAGACAGCGTTTAATTAAAATTAAAATATATCTGTTGTCTCTATCTGCTTTGCTAGTTTATAAAATATAGCAGCTTATAAGAGATACCCACAAATGTTTCAGATGGAATGGAAAGGCCAAAAATAAGCTATATTTGAGTGTCAGCACCTCCCTGGGACTAAATGGCAAGTCTTCATACTTTTACATGGTTCATTTAGAAGCTTGAGACAGGTTTGCAATGACAGCACACAGGTTATCAGAAATACCAGATGCTTCCTCACTATGAAAGTGTTCAGCACATGCGAAAGACTATTTTGCAGACTTAGACTTCTATAACATGAGATTTCAAGAATATGACTTTGGGCTCAGGAAAGCAGGATTGGGTCCTCTTCGGGTTTAATTTTTTGTAAAGCATAGGTGTCCCCCCTAAAGCATAAGATCCACACCACATTTGAAAGGTGCCTAGATCCCAGTTCCAAGAGATGGCTGAACATATATCATGTCTATGAATCAGAACACTGCCTCACATGTTTTTAGTGTGGGAGTTTACAGGAGTTCTCTAGATAGCCAGAGTGATGGAGCAGATGTTAGCACAAAGGAAAGAGCAAATGAGATGTGAATTACAGGGTGACGAGGCTTGTATGAATCTCATTTGTTTAACCATCTGAATGGTGCTCCAGGTATTAAATGAGCTAGATACTATTGAACGCAATTTTCTGAACAGTCACGAAGGTGGTTTAATGAACTATGCCCACTTGAATGTCCTCATATCATCTTGCTCTTTCAACCAGCCATGGCTTACTTAGCTTTTCTCCCCAGGTCTTTTCAAGTAATGCTTTGGATGATTATGACCTTGTCATTCTATTTTCTAGGTAATATAACATCAGGAATTATTACATGATTAGTAATTTAATTAGCAGGTGTATTAGCAGAGATTCTTTTGCAAATTAAGAACTTATTCTTAATAACCACTCAACATCTAAGAAGCTGGCAATTTGAGGCTTGCAAATTTAATTGCTTTACTTTTTCTTACCCACCACTGGCTACTAGAAGCTGCCATATCCCTGACTTTCCAAAATGTTACTTTTCTGAAAACAACTCTGAGGCCTCCGCAGTTCTCCCAATGGCTTAATGACTTGATCGTATTAGTGATGCAAAGGTATTGGCCCAGGAGAGCTTCTCTTTTTAAGCCTTCCTGTCACTTCTGAAACCAGGTGAAACCACTTATTCTTGAGTAGGCAGTAGAGACTATAATTTAGTTTGCCAAGAATAACGGATAGTTCTGTCTTTCATTTCTCATTCGCTGGATGTACTTCCCTGTTCACAGATGAGAATTTCAGTGGGCTGGTAGGATAAGTTCATTTTAAAGCTCACCCACAGATCTGCTATCTTTTACCTGCTTTTGGGAAATAATTGGGTAGAGAATAACACTTAAAACATGTAATACTTTTGGGATTGCAAAGTCAACAGTTCCAGGAAAATTTTCTGACTCGTAGACAATGTGGATTTTTTTAAAAAAATGCTTTAATTAAAAGTATTGACTTGACCCATAATGCTAGAGTAGTAAACAGAATTTTGTTTTTCCATTTTGTTAAAAATGGCATCAGTTTAAGATTACATAAGCCTAATAAAACTGGTGTGATGAATGAAAAAATTTGATTTAAAAAAAAAAGATTAACACTAAAATATGGATGAATCCACATGTTTAAGTATGATATCCTGGGACTTAAAAACATCTTCTGTGAGTGTCTTATGTTTCTGAGAACTAGAAATCAAGAAAAGTCCAATAAAATAAGGGAACTCTTTAAGGGAAGTTCAAGGGCCAGAAGAGGTGAAATGTGACTGATTATTCCAACATCCAAGGTTAAAATAAACATCCACTCAAAGAAACTAATAAAATAGAAAATTTGCTGGATGTATTCATGCAAACGTCAGGCACCAGTGGTATGCTGCAGCCAGCTCCCAAGAGTCCAGCAAGGGGGAGATTATCCACAACTTTTCCCAAGTCTGTGTTTAGTGACATCCTGTTAGCAACCGAAATTGGCCAATGTGGAAGCATTTACACCACAAAAATTAGCAAAGGCTAGGATCTATTGTTTTGTTTTAGTTTTTCTGGTCATACCACTCCATTCTGAACAATGGCAGTTCAGTCTCATAACGGATAGGACCTGGAAAAGAGAATAACGAGTCAATTAAGATTATTTTCTATAACTCTGGGGTTTCAGAGGCTTTCCTAGTTACTCTTACTGCTTCTGTTCTCCTTCTGCTCAACTTTTGTGGTTAGGCCTAGTTTCCAAGTTCAAATGCTCTATAGAGACATAGAGTAAAACCAGAGTGTATTGTGTCATCAGAGTACCTACTGTCAGCCAAGAGACAATGATGGGTCTGTATTAGAATACTGAGTCTTTCCTAGTGATAGCACTTACACCCTTACACCCCGAGATGGTCTAATGTATACATACCATTCTCTGCTCAAGTCTTCTAATAGATTCCATCACATGTGAAGCAGAATTAAAGTTCTGCCATATATTAAAGGACCCAGGACCAGATTCCTTCCTCTTCTTGGATATCAGTGTCCACCACGCTCCCCTTTCATTCCCCTTTCTTCCGGCTGTACCTCCTTTTGCTTTTTCTCAGACTTACAGGGCATCCTGATACTTCAGAGCCTTTATACATTTTATTCCCTTTGTGGCAAATATGTACTAGAAGATGAAAGGATGTTGACTACAGGGAGATGATTTCACCAGAATAGGTATCAACCAAGGTTAGTAGTCTTATGATACGTACGCCCTGAACAGGAGGCACAAGCAGTGTCTGGGTAGTAAATGAGATTCAAAGAGATGGGATCAAAGAAAAATAAGATAAAATGGAGAAATGCCAAGGAGCAATAAAACAATTACCTGGGTAGTTATGCTGCAACAAGACTTTCAAAATGTCACAGGGCAAATAAAACCAAACTCGTCACTATTAATGAGCCTCCCTTTATTTTAATAATGCATGATACTTCAGAGAGAGTCAAACAATTATGGGGTAAACCAACCATAAAATTAAAATATATAAGGTTGACAGGTGCTAAAGAATTTGAAAATTAATGGGTGAATACACTGCAATTTCCCCCTGATAAATAAGGAATCACACTTTTTCTTAGATTACTATAGATCCTTAGGTAAATCAAGAAAAATATTTTTCAAAAGCTAGGAAGTGGGGATGATTATTGCTGAGATATTTTATTAATATGTATAGTAACCAATAATAACCATTAACCATGTACCAATTATTAAAACACTAAATTATAGATAAATAGATCTCTACATATATATATTGAATATATGATAGCAACTCAATGAGAGGGGTGGTAAGAAGAATGCCATATTATTGTTGAAGAAACCGAGGTAGAGAGTGGTTAAACACCAGGATGTGGTTTAATTAACTGCTAACTTGAATTGCTAGGACTTGAGCATAGGCAGTTTACAAACAAAGCCTATTTTCTTAACCACTCTACATGCTGATTTGTAGAAAATTATCTCTTATACACTTGCATTTTCTTTAGCTTTTAAGGCCACAGATTCCCTTTGGTGGGAAATTCAAAGATAGCTCTGTTTCTGTTTCCTCAAGCTCTATATTCAAGTCATAAACCCTCCTGCTCTCTGCCTGTCTGCCTCACCTTCCCGTTGTGCCCTGCAGTCCCCTAGCTCCAGGGGGCTCCTTGTCAACCCATTGTGCCAGAGTAAAAGTGCTCACCCTATCTAAAATCTCTTCCTTCTCAGAGGGTACAGACGGCCCATTATTCCTATATGGTCTGTGTAGCAGGGCCCATCTCGAAGTGGTTTGTAACTGGCCCTTGACAAGGTAAATACAGACATTGAGAGTTAAAATTTTGGTAACTTTTATTACTATTTGACATAGTCATTTACACCTATTTAATTAAATAATGAATATTTCAGCCTGTATTTTCTATATTTTTTTCCATCCTGTTTTTCTAGTAATTCATCTTTTTTATATATATTGGTTAGAAAACACAAAGTGGTTTTCACAAAGAGAAAACTTGAACAACCTTCTTTACTGAAGGTGACCAACCATCCTGCCTTCCTGAGACCAAGGGAGTTCCCAGAACATGGAGCTTTCAGTTTTAAAAATGGGAGTGTCCCTAGCAAACCTAGACATGTGGGTCAACCTAACTCTACAGTTCCTATCCCAAATTTTAAATTCTTCTATTTGTCTTTTACAGTCCTTTTAAAAATCTGATCTCACTTTACCAACCATTTTTGCTTTTTCCTTTCCCCTAACGCTTACCATTTTATTTTTTGAAATTGAGAATTGTCCACGAAAAGGTTTGTGAATGGAGGATATGATTCATCCTGAATGCCAACTCTGATCACATTCTGTCACTATCCAGAGTACTGTGCTGAGGCCTTATCTGAGCAGCGCAGGCACTACAGTGCAGTGGGAGGAGAATGGGGCACAGGTGCAGTGGGAAGGAGCATAGGGCACACTCTACTACTCTTCCTGGTCTGCCCATTGAGAGTAATTCTCCTCTTTAATCCTGTTTACTTGTTGTAATGGTTAATTTTATGTGTCAGGTCGGCTGACCACAGGGCACCCAGATAATTAGAAGCATTATTTTGGATATGTCTGTGAGGGAGATTTCTGGGTGAGATTAATATTTGAATCAGTGGACTGAGAAAAGCAGATCACTCTCCCCATTGTGGGTGGGCCTCCTTAATAGAACAAAGAGAAGTAAGAGACTGTTGGCTCTCTTGGCTAAATCATTTTTGAGCTGGAATATGGATCTTCTCCTAAGATTGGAACTTATCATTAGCTGAACCATCAGCAGGCCTAGTGCTCAGGCTTTCTTGACTCTGACAGTAATTACACCACTGGCATTCCCAGGTCTCCAACTTGCAAGTGGCAGAGTGTGGGACTTCCCAGCCTCCATAATCATGTAAATTCTTTATAAAAAAGAAATAGATGATTATAGACATAGCCACATATGGGGCTATATCCCATTGATTCAGCTTCTCTGAAGGATCCTAATACACTCATCTATAAAGTAGTGTGGTATCAAAAGGCTGTTGGGCAAATTACAGGAGATAATGTATATAAAGCAAGTTAGAACGTATGTGAATCATATGAACATGTTATGCAATACAGTTAAACTATTGCCGCTATTTCAAAAGAGAGCAATGATATTGGCCATGGATCCAAGGGCATGTAGAAGTGAGAAGGGATTGCTGATTGTTTTTCTTGATTTAATTTGGCAAAAGTACATGTTGATCACTGTCTGAAAATTCTCCAATTTGCCATTCTGAATTAGATCCATACTAATTCTGAGTGTCAAAAATCAAAATTGTTGAAAATAGCAGAAAATGTGTGATGCTGTCCTCCTTTACTGCATGGATTGTATTATAGTGCAACACTGATAAACATTGTTTCACAGAAATGAACAAATGAGACATCTTGTTTCATTGTTGTTCTAAAACAATATTGCTCACATTTTGCACACCAGATGTTACATTTTCTTTTCACGATTTTATATTTAATGGACTTAGTAGATCTTGAGTTTGAGTTTGTTGTTAAATTGAATACACTCTAATTTACGATAGAATATTTGCCAACACTATGTAAATTTTTTTGGAAGTGGAAAAACTACTTTAATCAAACTGTGAAGCCAGACACAGTCTATAAATCTCACTTTCAAAACCAAACCTCCATGTAGGCCTTATGCCATGATATTGTCTGCTTGTTTTGTATCAGCATTTCTTGTAGGTCATTAGGATGGTAGCTGAGGTTGTCACCAGGCTAGTCAAGTGTGAATCTTACATGTGGCACTTTCTACTGGTGGATGTAAAATCCTGTAAAAAGTTGAAGGTCAGTTTTGCCGTCTGTTCATTTTTAAGTGTAGGAAAATACAAGCATTCCTTTATAAACAATGCTCATGTTCTTTGGAAATTAAATATTGATAGGCTGGCCATGTACTAGTTTGGGTTGAATGTATCTGAACTTGAACAATTTCAGTGCTTAGTAGTATCAATGCAATATTCATTTTTAGATAATGAAACCTGTGTAAGAGTCTGGCCAGTTTGCTTAAACTACATATTTCTGTCCACCTCAACACTGAACTGGGTCATTTCCATTGAATTCTGCCAGCTTTCAGCGAGATCTTGGTGGCAGGTGGACCTGGATTTAAATCTTACCTTGTGCCACTATGTGATTTTAGGTTTATTGTTGAATTTTCAGGTTCTCATCTTTAACATCTGTAAAATGGGAAACTATTATCTATAGCCAAGGGGTTTTGTGAGGCTTAAGTAAGAGAATTATTCCTTCATTTACTCAATGAATGCTTGTGTCTAAAAATTCAAGGCATTCTTCTAGATGCTGAGGGTACGGCAGTGGGGAACAATCTCACTCCAAGTATAAAAGATGCTACATAGGCTTAGCATACAGTGCACCATCCGTGTTGGCTTCCTTCCCTTTTAAGTCCAAATTATTGAATATTATATGCTCTTATGTACACCAGATTGCATATAATGCCTTATATCGTTAGCTTTCCTTTCTAATTACTTATGTCCCATGTATCCAGCTAAGCTATTTGAGGGCAGGGAGTGTATCTTACAATTCTTTCTATTTTGTAGAATACTTGGCAGTAGGATGCACATAGGAGATAATGAGGAAGTGGCATTGAAGCAATTACCAATGACCGATTAGCATTTTGTCCGGGGCAGATGGAGAGGAGAAGAGGTTTGGAGAGCAGTAACATCAGTCTAGCTCTTGATTTCAAAGCCATGTTCCTTGATGACCCGATTCAGTTCTCACATTCCACCAAAAGATATTGGCTGAAAAAGTATTGCTATTTTGAGGCATGACCAGTGGAGCAATATCCTCTGTGTCATTGGCATTTCTTTCCATATTCTAGCATCTTAATTAATCAAATTAATGTTTGATTTCATAAAAAATTAAAAGCCTTTAGCAACACAACTATTTTCAAATGTCAGTCTCCTGCTTCTCAACATATTTCATCACCAGAGTATTTCTTTTCTAAGCATTTAATTATAAAATTACCATCCCTTTGATAAGAACCAGAGGAAGCATATTTTATAAGTTTCCTCCCACCCTTTCATATTTACACACGCATGCATACACACATACGCACACATACTCACACCTACATATACAAGGACTTTGGATTCTATAATTGAACACTTACTCTTACTTTATTTAAGTCCCAGAGAAATATAAATGATATTGGCTCAATATTATGTGAGCTTTTGTTTTTAATTTTTTTTAATAGGGCATAAGCTTTTCAATATCTCAAGACTGAATTAGTTCTTGGATAGATATAAAAGAATGTCTTCAAGAATGTAAGTTACTGTTTTCATAAATATAAAATAATTAATCCTCTATTTCTAAATGTCCTAAAATAAGTCCAGGAGAAAATAAATATCGTTTGAAGGAGAGGATACATATGATCTTCAAAAAAATGTACTTTTACTTAAAAATGTAACATTCATTTAATTTACACTCTATCCATTGTGGCTTCATTAAAGACATATTCATTCTCCCCCTAATGAAGAGTATGAGCCATAAGGATTTTATTCATTGCTATAGGTTGACATGGATACTCTTTTTCTTTTTAACAATTGAAGATTTAGAGGGAGGAAAACATGGTTCAGTTATAGGAACAGAATATAGAATTACAAAATCTATATAATCATACCTCAAATTAGTCTCTTTGAACTAATAGATTTTTGGGTTTTTCTTTGCTCTATCACCACAAAAAAAAATTTATATTTTATGTAGTCACAAATTGGGTCTTGTAAAGCCACACTTATTCCTGGATGGTGCTTTTCTATTGTTGATTGAACTTTCTAGCTGCCAACAAGACAATTAACACTTGGAACTTGATTTATCGTCAAACTCTTTACCATGTCATCCCATCAGTTTTTTTCTTCACATCACTTTTCCTGCACAAACTGCAGAAGTTATTTCTGAATCATTTCTTTCTTTTCCTAACACATCCCATTGTCCACTCCTGTTGGAATTCATGGTCTTTTCCTTGCCATCATCTGATACAGAACCATGTTACCCAATGCTTGCATAAGCAAAATCTTGTTGTTGGTTTCACTGGTTTATACCTTTTTGTTTAAACCTATTCACTAGCTTAGACCCTCTGTTTATACTCTTACTGGTGCACACCTTTTATTCCAATCCATTCTATGCACTGTCACAAAGACCAAGCTTCCTAAACAACACTGTGAATCTGTCTTCATTGTTCCAACCCTTCCTTAACCCCATAAAAACATAAAGACCCTCTACAACTGCTCCAACATTCTGCTAAGACCCTCTTCTACTAGCTCACTGTCTTGAATATACTGAAAACAATAAATTGCTACTTATACCAACACTAATACAAGCATTAGCCCTTTTTATCAAAAACATCATTTTACTGACACATAGTATATATACAGAGAAGAGTACATAGTTACACAGCTTGATGAATTTTCCCATAGCAAACACATCTGGGTAACCTGTGCCCATACTGCATTATCTCTTTTAACCACCATAACAATTCTATGTGATGTTGGAAACTGTCTAAGGGAGGTCAGTTATAAATGGATGAGCTTGAATTTAAACTACTCCATCAAAATACAGAGTTCTTAATGACATTTGTAACTATTATCTATAGTTGGTGCAGATGAAACCATATAATCATTGTCCACGAAGCACACATTATACTTCTTGTTACCTCCACTTTTATACTATTTTTGTAACTCCAAAATGTTGGCTTTTCCTCTTTCTCCTTCCTTAATTCTCTCTCCTATTCTCTACTTCTCTTTCAATAATCAGATTAAATATAACTTTCCATTGTCTAGCGTATTTTGGCAGCATGGGGATAACAAATAGAATCCAGGCTCCAGGGGCACCTGGGTGGCTCAGTGGGTTAAAGCCTCTGCCTTCAGCTCGGGTCATGATCCCAGGGTCCTGGGATCGAGCCCCGCATCGGGCTCTCCACTCAGCAGGGAGCCTGCTTCCCTTCCTCTCTCTCTGCCTACTTGTGATCTCTGTCAAATAAATAAATAAAATCTTAAAAAAAAAAAATCCAGGCTCCAGAACCAAATATTTCTGTGTTCAAATTTCACCTGGACCATTTACTAGTATATATTAAAGGTCTCTGCACATCATCCTCACATGAAATGTAGTTTTAAAATTAACCATATCTTAGGGTTTTTCTAAACTGAAAACATCAAACATGAAATGCTTAACACAATGCCTGGCAGGTGGTAGACACTCACTAAGAAGTAATTCTTATACTTAATAAGCCTTCAGCTTCTTTGTCTTCTACCAATGTCTCTGTTAGTCTCCACTCTGTATCTCTTAGTTATGCACAGCATGGCGTACTTCCTTTATATTTGTCCTAGATTATTACTGACTCATTTTATTCCAATTCCATTTCATTGGTATGTATTTCTTGTATTTCCAAAGAGGTAGTAAGCTCCTTGCAAGTAAGAGCAGCATTTCATGTTTATGTGCATTCTTCATTAAAGACACATTCTGTAGCAACCCCATATGCATAAACATCCTTGTTCCTGGCAAACCAATGGATGAAAAAGTCCTACATGACACATAAAAATTCTGTCTGGGGTGGGGGAGGGCACCAGGGTGGCTCAGTCATTAAGCTTCTGATTTAGGCTTAGGTTATGATCCCAGGGTCCTGGGATCCAGCCCTGCATTGTGCTCCCTGCTTGTTGAGAAGCCTGCTTCTCCCTTTCCCACTCTCCCTGCTTTTATTCCCTCTCTTGCTGTGTCTCTCTCTGTCAAATAAATAAGATCTTAAAACAAACAAACAAACAAACAAACAAACCTTATATCTAGGATGCCTGGGTGGCTCAGTCAGTTAAGCAGCTGCTTTTGGCTCAGGTCATGATCTCTTGGATCCTGGGATCAAGATCCACATCAGGGCCCCTGCTCAGCGAGGAGTCTTCTTCTCTCTCTTCCCCTCTGTCCCTACCCCCACTCATGCACTCTTGCTCTCTCTCAAATAAATAAATAAAATATTTTAAAAAATTATATCTAAAAGCAACCTGTACCAAATTTAATATTTTTCCTAAAGTTATTTCCCCAGTTGCACTGATATATTTATAAGGAGGAAAACAGCTGACATAAATTGTGCTTCTTAGTTTAATTTAATTATCTGTGTCATCAGAGTTCGGAGGGGAAAAAAGTATAATATGATTCTAGCTCACTAATTCCATTAAAAGAAAGAAGAATTCAACTTTCTGTGAAATAAAACTTCTGCTTTGAAAAATCCACAGGACTCATTGTTGTTGTCTTAAAATTAATGAACTAACCCCTTGGCTATAAGAAGTAGTTATTGTGCAGGTGTAAAAAGAAACAAAGGCAGCCATGTAGAGAAGAAGAAATTGCATCCTTGGAATAGAAAGTAATTAGCTTGGAAATGTAAGAAATGGAGTGGGAAATGAATGAGAATCTTAACAAAGCACCAATATATCAATTCTTGCCAAAGATCCTACCGTGCTGGACAGGTAGTTAATGTTATAATTTGAGAGGAGATTTGAGATTTTTAAAGGGGGAGTACTTTGAAATCTGTTAGCATCATGAAGTTGGGGCTTCTAGAAGCTGTCTCAGTGTTTACTGTTGATATTTTCCATGGCAGTTATGGAAAAAAAGATATTAAATTACACATACTGGAAATACCACCCACTACTTCCAAGAAGGAATTATTCTTGTTTACTTGGCCAACTCCTGTGCATTCTGGAATGGACAAAGTCCATGAAAGGGGAAATGAAAACAGAGAGGGAGTTAGCAAGCATAAATAGGTCTATATGATAAAGAGCTCATTCTAGAGAGAATTCTTATTCTAGAGCTTTTCTCAAGAGAAGAGGCAGTAAGGGAGACTAAGAGGGAAACTGGGGGAATTTAGAATAAAAGAAGGGAGATAGTTTATTTTTAAAGATTTTATTTATTTACTTGAGAGGGAGAGACAGAGAAACTGACAGAGAGCACGACCTGGGAGGAACCCTTTGAGCAAGGATCCTGATGTGGGGCTCAATCCCTGATGAGGGCCCTATCTCAGGACCTCAGAATCATGACCTGAGCCCAAGGTAGACACTTAACCAACTAAGCCACCCAGGCATCCCCAGAAGGGAGATTTTTTAAAGCAGCTTACTGAAGTTTGAGAGACTCTAAAAGCAAGAAAGATGAGAAACATTAATTGCTTAAAGACATGAGTATATTCCTCCTTTTGCCACCTTTATAAGAGATAAATATACCAGGGCAATGATCAGTGCCAATTTCACTAACTGAGAGCCACAGTCTACGTGAGAAAGTTAAGAAACAAAGGAATGCAGTCCTTCTCTCAATATTCCCTAACTGCTTCTTAAGAGCTGTACCTTAGGTATCTCTTTGGGGGTACCTTAATATAATAGTAGCAGCAGCCACAGTAGCTATTAACATACACTGAGTGCTTACTTTGTGTCAGTAGGAAATGAATCAGAGTTAGTCCCTGAATTATTTCATTTTATACTCACACAAATATTTTACAGGAAGTGTTGTTATTATCCCCAAATGACAGATCAGGAAACTGAAAGTAGTAGTAGCTAAATAATTTTCCAATAGAACCTATGCTAATTTAATGATAAGACCATCCCAGACTCCAAACCCAGAGTGTTAACTACTACAACATCCTATCAAACAAAACAAACAAAACAAAGTAAAAAAACTATGAGATACATTTACTGAATGATTTTTTTCAGTGCATCAGAAAGTACACTTGATACTTGATGGGGGTTTTTTTGTTTGTTTGTTTTTTCAGGAAAAAATTAATGTTCCTTGAAGCATTCCCAATCATTAATGCTATTCAATACATAATTTCTGATGTTTTGATTAAGTGTTCATCAAAATCTAAACTCTTTACTGGCATAAATGCTATAATTTAAAGTAAATAGAGCACTAAGTAAAATAAAAACAAAGCAGAGGACTCTCATTTCTGGGAAGATTAAGTAGATGTGCTTTCATTACCAAGTATAACTCAAAACCCTGGAAATCATATATAAAGCAAGCATAAGAAGAATGAAAGTTGCTTAGGGAACTAGAACCCTAGGAACAATAGGGTGATGAATATATATATATATATATATATATATATATATATATATCAGATAGGCTGTTGCAATGCCAAAGGGCACAGACAAAAACCCCCAACAAAAGCCTGATCTGTATAGACAAAGGGTCAGGGAAGAAAAATCTAGCAAGACAGAAAATTTTAAGACAATAACAGTCTATTCTGAACCTTCACAGAAAGAGCTACGACAGGCAACTACATCTATGCCAGCAACAGTCAAGTGGGAGCTTTAATTTTCACCCTTTCTACACTGTAATGTGGTACTCTAAACCTCCCTCCCACCTGGTGTCAGGGAAATCTCACTAGGCAATTAAGACTTTTATCCCTATGGGACAGTAAGAAACCCACCACCCTCTAGTTGCAATAGTGATGAAGAGCACATGGGAAGTTTGGATTTTCAGCTCTACCTGCCAATAATGACACTACAGTCCTACTCTCCATTAGAGTGATGTCAGAGGATGCCTGGTGGAAAGCAGGAATTTCACCAGCGCTTAGTGGTGGTAATAAGACCCATCCCCCAATTCATAATGTCAGTAAAAGACACATGGGAGTAGTAATGGTACACTATTACCCTTTCCAACAAGGTAACTGTCACATCATTGGAGGTTATTTGAGATCTAGTATTCCCACCCTGATCTAGCAATAGGAACCCACTGCCTGCTCTGGGTATTAATGGAGACTGAGCAGAGAATGTAGACTTCTACCTCCATCTGGCAATAACAAAACAGTAAACATCCTTTCCTGACATAGCAGTATGAAAGAATGCCATCCAAAACATAAAATTTAAATAAGATCCAGGCTTATATAATACCCAAAAAGTGCAAGTATTAATCTAAAACCATGCATCAGGGGGGCCTGGGTGGCTCAGTGGGTTAAACCTCTGCCTTCGGCTCAGGTCATGATCTCAGGGTCCTGGGATCAAACCCCACATCGGGCTCTCTGCTCAGCGGGGAGCCTGTTTCCCCCCCTTTCTCTGCCTGCCTCTCTGCCTACTTGTGATCTCTGTCGAATAAATAAATAAATTCTTTAAAAATTAAAAAAAATATATATGCATCATAGGAAGATCCCAAACTGAAGGGAAAAAAGAAAATCAATGAATGCCAACCCCATGATGACAGAGGTGTTAACAATTATCTGACAAATTTTTTAAAACAGCCATCATAAAAATGTTTCAATGAACAATCAAGTACACATTTAAAACAAATGAAAAAATAGAAAGTCAGAAGATAGAATATTTTTATAGGAGATATAAAGAAAATCAAATGGAAATTTTAGAACTGAGAAAGTACAACAATGGAAAAAAAGTAAAACTCAACTGATGACCTCACCAACAAAATGGAGGAAACCAGACAGAACAAAGAATCAGAGAACTTGAAGACACAGCAATAGAAATGGACAAATCTGAATAATAAAGAGAAAATAAGCAAATATTTTAAAAAGGACAAAGCCTCTAGAACTTGTTGGCTAGAACACAAGATCTAACAATACTGTCATGGGAGTTCCTAAAGGGGAGAAGAAAGAAAGCATCACTGGGAAAGTACTGAAAGAAGTAACAACTACAAACTTTTTAAATTTGGCAAAAAGCACAAACTTAAATATTCAACAACCTGAACTCAACAAAGGAAAACCCAGAGTTTCATACAAACATACATCATAATTGTACTTCTAAAAAATAAATACAAAGAAAAAACCATGAATACAAGCAGAAAGAAATAAATACATTACCTGTAGAGAAAACACCAATTCAAATGAAACAGTAGACTTCTCAGGTGAAACCATAGAGGGTCAGAAGGAAGTGCTAAGAGAACAGTGATAACCTAGATTTCTATATACCTTCAGAAATTAAGGGGAAATCAAGATATTCTCAAAGGAAGAAAAACTGAGAGGATTTGTCATCTCAGACATACCCTGAAAGAGTGGCTAATGAAAGTTTTTTAAGCAGAAACTAAAGGGAATATTCAAGACAATTATGTTATATATACAGAAGAGGAAAGGGACATGAAGGAAAATCATTTGTCTTCAGTTTGATGTAAATAATAAATTGATGACATGAGTAGATTTTGAAAATTTAGGTATATATATTATAATACCTAAAGTAACCACTAAAAACTATGCAAATATACCTATCAAAAACACTAGAAAAAAAATAACAGTTAAAAAAATATTCAAGTAACTCAAAGGAAAACATGAAAAAGAAAACTGAACAGATAAAAAGGTGGCAAGTTTAAGTTCCAATACATCAATAATTACATTAAATGTAAAAGGTTTGAATTCACCTATAAGAGATCAGCAGAGTGGATTTACAAACATGACTCAACTATATCCTCTTTATAGGATTCACTTCAAAAATAGTCACACAGGTAGCTGAAGGTAAGAAAGTGTAAGATTAATCAAAATAATGCAGGAATGCAATATTAATGTCAGATAAATATGCATCAGAGCAATGAGTATTACCAGTCAGAGAAGAAAATTATATAATGATAAAAGGATACAAAAAAAACCCCTATCAATTTTAAATATATATGCACCAAACAACAGAGATGTGAAATACGCAAAAAATAAACACTAGTAAAACTGAAAGGAAAAATAGGAAAATCTGTAATTTTACTTGGAGACTTCAATGTCTCCCTCCCAATGACTGATAAAATAGCAAGTCATAATATCAGCAAGGATATAGAAGAACTCAACATCATCAACCAGTCATACTTAAATGACATTTATAGAATTCTCTGCAATACTACAACAGAATATACATGCTTTTCAAGTGGTCACAAACATATACCAGGACAGACCATATTCCAGGTCATAAAAAAAATCTCAACATATTTAAAAGAAATGAAACCATTCAGAATATGTTCATTGATTATGATGTAATCCAACAGTAAAATAAAGAAATATAAGAGAAAAAATTTCCAAATACCTGGAAATGAAACAATACTTTCAGTACTCTACCAAAGAAAAATTCTCAAAGGAAATTCAAAACTACATCAAAACAAGTGAAACTGGGGATGGCTGGGTGGCTCAGTTGGTTAAGCAACTGCCCTTGGCTTAGGTCATGATGCTGGATTCCCGGGATTGAGTACTGGGATCGAGTCCCACATCAGGCTCCCAGCTCCACAGGGAGTCTGCTTCTCCCGCTGACCTTCTCCCCTCTCATGCTCTCACTCTCTCTCACTCTCTCTTTCTCTAACAAATAAATGAAAATCTTAAAAAACAAACAAGCAAAAAAAAAAAAAAACAACAAATGAAATTGAAAATATAATACAGCAACATTTGTGGGGAACAGCTAAACAAGTGCTGAGAACATTTATAATATTAAGTGTTTATATCAGAGAATAGAGAAATTCTCAAATTAAGAATCTAAGATCCTATCATAAAAAATCTAGAAAATGAATAGTAACATAAATCCAAAGAAAGTAGGAGAGAAATAAAAAAGACGAAGCAAAAATCAATAAAAGTAAAAACACAAAAATTATAGAGAACATCAGTGAAACAAAGAACTGAGTGTTTTTAAAGATCAGTAAAGTTGGTAAACCTAGCAAGACTGATATTGAAAAAAGGAGACATAAATTTCTGACATCACAAAAGAAAAAACAGGAGCTATCACTACAGAGATATCAGATATTAAAACAATAAAATGTTAGTAGTACAAAGAACTCTGTACATACTAATTTGATAATTTAGATGAGATGGACCAATTACCCAAAATATATCAATGTACCATATCACACCCAATATAAAGTAGAAAATTTCAACAACTCTACAACTATTTAAGTAAATCAAATTCATTATCAACATCTCCCAAAGAAATCTCCATAGGTGGTTTAACTGGAGAACTCTACAAAATGTTTAAGGAAGAATTAACACTAATTAAAACAACCTCTTCCAGAAAATACAAGAGCAGGAAACACATCCCAGTTTGTTTCTTGAAACTAATATTACCCAGATATCAAAATCAGACAATAGCACAATAAAGGAAAATGACATATCAATATTCTTTATAAATATAAACAAAAATAATTCTTTAAAATTTTAAAATTAAAATTTTAAGAAATATAATCCGGCAATATATAGAGAGGATTATAACCATGACCAAGTGGTATATATTCCCAGAATACAAGGCTAGCTCAAAATTAGAAAAACAACCAATAAAACCCACCATATTAATAAGCTAAAGATTAAAAATTATAGAATCTTACGATCTTTGTAGAAAAATTATTTGATATAATTCAATATGCATTTATGATAAAAACTTTCAGAAAAATAAGAATAGAGGGAAATTACCTCAAATTAATTAAGAACATCTGCAAAACCCTTGAACTACCATATACAATGGTAAAAGACTAAGTTCTTTCTCCCTGAGATTAGAAATAAGACAATAATGCATGCTCTCATCTCCTCTATGCAACACAGTGCTAAAAGTTACAGCCAATACAGTAGTACAAAAAAAGGAAATGAAAGCATACAAATTACAAAGGAAAAATGAAACTGTTCCTTTACATTTCTCTACAACTGACCTAATCGTTTATGTAGAAAATCCAAAAGAATATTTTAAAATAATAGAACCAACAGAGAGATTCAGCAAGGTCACAGGATATGAAATAAATATATAAAGGCCAATTATATTTTCATGTATTAACAAAGAACATCAGGCACCAAAATTTTTTAAATGTAATGCTATTTACAATTGCTCAAAGAAATTATATACTCAAGTAAAATTCTAACAGAATTTTTACACTAAAAACTATAACACTGGTGAAAGAAATCAAAGATTTATATAAATTGAGAGATACAGAATCTCCTGGATTGGAAGATTCACATAGCAATTCTCCCCAAATTTATATACATTATATACACAAGTCTGTGATCCATTTAGAGTTAATTTTTATATAATCTGTGAGACTTGGATTGAGGTTCATTTTCCACCTCCCAATGGTTATCCAATTACTCAAGCATCATTTGTTGAAAAGGCTATTTTATTCATTGAATTTCTTTTGCACCTGTGTCAAAAATAAGTTTGTATATTTGAATCCTCCATTCCATTCCATTGATTTATATTTATCCTGCCACAATACTACTTGGTCTTGATTAATGTACATGTATAAAAAATCTTGAAATTAGAATATTTCCTTCCACTTTTTCTTTTTTCATATTGTTTTAACTACTTTAATTCCTTTGTCTTTCCAAATAAATTTTAGAATTATCTAGCTTATATCTACAAAAAAAAATTATGCTGGTTTTCTGATAGAGATTGCATTAATGTGATCACTGCCAAATAAATAAATAAAGTCTTTAAAAAAAAAGATTTGTTTAAAAAAAATAATAATAAGATAGTCCATCTAAGGCTCTCAGTTGTCTCAAAACCTAGAAGCTACTATTTTTGCCTTGAAAGGAAAATTAGCTTCATGCAGCTTAATGTCTAAACTTAGAATCATAGACTGGTAGAACAGGAGAGTATTTTAAGTGTCTAATCCTTCTTTTTTTTTTTTTTTAATATTTTTATTTATTTATTTGACAGAGACCACAAGTAGGCAGAGAGGCAGGCAGAGAGAGAGGAAGGAAAGGAGGCTCCCTGCTGAACAGAGAGCCCCATGTGGGGCTTGATCCCAGGACCCTGGGATCATGACCTGAGCTGAAGGCAGAGGCTTTAACCCACTGAGCCACCCAGGTGGCCCTGCCTAATCTTTCTTTATCAATAAACAGGCCTAGAAAAGCCAAGAAATTTCTATTTATTGACTGAACCAGCACTAGAATCAAGTTCTTCCCTTTATAATTTGGGGTTCATTTCACTCTAGCACACTGATAGGATTAGTATATTTTTAGTATTTATTGGTATCTTTTTAGTTTTTCATGTTAACATTGTGAGAGACTCTCAAAATGAAGGTATCCCTTTTCAATCTACTAATCACATAAGATTACTACAAATAACTCCAGAGATTTTTTTTAAAAAGTCATTTGATGTACAGAATGGGAAAAAAATATTTGCAAACCACATTATATGGTCAGGGACTAGTATGCAGAATATGCAAAGAACTTTCAAAACTCAACAGTAAAAGGACACAAAATCCAACTCAAAAGTGGGCAAAAGATATGAAGAGACACTTCACCAGGAAGGATAGAGAGAGGGCAAATAAATACATGAAAAGATGTTCAATATCATTAACCATCAAGGAAATTCAATTTAAAATGACAATGGGATAGAACTACATATCTATCAGAAAAGCTAAAGTAATCATGAGAACAACAAAGGATGGTGAGAATGAGAAAGAACTGAATTACTGGTAACCTGCTGGTGGACACGTGAAATGGGACAGCCACTATGGAAAACGGTTTGGCAGTTTCTTAAAAAAACAAACAAACGTGCAACTGCCATATGACTGTTGAGCATTTATCCAAGGGAAATGAAAACTTATGCTTGAACAAATTCTGTACACGAATGTTTATCTCAGCTTTATTAATAAGAACCAAAACCTGGAAGCAATCTAGATGTCCTTCAATACAGAGTGAATCGGACAGTGGTGCATCTCTACTTCGGAATTCTACTCAGCAGTAAAAAGAAAGAGTATTGATAATGTCGAATCTGGATGAAGTCCCAAGAATGATACTGAATGAAAAATGAAAAAAACAAATCCCAAAAGATTATACAGGGTATAATTCCACTGAACATCCTTGAGATGAAAAAAAAAAATCATAGACATGGAGAACAGGTTAGTGGACATCAGGAATTAAGAAGGGTGTGGGAATAAAAGGGAAGTGGTATTGTTATAAAAGGCTACATGAGAAATTCTGTCTTAATCACCTCCCTTATACCCCACTGTTAAGGAATAGATTCCCACCCTACACATGCAGAGGTGGCCCAATGCCTGACACCCAGCACTGGGCAAATGAGATTGACCACAGCTTGTTAGTCACATTTTCCTGCAGCCCAGGGAAGGAGAGCACCACACCATGCAGGACCACAGTGGGAGTTGCACTAGGTAACAGAGTGAACAAGCAGAGGTTGTTGGAGGGAGGCTTTGCAGTATCAAGAGTAGAGGGTGACCCTTGGTTCTAATGGAAGCATGTGACTGGCTAATTTCAGTAAGTCTACAGTCAGCCAGGAAACTGGAGCACACAACTCAGGGATAAGCAGGAACTGTGCTGGTCCCCATGGTAAAGAGGATTATTTGCAAGGGGACCTTATCTGCAGGAACAGAATGGGAAGGGAAACTTAGGATCAGGCCACTCAAGTGTCTTTTATTTTCCCAGATAAGGAAGCAACACAATATTGGGCCTTAATTTTAGGACCTATGGCATAAATCCTTATGACAAAGGAAATGTTCTATATCTTACCTGAATTAATACTAATAACCTTCTTGTGATACTGTGCTATGGTTTTGCCAGGTGTTACCATGAGAGGAAACATTGCAGTCAGCAGAAGAGTAGCTTAGAAGAGGACAAAGTATTTGCCATAAGCTGGACTCATTTAGGAAAGTTTATTCCAAAAAGATTACTAGGAGCTGAGTAGACAGCCTCCGTAAGAATGCACACATGTAAATCTCAAATGACTATTTTGGAATTTAACAATTATTCTTTTTATGTATTTGTATACTATCTATTATCCATTGCTTTTTCTGTACATTTTGAGAGGCACGAAAAAGGTAGAAGACATGGTCCTTCCTGCTGAGGAAGGTCCATTTTTGCAGTTTTTAAGCATGAATGGATCAGAGAAAACACAAGGTAATACAATCCAGCATGGTTCTGGTCAGTACAATACAAAAGTGCTCACTGAATTCCAGAAAACTTAGGTTTGAGTACACTTACAGTAGAGAATGGAAAGTGGACAAAGTCCTAATAGTTGAATCTGAAGATGAAGAGAGAAAGGGAAAATAAACAACAATGAGGTATAAATAGAGACAACTGAAGGTACACACATTATATATACACATATTATATATGTGTGTGTTCAGTGACGACAATTAGCCTAGCGAAAATAGAAATTTCTTTGCAGGGTATAGATCAAAGACTAAAACATCACATTCTATTATTGAACTGCCTAGGTTCAAATATTGATTTTGCCCCTCATCAGCCATTTAACTTTGGGGCGAGTTCTAACTTCTCTAAGCTTCATTTCTTCATCCATAGAAGGGCATGAAAATGGTACTTCCTCCTAGTATGGTTGTGCTGTCTAAATGTGAAAATGGGTACAAAGCATTTATCACAGTGTCCAGCATATAATATGCATTTGAAAACTGTGAATGATAATTTAGAAGTTAAATAGGTACGGTTGGGCCATAGATAGGTATGGCCTATGGCCTAGGTATGGTTGGGACAGACAATAAGGGGTTTGACATATCACAATCAGGAATCTCAGCTTGATAGGTCCAGGAGGAAATTAAAAAAACCATGGAAAGTCTTGCAAAAGAGTTTACAATCCATTAAATAAAATATATTGATGACCTATTTATTGATATGGTAGGATTCTCCAATTTGCTGCTCTTCACATCACTCTCTGACATAGGAATTATTATCCTTGATTCACAGATAAGGGAACTGAGGCTTAAAGTGAGTGAGTTACTCAAGTTCAAACAGCAAGAAAGGTTAGGCCAGCCTTCTAACTTCTGGTCCAAAGCTCTTTCTGTCAGTCAGTGGTATCTATGAAGGATATAATCACAAAGTGTTGTTGGCAGATAACCACTCTGGAAAAAAGCAGTAAGTTCCACATGAGCAGAAAGAATGAGGGAGGCCATTTGAAGAAATGAGTATGTAAAACTTATTATTACATATAAGGAAAATAATCTTTGAGGAAAATTAATCTTATTGAATAAAAGATGGACAGGAAGAGGTTGGGCTGCGTGACCTAGGTATCACAATAATCTTAAGACTATAAATAAACCCTCTCCCTTGGTGTTAATAGTTGGAAGAAAAAGAACCACCAGACCATCCGAAAGAAGAGTCCATAGAGAAATCAACGGATATTTTGAGGCAGATATTTTAAATCTTATAATACTGACCTCTGTTCTCTGATATTTTTATACTGATTAATTAACTATCTCCCTCCAAAATGCCCCCCCAAATTAAAAAAACCACCAACATAATTATGAGAGGCCAAAGATCACAATGTCTTCTTAAAATTATAATGATTATTCTGAAATGCTCCTATTATTTCATCTTTGGACAAAGGACCTTGACACATATACAATTTTTGAGAGGTTCTTTGTCTCATTTTCCTTCTCCCTAACCATAAATTTGCTAGGAGAATAGTAATTATATGGTAAACATTTGGCTTTGCCATTATTGCTAACAGTGTTACAATTTTCTACAATAAACTTGAAATTTTCTGTGAAATACAAACACAATCAGCTCTCAAGGCCTTTTTCAAATCACAAAGAATTAGAAAAAAAGTACTCTTGGATTTGTCTCAAGAATAAAAAAAAATGGCATTGTGATCATTTTTTCCCCATTTCAGTCTTTAATGACTATTGTCTGTAATTCCCAACTCCGAATATTACTGAGATCACATTTTTCTTGTGTCTTAATTTACAGGTGAATTCTTTTGTTTGACCATTAGAAACATAATTAACTGTAATTTCAAAGCCTAACTTTGATTTCTAAGAAAAGGAGTTACACTAA
Organism: Lontra canadensis; assembly: GCF_010015895.1. Classification (NCBI taxonomy): domain Eukaryota; kingdom Metazoa; phylum Chordata; class Mammalia; order Carnivora; family Mustelidae; genus Lontra; species Lontra canadensis. The sequence continues at coordinate 10,783,621 of NW_022631028.1, forward strand.
GATTTAGAAGAGTACACAAATAGTGAAGTGAAAGTAGAAACAAGGATAAAATCTGGAGCAGACCAGAAAAAATTTTCAAGAAGCTAATTTAACTGCCTAATAGTCATAGAATGATTTTCTCATTTTGAAAACTTATTATACTTTTAGACTTCATGGACATAAATGCAAAAATTGTGGTTGGTATTTCATAAATAAGAGGCCTAGTCTCACTGATATTAGGATTTCTTTATATATAATGGGATACAAATTAATTGGTGGAAGTTCATATTCTTTCTTCTGCCCCCACCAGTCCTCCACCGAAGGTCTGGTGATTGGCACACTGTCTTCTCCCTCCTCTCTGCTTCCTAAAGAGCAGATACCCCATTCTGCTGTAGAGGAACTAGGTTAATCCCTAAAATAAAAGAATGGATTGAGAGACAGCATGGGAGAGACCTAGAAAGGACTGGACATTATAGCAAAGGGAGAAACTATGAAAAATATGTGGAAAGAGAAACTTTGCAGCACATGTGATAGAAGTGGGTAGAAAAGAAAGGGGGAATGTAAAAGTCTCCATGGAGAATGTTCCTAGATCCTCCTTTTATAGGGTTGCTCCCCCCAAAGTAGAATGTGAGATAACAGAAAATATTTATGTTGGTTTCTGCCCACAGTTCCTGACATAGAATTCCTGAATACCTTGTGAATTCTTAAATGATAAGAGCAACTAGGAGCATCTTTTATTCTAATGAGGTGACTCTGGATGGGTTCCTGTTGGGTCCTGGATGGAACCTGGGCACCAGAAAGACCAACACCTGATTAGAACCTTAGAGATGTCAGCCCCATTCTCCATCCTCCAGAGAGATCACAGGTGCCCACCTGAAGAAGTGTCCATAAAATCCCTAATGTATCATGAGGTTTGGAGAGCTTCCAGGTGAATGAACACAGCCACAACCTGGAAGGGTGACACATTGTATCTTCACGGGCACAGAGGCTCCTATACTAGGGACACTCCCAGATCTCTTCCCGTATATATTGTCATATGGCTGTTTGTCTACATCCTTTACCATATCCTTTAATAAACTGGTAAGCACAAGTGTTTCCCTGAGTTCTGTGAGCCACTCTAGCATATTAATAGAACCCAAGGAGGTGTTCATGGGAACCTCAGATGGGTGAGAAGTACAGATGACAGACAGACTTGAAAATGATATCTGAAGTTTGGTAGGAACAGTCTTGTGGGACAGATTCATTAATGTGGGATCTGAGGCTATCTCCAGGGGGAGAAACAAAGGGGGAGAAAACTGCATTTTCCCTAATACTGATGTCTGGTTAAATTTGAATATAAGATAAACAACAGATAATATTTTCTGTTGAGCACATCTCAAATGCTGGGTCATCTGGTTGGTTCATTTGTTCTCTCTCTTTCTCTTCTAGATCTGGTAGCCCTGCTATACATTATCTATTAAAGGATGGATTCCTTAAAAATTACTTTATCTGTTGGACTAAATGTCTTTGATATGGCCCTATTCTGGGATAGGACTAGCTGGATTCAGGCTTTTTAAAAAATTAATTATTTTTATTAACATATAATGTGTTATTTGCCCCAGGGGTACAGGTCTGTGAATCATCAGGCTTACACACTTCACAGCACTCACCATATTCCATACCCTCCCCAATGTCCATAACCCAACCACCCTCTCCATAACCCCCTTTCCCCCAGTAACCCTCAATTTGTTTTGTGAGATTAAGAGTCTTAATGAGTCACATTTCCAATGACAGTAATCAGGGTGATGTCTTGGGAACTTCCCAGAAGTGAAGTAGAACCTGAATCTTGAATACCTTGGAAGTGCAGCAATAGACCCTTAGAATTGAAAGATCCTTGTGTTTAAGCTTGAAAAAAATAATAATTTAACAAAGCCTCAAAAGTTCACAAAATGTAATAACATAACCTGTTCCAGTAAAAATTATTCTTTGTTTCCTAGGGATTTTACCCCATAATTTAGGCAATCATGGAAAGAACCAGATGTATACAGTAAAGTTGGCTTTACTATAATTATTCACTCTCATATTTGGCTGGAATTATAAAACAAAGTTCATTCCCACAGTAGAAGAGAAGAATTGTGCTATTGCAATTTTCCTTACTTATTTTAAAATTTAAATTTGGGAAAGAAATTATATACACAAAGCTGTTATTTGGCTGTCTTTTTGAGTCTGCAGAAGAGAGATAGAACTCTTCATGCAATATGGGGCACGATGCATTCAAATAGACACTATAATTAGTCACAATAACTTTACCACATAATGCTGAAAAATATAGAATATCCATACTATAAACTCTCAGTCTCAGCTGCCTGTATTTTATTATTCTGGTAGAATAAGTAGATAGATGATTAATAATAAAACTTTTTGTGTTCTCTCTTTCTTTTTAAGTTTTGCTAATGAATTTCTCCCCTACCCACTGCCCCCCCCCCCCCCCGCCGCCCTCCCTTAAAGCTCTTGCCATTCCATGTTTTACTTAGAAACCTTCAATAGTCCTTCACTGAACTCTGGATAAGGTTCCACGTGCTTTTAATGTTTGACAATGCTTTTTGTCATATGGACCCCAGTTATCTTCTCCAGCCCTGAGTCCGTGATCTTGACATGATGGGTAAATTCTCTGGGTTGGTCCCCTGCTTTCTCTCAAGAAAGTAACTTTGCACATGGTGGTCCTTCTGGGTGGAAAACTCTTCTCCACATCGTCACCTCTGCCTGACTAACTCCTACTCATTTTCCTTGTCTTAACTTAGACTCCAGTTTTTCTGAGAAGTCCTAAATCATGATTGATTGGGTGACACTGTCATTAGGTTTCATACATTCTAAACTTATATTAACATAGCAATTATTACACTCAATTATAAATGTTTATTTATATGTCATACTAGAGAGAAAGTTCCTTTAGAATTGAGCCTTATTTACGACTTAACCCCAGTACCAAGTATAGTCTTCTCATAGAATGGTCCTCAATACTAGTTGCTGAATGAATAAACAAATAAATGTTTATGCTGCTAGGAGTTTAATTTGCTACAGCAGATTTTCCAATGGCAAACTGGTTGCATCAGCAATGCAAACAACAGCCATCCCAACAAGAAACTGCTGTAAATGGCTGCAATTAGCAGAAACAGGTGGAATCTGGGCATCTGCTTTTAGTACAATCCATTCCTTTTGAAAAATACAGAAAATCCATTCACTTTAGATGCAGGCGACTGTGCTTGAATCTGGTGTCGCACATCACATCTTTGAAATTGTGTTAGTTTCTAGCATTAGTGAATATAAGTGACATTACCCTCTCCTAAATCCTCCCCTTTTGAAAGCCATGTGACAGCTCAGACCTCTATGCAATCCATCAACCAGTGAATGATTCAGTCCAGTTTTAATTTCAAGTCATACTCTATAATAAAGGCCATAGCTACATAGTCAATATTTGACCACTTGATGCTTAAATTGTTTTCCAGGTTGACAAGTGTTCAATTGGTCAATGGTCCATTGACTGTCTTTATAACCGAGATAACTGAAGCTATATTCCAGAATTTTTTTTTAAGTCTTTTGAAGGCTGAATCAAATAAATCAATTAAAATCTGCTCATTTGCTCAGCAATCACCCTGGCAACACCTGCCTGAATCTTACCATACAAATTCAGACAATGATAGTGAGCTAAGATGAGAAATTTGATGAATTTTGTGTGTTTCTAAACAGAAGAAAACAGTAGAACAGTAGAACAGGAAAGGAGAAGGTTTGCATGTTTGAATCTGACTCTGATATGAGAAAAATATGAAAACTGCAAATAAAGAGTATGATTTCTCTTTCCTACATTATTAATACCTTAGCAGGCTAGGATAAGCTCAAGTATTATACATACTCATTAGAAGTACTCCAAGAATCATGAGTTATCCTATACTGCTCTAGTTGAGTGATAGGCACCACAAAAAAAACCCACTGATCATACACAGCTGAGACAATATTGAGCAATTTCGGCACTTTTTATAATTTACTATTATTTAGGGGACAAGATACAATAGTGTAGTTATTACCTTATATTATTGCTTCTTGAGTGATCTGGGATATAACGCCAGAGTGAGTTTAAATACCAGCCAGCTACCTTTAAAGTGCCTAGGGAGTTGAAGTAGCTCTATTTCTGAGTATTTGTACCAAAGAGGATCAACCTACTAGATTTGATATAAGCTTTCCAATTTATCCATTTTGTTCTGAGTGCTACCTATTTGAAAGCTCTGCAGTGTTATTTTAAAGCCAGTTATGAGAAATTTATTAGACACTGATGGAATATGTTGGGCCAGATAGAATGGGAAAAAGAATACCCAGGCTTCACCTGGGCTCTTTTCTTGTGCTTTATACAAGAAATATCGAATAGTTAATGTTCCTTGGTATTTAGTATCTTGATCTGCGGAACCCTGGACATAATCAATCCTTACGTCATCATCTGATTTATATTATCTGCTTAGAGATGTATGGCTCTGTTTGGAACGTACCAAATATTAATAAAAATCTCAATTAATGTATAAATATGGCCTATGAGCGTTCACATTTTCAGCCTTTCGCTTCCATGAAACGAAAAGCTTTCAACCTGCACTGAGTCACAGTGTCATTTTTTTAAACATTTAAACTGTCGCAGATTCTGACAGATGTATAACACAAAGCATTTAAAGGGGAAATGTTTTACTTAAGTAAGTTACAGTGCTACAAAACACTGTCAAAACACTACCAAACACTTCACTTCAAATCACTGGCTCTATAAAGAAAATCCTAGAATACATAACTTTCCAAAACAACTAATCTTTATTTTGGGGTTGTTAGTAATTGATTAGGATGTAGTGTTCTTTTAGAGTGATAAAATCCAAAAGAAAATGACCAAAAACTGGCTGGAGAAATTATCTGTTTAGCACCCATTTTTATTTCTAGTACAACACCGGCCTGAGGAATTTGGAATGGGAATTTCTCTTCAATATATCAGACATCACTCTATCCTGAAGAACTCCAGTTTGGAAATCTTACTTCTTTTTTTTTTTTTTTTTTAAGATTTTATTTATTTATTTGACAGACAGAGATCACAAGTAAGCAGAGAGGCAGGTAGAGAGAGAGAGGGGAAAGCAGGCTCCCTGTTGAGCAGAGAGCCGGACGTGGGGCTTGATCCCAGGACCCTGGGATCATGACCTGAGCCTAATGCAGAGGCTTTAACCCACTGAGCCACCCAGGTGCCCTGGAAATCTTACTTCTTAACTCCTTACCTCTATTATCTTGATTTTTTAAAAAAGATTTTATTTATTTATTTGGCAGATGGAGATCACAAGTAGGCAGAGAAGTAGGCAGAGAGAGAGGAGGAAGCAGGCTCCCTGCTGAGCAGAGAGCCCAATGCGGGGCTCGATCCCAGGACCCTGAGATCATGACCTGAGATGAAGGCAGAGTCTTAACCCACTGAGCCACCCACGCGCCCCTATTATCTTGATTTTAAATAATTGCAAATAAACTTTTTCCAAATGGTTCAGGGGATTTCCTTACCTGACTTTCAGCATCACTTGTTTTTCATAAACTGCAATAATTACGATTTATAGACTTTAGGCTTACAGACCTGCAGTCTCTAATTTCTTTCAAAATGTAGAAATAACCTAAATATATACCTGGCCACTTTATTTAAAAATGTAATCTACCCAACACAACCCACCTCTTGCTAGATTTAATTTTCTCCATAGCATGAAGCACCATCTGATCTCCTAAAAATTTCTCTTATTTAGCTGATTCCTCAAACTAGAATGTAAGCTCTAACAGGGAAGAGATTTTGTTTGTCTTGTTCACTGCTTTATCCCCAGGAATGCACACAGTAGACAGAATTAATCAGTAGTTGTTGAGTATAAATGAGTGACTATATAAACATACCATAGTAAACTACTAATTGGTAAAAGTTTTCAAGCGGAAAATAAATCTAGACTTAGAGGAGAGATACAATTTAAAAACACTGTTGCAATGTAGAGAAGAGCATTGTGGTTAAGAAATTGGGGGCTATGGCATCCCATTCCAAATTCCTCTGCCTACCTTTCCTTGACATGACATCCTAACTGTAAGATCTGTAACCATCTCAAAGGACAAGTAGAAAGACCTTACTTTTATGGGGGTGGGATAAACAAAATTAGAAGGAACTGGGTGTGATGGAGTAGAATAGGTAGGTAATGACCTTGGATAACTCATCAGGAATTCCCCCCCACCCCCGAGATTAGCCATTTCTTGATAGGGACCAATAAGGAGATGCTACTCTGCTTTCCAATGATTGCTCTAGGGTAGGTCAATGTCTTGGAGCCTACAGGAGGGATGAAGTCTGACTAAAGTTTGGTTATGTCAAGTTAGTGCAGCAAACAGGTCAGCTAATCATTAATGAAACAAAGAATAGGAATTTGGAAGGTCTCTCCGTGTCTGGCCTTGTAAATAAGAGGATGGGGGCATCTACAAATCTTACCCAAGTTGTATGGGAAAGTGTAGCTCTTTGCTATACTTAACACAAAAGAAGTGGTAGTTTTCTTGCCAACTGCTATTTTCTAGGAGCAATGGACTCAGGTAGAGTTAAATGTTATTAAGGGGTTTATTTCTAAGCATCATCAAAGGAAAAAAGGTTTTAAGTATAAAAAGTAATTAAAGAAGAAAAGAAATTTCTTTCTAATTAAAGAAATTGTATTGTCCATCCTGTACATCGAGTCCATCCTGTTGTATATGTTCATAATTCCACGTCTGTCATTTCTAGCAGAGGTTGCCACCTTCGCACATTTATCATGCATACTAACTAGAAAGAGAACAAAGGTGGAAATATTGTGTGCAATTCTGCCTACCTTTCCTTGACATGAGCACATGCCTCCAATGAGTGAGAGAAAGTAAATGGGACTGGGCGCTTCATTTCATGGCACTAATTGTGACTGTACCATTTAGAGATTCATATTTTTATATATGATAAACTTTATATACAAACCAACTACTTTATGTCATCTATCTTCGTAAGTGGTAGGTTCACGCGTTCAATTTTATGCCCCAAACCGGAGCCATGTTTACCTCTGTCTTTCTTCCACACCACACATTCAAGCCACCCACAAATCTCATCAAAATACAGGGCATAACCTGACCACCTCCCACCACCTCCACTACCATCAGCTGGATTTTTATACTCCTATCCATCATATCATGTGTTGCTATAGGGCCCCTACCCTCCCTGCTTCCTCTGCCTAGAATGTTCTTCTCCCCATTATGCATCTCCCTCATAGCTTTGGTTCTTGACTCAAATGTCACCAAACAGAGAGGTCTTTCATGTCCATCCCAGATCAAATAGCAAACTCTCCTCTCTTAGCACTCCCTTACTCTGCCTTACTTTTCTTCATAGCACTAACTGTGGTGTCTGCCAAACAAATGGGGGGAGGGGACCAAATGTAGGATGTCCCAAATATATGGGGGCTGGTTCCATGGGTGGTGAAAGAATTCACACAAGGTGGAACAAAAGAGATAAAAGTTTATTGAATACACTGCAAGGGAACAGCAGACAGGACAGTGAAGGAGAGACAGTTTGGGACGATGAGGGATCAAAGTCATAGGGCAGAGTGAGGGAGTATGGGAATGGATGGAATTTTCCCTTTTTGGTAATCTTAGGAACTATGCCTAGTTGTAATTGATTAGTTAGGACCTGTGACTATTTCATGATGGGTCGCTTAAGGATCCTGTTTGCATTCAGCTAGGTGGTGGTTGTGGGCCCTTTTGCCTTGATCAAGTTTCCATTGCTCAAGCCTGTTGCCTGAAAGTGGCCTCTACACTAACCACCACCATCATTCATTCATTCATTCATTCATTCACTGTCTCTATCACTCTACCATAGGATTTTTTTATTCACTGCATATCCACAGCACCTGGAACAGCATTTAAGACTGTTTAGGCATTCAATATATATTTTAGATGAATAAATGATTTATAGTTCCATGAAATTTAAAGTTCTTTGTACAACTATCCTGCTCTGAGACATTGGAAGGGGAAAAAAAAAAAAAAGGAAAACAAATTGTTAGCAATACTGAAGAATTTTGCATAGGTTGTCCAAATTATCCCCCTTAGAAAAAGAAAAAGTTACACTGACTACATTTAAGTGAAATATTGGACTTGTTTTTTGGTATAAACTCTTTGGTATAAAGTCCAAGTTAAGTCCTATAAATATAAGCTGATATTTTAGGTACATATCATGTTGGATCTTACTCATTTTTATATACTCCGCATCTGCCACATGAATACAGGTTGGCACAACTTGACCAGAAACTTTGGATTTTTCTGGCTTTGTATTTTCAATCAGTTGGGCCAATAGTTAATAGACATCTACTCCTCAGAGTGGAATTAGGAAGATAAACCAATGCGAGATATAGCCCACCTTCTAATAGAAGCTCCTTATGAATGGCAGACTGATTGGGCAGCAAGTACAAAAGATGCTCAGCATTTGTATGTGCAACCTATCCAATAGTAGTAGTACGTTATTAAGAACTCAAGTTGTTGTAATACAACACTCTAGAAACACAAATAGAGTTGAGTGACAAGCATAACGACATTAACTACTTTTTTTTTCAACTTGTATACTTGTGTTCTCACCAAGATCCAGAATAATATAGAATCTTACACACTTCCTTATGAGAAAGCAAAAATAAGATCACCGATGCCTGGGCTGCAAAGTACAAGTTTAAAAACTGCTTAAACTCAAGCATAAACATAGAAACTTCCCTGTGGTTTTTTTTTTTTTCTGTTCTGTTCTTTCAGCCTAGAACTACCACCACCCGTCACTGTCCCCTCTCTTCAAATCTATTCTTTTTTTAAAATTTTAAATATTTCAATATTTTAAATTTATTTCCACCTCCAAAACAGGTATAATGTTTGATGTATAAACCAAGATTTCCAGGGGTACCTGGGTCGCTCAGTCAGTTAAGTGTCTGCCTTTGGCTCAGGTCATGATCCTGGGGTCCTGGGATCGAGCCCCATGTCAGCCTGCTTCTCCCTCTCCCTCTTGCCCTGCTTGTGCTCCCTCTCTCTTTCTCAAATGAATAAAATATTTAAGTTACAAACTCACTACCTAAATAAATCAAGATTCCCAGTGTTTCTTCTAAATCAGACAATTTAACACTATGAGGCTAGCACTCTCAGGTGGAGAGGAAGCACTGGACCCATGTGGATAATCAGAATGTTTAACAACAGTAGGGCACAAGCACTAACCAAGCAGAATGGAGTCCAACTGCAGTGCCCTAACCTTTACCTTCATAAAGACCAGATCACTGGATCATCCTGGAGGATGTAAGAGAAGATCCAGGCAACATGGGGACTCATTTACTGATGGCTGCATTTTTTTTTTTTTTTTAAGAATTCTTTCTAAATAAAAAGAACAGGTGCTCAAGCCTTCCAACAGTATCTCTGGTTATCTTTCCACCCCTTCATTCAAGTCAGAGGAAAGAAGGACTGTATTTGACTAAGGCATTTGAATACTAATAAATGTCAGAAGGTGAACTAAAGACTGGAAGCCAAAAGGAGGGAGGGGTGGAGGAAGGAAGGAAGGAAGGATGGAAGGAAGGGAGGAAGGAAGGATGGAAGGAAGGAAGGAAGGAAAATCGATCCACAGTGGTAATCTGGGTGTCCAATAATTGAGGAGCCCTGGAGGAACCACAAAGGCCCTCTAAAAATGAAATATGATGTCAGTTTCTACCCCAAAGCTTCTAGAGATGAGGGAGAGAGCTACATGATTTTTAATGGATGAGTTTTGTACATAAAAAAGCAAACATCCTTTTGCAGATTAACATTCAAGGAAATTCTGCTTCTTTCTTTTCCTGGTCTACTGACCTTAACAAGATTTCATTTATTTTGTGCTCTCATGCTTTCATCTTTAACACTCTTTGCTCTTTCCACAATAAAGTATAACAATGACAGAAACTAAGTTTCAAGAAAGCTTCTAAGTGCATTTAAATGGTTACAATTTCACATCTAAAAGTAACATATCCTACTCCTCTATTAACTCCAAAAACATTCAATTATTGTACAAAGTGTCAACACTTTATTCAAAAGGCAGTCATCTGGGAAAGGGAGCCATGCTCAGAAGCCTTTCCAGAATCAGTCTTTAACTAGACACCTTTAATCTATAATTCAGTGTAATTCTGGCCCTCTGACTACACTGACTGGTTCACAGATAGATGCAGAACCTTCATTGCTTACCTGGACATAGCTAGGAAATTTTACCAGAACTGGATAGGAAGAGAAGACTTCTCCATGACATTTCTGAGATTTCTTTTTCTTATAATATGTAAGAATGCCTGGATAGCCTCACCAGTGACATTTTCTATCATCCATCTTTATCTTTGGAACCAATAAAGAGGGTCAGAGCTCTAATATATTTTGATCTCTTGAATGCAGCCAGTCTGAAGCTATGGTACTCTGGGTAACCTTGCTTTTGGACTATAGCCCGCTTGAATGCAAAATTTTTTTGCCTTTGACTAATACACTTGATCTCATGAAGATGGGTATTGTTGTTTTCAACTACTTAGTTGGATAGCGACACAGAGCCCATTTGCATGATCATACAGTTTCAAAATGCTGAAAAGAATGAACTGATAGAACCATAAAAAGCAGAGTTCGAGGAGAATTTTTGGGTTAGCTGTATAGGAAAGGATATCTATCTGTAAACATTAAAAAAAAAAAAAAAAACAAAAAAACGTATCTTATTTGAAGACCTTCCAGTTGTGACTGGAAAATGAAGATATTTTACTCCTATTTTTCTTTTACCTAATACTTGCAATAGTTACCTTTTTCTCTTTGCCATTTTACTTTTCTATGCTAATATTCAGTACATGTAATTCATGACTGTAGTTGATATACGGAGGTCACTAAATCATTTATTTTCTGGGGCGCCTGGGTGGCTCAGTGGGTTAAAGCCTCTGCCTTCCGCTCAGGTCATGATCCCAGGGTCCTGGGATCAAGCCCTGCATTGGGCTCTCTGCTCAGCAGGGAGCCTGCTTCCCGCCCCCCTCTCTGCCTGCCTCTCTGCCTACTTGTGATCTGTCAAATAAATAAATAAATAAATTGTTTCTTTTCTTTCATGAGTCTTAAGAGACTTCATTTCTCTCTCTGGTTTTGTTGTTGTTGTTGTTGTTGTTGTTGTTGTTGTTGGGTTTTTTTGTTTATTTGTTTTACTCTTTGTGTCATAAGGGAGAGGAATTTGGTTTTGGGTGCTCATTAAGGGTCAAACACCTTATCTATATCATGTCATTTTATACTCACAAAAAGCTTTAAAAGGTAGATTGATCCACTTTTTAAAGCTTGTGTAAATGGAGGTTTTGTTAAGTAACTTGCCCAAGGTCGAAGCTCATATATAACAAAGTGGGAATTGAAACCTAGGTCTTCTGTGTTGGAAACTCACATTCATTCACTAGTAAGAAACATAATATTAATAATCAGTAATCATAGCAATAACAATGATAGAAACACATTTGCTATGTATCAGGCACTTTACATGCGGTAGATGCAGTATCTCTATTTTAAGGATGAGGTAACTGAAGCGGATGGAGGTTAAGGCTCTTGTTCAAGATCACACAGTAAGTGATGACGTTTGGAATCCAAACAGGTGAGGTGTAAGGAGTCCTTATTTCTCAATACTATGCCATACTGTATCAATTCAGTGATTTTCTCATTCTTTGAGCCAGGACAGTGTTTCTCCAGCATGTTTTTATTATCACCTCTCTAAGTTGCTCTTGGGACTGAAATCCCTGTATCCGGAAGGCAAGGCTTAGGGTCTCTGTCTCTTAGGAACAGAGCCTTTATTATTTCTGCTAGCCTAATTTAATTCCTTATCCTTATGACTTCTGTTTTTGTTGGGTGGAACTGTACATAAGACACTTGGATACATTAATTGACTAGAATGAACAGCATTCACCCGAAAGCAAAATAGATTCTATAGCCTTTGAACAACAGTACATTTTTAGCAGAACCAGTGGGAAAAAACCCTCCCTGGCATCTTCGGCCACCCCCCTCTAATTCCTAAAGATATAAGAATGTGGCATTTTGTACTTAGAGCTGCAAGCTATAGAAAAATTCTCCAATGAAGAGCTCTAAAAATTTCTTTTGGGGCAAATTTCATTCAGTGGCATTTTCCAAAAAGAAAATATTTTTATTTGTAATATTGGGATACTATCTAAAATCGAAAGATCTTCTGAAGTACTCAGTATTGGGCTTTTGCAGGTTGTGGGAGCATTTTTTTTTCCTTCAGACTCTAGCAAATTGCCTTTCATTTCTCTAAGTTAAAAGGAAACTGTTTGGGGGAAGAAGAAGGTTTTTCTATTTAAATTTTTCTCTACTGTTAAGTTACTTGGTACCCCATGAGACAACAACTGTTGTTGTCTTATTTCTACCTCTATATCTGTTTTTAAATTAATTTACAACTGATGCAGCCTTTGTTTTATTTTATGACTACCACTAAAAGATGAATTATGAATTAATAGGGAACTGTTAATTTCACCTCAATCAATAACATCTTTAATAAGTGAGGATTGCCCATAAAAATCCAATAAATCATTATGGTCAACATTAATAACTTACACTAAACTCCATGTGACAATATATAGAGAAATATATTGGGAATTTATTACAAATATCTAGGAATAAACTTATGCTCACCTTAGATTTGAGTTATATTCGTTGACTCCAGTCGATATGATAATGAGAGCTATTTTCAAGGACTTCGGAACAGGTTTTTATGCCAGAGACTAGAGAGTAAATTTAATTGACACTTCCCTGATATTCAGACTTGCCTCATCTGTAGAGCTTTCACATGAATTTTCAATTCAATTTCAACCTCAAATGGGAGCTCCCACAAATCCAAACACCTTGTTGAAACAGCAGAAAATGAATTATGTGGATAACAATATTTCATCAAGCCTGAAACTCAGCTGTGCTATGTCCAAAGCAGTAAAACTGTGTAAATAAATTGCTAAGTCACACTAAAATTGATGACTTGTATCTCATGTTTTAAAACCAGGATGGCTAGTTAAAAGGAGAGTGAGAGAAGAAAAATCATCCCTTTCACTTGGCACATTTTGTTGTTATTTTGAATGTTAGAGCAAAAAGTTATCGTATCAGATTTAAATAACTTCAAATTATTAATAAATTCTGTGACTATCTATGTGTGTGCATTTGTATTGGGGTCTTGTTTTTAAACTAAGATTTTCCTACTCAAACATTTTAAGAAAAACGTTGGGTGATTGCAATTTCATCGCATTATAATGGGCACATGATTTGCAGCTGTAGGGGAGGAAAAAGTTTCCCATGACCCTCTTAAGGTTCCTTGCTGGGTCTGAAAATTAGACTGACAAAGACAGATGAACAGGAGAAAGACATACACATTTTATTGAATTTTTACATGTACATGGGAGCCTTCATAAGAGGAAAACCTGCAGAAGTGGTCAGATCTGGAAGCTTTTACAGTTTTTAGACCAAAATAAAATATTGTAAATAATTGACAGGACAAAGAGGTTTAGGCTAAGGGTAATAAATGATGAAAACCTAGAAAAATAAGTGTCTATTTAATAAGGTTTGTTTGTACAGATTTCTCGGCCCCAGATTTCCAGGCTCTAGTGACAGGAATAATCTTCTTTTTTCATGGTTCAGGGAAGTTAACCTTCACAGGAGAGTTTTATGACTTGTTTCAGGGAGAAAGGGCATGGAGACTGGAAGTGGTAGGAGCAACCTTCCTGTTTCTGCCATTTTCTCTAACCCCTTCCACTTAAGATATTCAGTCTGCCAGTTTGGGGGGTTCAATATCCCATATTGTGGTAGCATGTCTGGAACCCCATTCCAGCTAACTATCAATAAAAAGATAAATTTTCATGGCTAGAATATCAATTTCAGTTTATAGGATAGCCCAGGCAAGTTAAGCCCTCTACCACCTATCAGTCATTTTTATCAGCCCCCAACCCAACCAAACTTGAATAGCATTGCGAACATTTCAAAAAGGGTCAAAGTTAGGGACCTACTAGTAGCTGTTAAAACAAAAAAACAAACAAGCAAACAAACAAAAATAGCATTTGACAATAACATCAGCACCATCTCCTTCTTAAGGGGCTATGTAACATATTTGTGAACCCCAGTCTGAAAGACCAATGGGGAAGGCCATTGCTGAAATGATCTTCCACTCAGAAAACAAAACAAAACAAAAACCAAACGAACAAAACAAAACAAACAAACAACAACAACAACAAAACCTTAGGTAGATGGGAACAGAAAAGAAAGAAAATGAAGAGGGAGGGAGAAACACAGTACTTGCCTATTTATCCAGAATTCTCATGAATCCAGAGCTAGAGTCTTTGGGTCTCCATAGTATCTCCTGCATCCTGAATCTAGGGTGGATGCTATTACAGTCTACAATTCTCATTCATTTAATTAAAGCATTGCCTTTTCTAGACTTCCATCACCAGATTCAAGCATTCCCAGAAGAGATCATTTATCAAACGCGTCCCTTGAGGACTACAAGGAGAGCTAGCCCGGTCAGGGAAGGGGTTTCAGAGGAATGCTGAGCTCTAAAAGGTGATAAAAAGTAACTTCTACTGGAGAAAAGAGAAAAAAAAAATAAAAAGACAAGTCTAGTGAGAAACATCATGGGAAATATTTGCCATTTACTGAAAAGCATAAAAATAGCATGGGATGTCTGGGTGGCTCAGTAGTTAAGCATCTGCCTTTAGCTCAGGTCATGATCCCAGGGTCCTGGGATGGAGTCCCACATGAGGCTCCTTGTTCAGCAGAGAAGTCTGCTTCTCCCTCTGCCCTACTGGCTCATTGTCTCTCTCTCACAAATAAATAAATAAAATCTTTAAAAAAAAAAAAAAAAAGATAGCAACACTGTCAACCTCCTTCTCTGAACCTGAGAGGTGTTTTCCATGTTGTTGTAGCAAATTTCACCAAAAGCCCCATGGCTGTTATTGTTAGGATGCTGGTCTTCATTACCCATCCTTCAGAATGAGCTTCATTTCTCTTAAGTATTGAAGTAGTAGTTCCACACTGGATGGTACCCAGTGGTTGATTCCAGCAATTCTTTTATGGGCCATATCTATGCTAGCTCCCACTCCTCTTATTCAGGGAGTGTTTCTACAGTACTGTGCTTCTGTATTCTTCTATCTGGACATAGGACACACAATTTTACTTAGGCTGAATCAACCCTTTCTTTGATGATTTAGATTTTAGACATTCTGTAACATTTGGGGAATGGGCCAAACCCCTTTACTTACTTTGTATTGTTCTTTCTCTGTTCTTTAAGTCATTTCACTGAGAACTTGGGACAGTGCAGAGGAAGTGGCTAGGAAAGAGCTATCATGTGCATTTTGCCATCTTTATCCTGAAAAGTGGCTTCTTTTGATTATTTGAAATTGATTCTGTTCTGTTAT
Organism: Lontra canadensis; assembly: GCF_010015895.1. Classification (NCBI taxonomy): domain Eukaryota; kingdom Metazoa; phylum Chordata; class Mammalia; order Carnivora; family Mustelidae; genus Lontra; species Lontra canadensis. The sequence goes on from NW_022631028.1 coordinate 10,799,055, forward strand.
ACATTTTATTTCTTTTTTAGCTTTCAAAAAGAAACTGGAAGTCAAGGCAATGTTCTCAGGGATTGTGAGCTGATTCTATTTCATTTTTGGATGTAATAATAATAGGTAATATTTATTGAGTGCATGTTATTTCAGGCATTGTTCTAAGTTCTATACATGTATTAACATAACTTTACAACAACTGTGAAAGGAAGGTACTATTATTTATCCCAGTTTTATGGCTGGGAAACTCTCTCAAGGAATTTGGTTCCTTAGTCCATGCTTTTATCACTAAAACATTCCACCTCCTATTATACTGGGGGAAGCTCTAAACAAATCTTATATGCTTAAATATAAACTTACCCATAATTCTTTATTGTCTCCATTCTATTTTAATAAAAAGTTAAATTAAAAACAAGCCCAAAAAGCCTCTCTACTATCCCCGCCCCCCAAGTGGAGTCAAAGAGATTTCATATTTTCTTCATCATGCATACTGAGTGTCTACCTGGCACATCACAAGATCTAAACTTATAATCTTTTTTTTTTCTTTTTTAAAGATTTTCTTTATTTATTTGACAGAGAGAGAAATCACAAGTAGGCAAGAGAGAGAAGGGGAAGCAGGCTCGCCACTGAGCAGAGAGCCCGATGTGGGGCTTAATCCCAGGACCCTGGGATCATGACCTGAGCCGAAGGCAGAGGCTTTAACCCACTGAGACACCCAGGCACCCCTAAACTTATAATCTTGATATACTGCCAACTTGTTATGCTTAGGGCAGAGAAAGCAAGACCCACGACTTCTATCACGGAGTACGTAAAATTTCTCCTCTAAAAATCAAATTTCTCATTTGGAATGATTTCCCCAATCCCTATCTTTTAAGATTTTATTTATTTATTTGGGTGAATGAGTAAGAGAAAGAGAGAGAACAGGAGCAGCGAGGAGGGCTAGAGGGAAAGGGACAAGCAGGCTCCCCACTGAGTTGGATGTGGGCCTCCATCCCAGGACTTGGGATCATGACCTGAGCCAAAGACAGATGCTTAACCAACTGAGCCACCCAGGTGCCCTTACTTCCCTTTTTTAACCTCTCACTCGTTTAGACCTCAGTAGTTTTCCCCCTTCAGAAAACAGCAGTAGTATCCCCATGGACAGAAATCAACGGTCCCCATGTCAAAGTTCTTTTAAGAATGATGTATGCTTATTTCATATTTTAATCATATGTTTCTCCAGGTGCATACGCCTAGATTCTTTTCCCTTCCACATGTTTACTGTCAAAGTACTCAGTTCAAATGAAAGAGAAAAGCATTCCCTGAGTGGCTCAGTCAGTATTCAGATAATAGAGATAAATCCCTAAATATCCTTTTGTTATTCCAGATCAGTTCAGTGGAAAGCATCTTTCTATGGATTTATTTTCCCTGGTCTGTAGAATGCTTGCAAAACATTATCAGCCTCATAGTTATAACCATTCTAAGGCATGTTGGCAACTCCTTGCTGTCACAAGGTTGACATTATTGCTATATTGCTTTGCCATCAATTGCTCATGATTGAAAGTCTTCATCTTTTATCACCTTTGATGCCTTCCTGATACTTTGTAGGATATTTTGTTGTCTTCATAAATCCCTTATTTTAAGAACCTTTTGGATGATAACAGGATTGATAATCACATATTGCAAAAGTCACTTTTTGCTCCCCTTTTTTGAAGAGGATAGCTTTTAAAGTCCTTGCAGAGTTCAAAACTCATATAATCCAAGTCACACTCTGACAAATGCTGGCTGGTGCTTATGCCTCCCAGCTGAAGTGGTGCTCCCACATGGAAACAACCTGGGTGCAGTCAACCGGTCACTCGACGTGGACATTCTGCAGTTCTCAGGAATTTTTAAAATTTTAGACCCACATTGCTTTACTTTTTAGAATACAGTTTTCATGTTGTATGCTTCCAAGTTCCACAAACCAAATTAGGACAAATAAAAGCATACAGTATTTTATTCTGTCATTTATATTTATGGAAACAACTAAATTTTAATAAAACTGAATTTAGTTCTTTTCTGTACTTACCACTACCAAGAAAGCATGTAAAGCTACTAGTTCCTAACACAGCGCCTGGAATACAGCTGGAGCTAAACAAATATTTATTGAAAAAAGTGAATGAATGCATGAAGTGTTACCACCTTACTATTTTCTTAAAATGTGTTCTCCCTGGTTATAGAATAAATTTTTACATTCCCATCCTTTAAAACTTCTTGTAGGCTTTACTGTTCATTTTCTTGGCATCTCTACTGTTTCACCGAGAACATGTTACTTACATCCTTAATATTATTGATTCTAACAGAATGAGTGTGAGTTGCCTGATGGAGGTGTCAACAAAAGCCCCTTCTCTCTAAGACCACACAAGCAAAACTGAAGTTTCCAGAACAAAGTGGGGAAGCTGCTGTAGTTTTACACTGCCTGGGCTGCACCAGGCAGGAAAGGCTTCCCAGCAATCCCTCCTGCTTCCAGAGCATGTCCCACATGATAAGAAATAAGTATGTTGAACACATCTTCTGTTTTATTCCCCCAACCACCCACATAGAATGCTTTTCATTAATATTATCCATTTTACATATGAAGACAGAGACATTTAAAGAAGTTTATCCCAGGTTTGCAGCTAATAAATGACAGAGCTCAGACTGAAACCCTGGCTGCATCTTTAACCACTTTGTTCTACTGCCTCATGAGACGAGAGTTTCTCAAAGAAATGATTGGGATGGGAGAGAAATCAAGATATCATTTTTTGAGTAATGAATATCATTCTGGGAAATTAGGATGATTAAAAACATGGAAAGACAGGATAACTATTTTCAACTCTCTGAAAAGCTATCATGCAGTAAAAATTCGTTTAGATTTTTCAATAGAACACCCAGTATTAGACGTTATGATTGAGAATGGAAGTTTTAGGGTGAGCAATTCAATCTCAATATATGAGAAACACTAGTAATATCTACACCAAATAGATTAGAAGCTGCTTTGACAGGAAATAAAAACTTCAATAGGAGGCATGATGAACGCTCGCAAAGATGATAAAGAATGGATTTATGGACAAAGAGCTGCACCAAATGGCCCTAATGTCCTTTTCAAACTAAAGATTTTATGATTCTGTGATTCAGCAGGAGCTAATAAAAGGAGGAAGGAGAGGAGAAAGGGGAAGGAACATGAACTTACCAGCTAGTTAAGAGCATCAATTATGCAACTTCTCACTTAACATTCATCCAGAGGTCAAGGCTGTCCATTTGGTCAAAATCATTACTTCCATCTTATATACAAGAAATAATATGCCCATCTCACAGACATGAAAACCGAGTCTTAGAGTATATAGATAATATGTCCAACAGCATACAGCTGTATAATAGTAAAGACTGGATTGAACCTCTATTGTTTTTGACTATGAATAAAGGTCCTGAATGGAAGAAAACTATGGATATAAAACTACTGGAAGAGAGAAAGAAAGACTTCCAAAAAAATGATCGATGACACTTGTTATAGATGGTAAGGACCATCATGGGAGGTATAGGGACCACTTCAATGGGATTTTTACAGTGGAGGGCAGATACTGGGCTCCATGCTGAATACAGCCCAGGCAAGTGAGAATTTATAGCTAGGGAGTAGGGGTGGAGGTCAGTGAGTAGAAGATGGCTAAGAGGAAACACTAAGAGGTATGGGGATTCTGACTAACCTGACCTAACAGGATTCTTGCTGTAGACAAGCCAGGCAACCAGATATCACTGGTGTCTGAGAATGGAGGACAAATGTTGGAGAATGAAGAACCCGATCAGATATTGAGGGTTGCAGGGTGTTCTGACTAAACTGACTCAGCAGGGTTCTTGCTCAAGTTGGATTTGATAAGGAAGTGCAAAGATGAACTTAGAAAGCAGTCGGTGGGATTATGGGACAGGAGGGAGACGTAGGAATATTAACACAGCATACACCCCTGCCAGGAGATCTTCACATTTGCTCTAAAGGACAATGTTACTGCTTCAACTACAACTAGTTTTAGGCTGGATTTAGAGAAATCACATCTCAAAAGAGATTAGAGTTGGGCTGGGTAGGGTGGGGGGCACGCATGAGAGAATAATGCATATATTTCCAATCTTTTAAATTTACCAGCCCATGGCTAGAAGCACTGCAATGAATAGTGTCCATATAATTTGATTGAACTGACTTCTTATGGGCAACATGGAAGTCTTCATGGGCATTTGTATACATTCATTTCTTCAACAAGTATGTTCTAATCGCTGAGTGTCCATCATTAGAAAAAAAGACATAAATCCCTATCCTCATGGAGATTATATTTGAGAGTGGGGGAGGACACTCACGTATAAATAAATTCTATAACATACTGAGAGATGTGCTGTGGAAGAACAGAACAGAGCATGACAAATGGGTGAGGAGGTTGGAAACGAGATTTCAACTTTAAATCTAGGTGCTGAGAAAGGCATCTGAGTGAAGGCTTGCCGCTGGGGAACAGAATAAGCTGTGCAAACATTTCAGGGCACATCATTCTAGAGGGAGGGATAGCTAAGGCAAGGACCACAAGGAAGGAAACAGGGTCACGTGTTCTAAAAACAATGAGGTATGGAAAGGAGGAAAGAGAGAGGAGGTCAGGGTATAGCAGGAGACAAGCTGATGTAGGACCTCGTAGATTATTGTAAAGCCATTAACTTCTACTCCACATGCCATGGGAAGCTACTAGACAGTTTTGAGTGTAGGAGTGGAATAATCTAACTTACATTTTAAAATTGTAAAATAGATACCAAAATATCCTGGCGTGTTCATGAGAAATGGATAGTCTACTAGAGGTGCCATAAGGAGATAAGGAAGAGGATTCCTACTGCATATCACATTGAAGAAATATATTAAGATTCCCTTAGCTGATCTCCAATTGCCCTAAAAAATTATTCTTTCTGCTGGTAACACCATCTCTCTGCCCTCTTCCTGACACAGCTGCCAAAACTCTTTCCTACTCTCCTCAGCTCTTGTTTTCCATTTCTGTACCTCACTTGGCAAAATGATGCTCTCTAATTAACTCCAGAGGGAACTTCTATTTTTTTTCTCAAGCATGCCCTTGAAAGCCTCCACTCCTTACCCTAATTTATCAAAATGTTCCCCCAAGAATACCAGGTCCCTCCCTCAAAATAATTTTGCTGCTAAAAAAAATAAAATTTTCTCCATATTGTTATTTTTATGCTGACTCTTCTTAAAATACACTAGACTAGACTTGAAATTATTTTTTTCTGAGTCTTAGGGATTGGGGTCTTTCTTGAAGTAAGTACTTTAGCATGTGTTGTCATTCACACCTTATTTCAGAAAAAGATAAGATCGTGGGACATGTTGAAATAGCAGAACACTGAACTGAAGGTGAAGTGAAGGAGATTTCATTTCCACTTTCCAACATTGGACCATACGTTCCTGAATTAGCCACAAACAGGCCTGCCAGCCAGGGTTTGATTGGAAGGCTGGTGCTGTGGTAGAACTGGAGAGAATAAGATCTTGTGACCTATTTATTCAAAACTATATTTGCCATTAATTAAAGCAAAGGCTCCAGAAGTCAAGAGACTGGAAGGGAGAAGGGTGGTTGGGCCAGCTGACCATAAGAAGGATAGGTGAAGTTCAGAGTAGGTGGAGATAGGAAAGTCAGGCTTTGCCATTTTGCCCAAGGCTTACCCCTCTGAGTAGAGTTAGGGACTGTGAAAACCAGCAGACTCCATAGTACCAAGTTCTTTCCTCTACTCTTTGCAAAGGTAGGACCATCAGCAGGAATAACAACTTCCACCAAGTCTTCATTGTAACAGAATGTCCTCCATGGATCAAACCAGATTACCACCAATATGTATATTAACAGAGATTTCCAGTCTTTATTCAAGACAAGCAGTGATTCTAGACAAATCCATTATTCACAATTACTCCAAAATGCAGCCAGTGCCATAGAGCCCTGCTACCCACAGTATGAAATTCATGCCAGTAACATCAGCATCACCCAAAACATCTGAAGTGCAGAATCTTGGACTGTACCCCAAGCCTAACAAATCAGTATATGATTGTAATGATATCCCCAAGTGGTTTTTATGAATAATTGCTCTGAGACACTACTTCCTTATGGAAGTAGTGTCTCAGAGCAATTATTCTTAAACTTTTTACATAAGAATCTCCTAGAGAGGTTTTAAAACAACCTTAGTGCAGGTGGCTTAAGATCATATACTTCAATTATCAGAATTTTTAAAAAAATCCTTGAATGGGGGCATCTGGGTGGCTCAGTGGGTTAAAGCCTCTGCCTTCAGCTCAGGTCATGGTCTCAGGGTCCTGGGATGGAGCCCCACATCCTGCTCTCTGCTCGGCGGGGAGCCTGCTTCCTCTCTCTCTTTGCCTGCCTCTCTGCATACTTGTGATCTCTGTCAAATAAATAAATAAAATCTTTTAAAAAAAATCTTTGAATGATTACAAAATGCAGACAAGTTTGAGGATCAGTGTCTTAAAAATTATAATATTTTCATTCAAATGGAAATGTATTCCAAATTTGTATTACTGATCGCCACTCAAGTTTTCCTGATAAGTTAGAGATCAAGAAATCAATAAATCCTATCATATAGAATTCTAACTTAAATTTCCAAATTCCAATGATACTAAATTTCTAGAATTCTGATGACATTAATTTTAATTTGCAATAGATCTATAACTGACAAATGGTCAGAGAAATCCAGAAAGACTGCTGAGTTTCTCTACTCAAAAATGTTAAGGATTCTTTGTTTTTAAATACTGTTTATAGTTCAAGGGTGTTTTTTCAATTGAATGATTTCCTCTTTCTTATTTCTCAAATCATTACTCAATAAAGGAGATAAAGAATGTTAAGTATGTTCAATATTTCCAGGCATGATTATCACAAATGTTTTGCAAGTTAGCTTCAGGAGCTGAAAGGATTTCTCAATAGCAGGTGATACTTTTGTTGAATCAACAAGATTGACTGGTCTCATGGTTGTGTTTAGTGAGTCAATCATTTTCACTACACAATGGATAACATTGAAAGGAAATTTTCTTTTATTCATTGGAAGGCTATTTTGTGATATTAAGAACAAAGTAAATCAACGCTCCGTAGAACCAGAGTCAATCTTCCAAAATGTAATACATCCATTAGCAGGAAAAAAAAAAAAAAAGAGTGGCAGATAAGAAAGAAATTGGCTAAATTGGTTGAAACAACTCTTTAAAATTAAGTTTACATATTAAAGGGAAGATAAAAGGAGTAAGTGCTTCGCTTTCTAAGACACAAATACCTTCTGATTTTCAGCTTTTTCACATTTCAATTCTTACATTTTTAGCACTTCTGCTTATGAGCCCCAGAAAATAAAATCAAATTGACTTGAAAAGAAGATGTATTTATTGGTGCATATAATTAAAATATTAAGGGGTTCTGGCTTCAGGCACTGCCGGATCCAGATGCTGATTATGCCGGAGTTAGTCTTTTTCTATCTCGAGGCTAAGCTTTTTCTCTGTGCTGCCTTAATTTTTAGTTTTCACTGAATAATGGGCCATTATGTCAATAAACTCACAGTATACATTTCATTGTCTTGCTCTGTTTCAGTCACCCATCGCTAAATCTGATTGCTGGGTGAAGGAGATGCTTCTTGGCAGTGTCTCTGTTCTGTGCTCAACCTATGGGACTAGAGACAGGGCTAACTCTGTTTAAGCTATATAAATTAAGAAGAGAGGATGGTAGCTCCCTAAATGATAGTCAAAATACTGATGTCAGAAAAGGGATTGGGGATGCTGGAGAGGCAAGCGAAACACTGTGAAAGTCTCCTACATGATTTGCCTTTAAAAGAGTTGCATATTATAGCAATTATTTTTGAGAAGTCCAGGAGAAATAGGCTTAGAGAACCATCAAATTATTTACCATTATTTATATCCTGTGGCATAGGCTTTCAACACACGTATGTTGAATCAACTCCAATTTAGGAAAGAAAAAGTATCTGATGTTTCTAACCATGAATCCCAAAGCACTATGGCCCATAACAGGAAATCCAGGATACAAGAGAGGGTGAGAGAACCAGGCACACTCTGGTAATCCTTACTCAATAAGTGTTTTCTTCCTTTTGTTGAGTGTGTTGTTATATTGTGAAATCTATCTTTTTTGAGGATGGCCAAGTGCTAATAAGTTACATGCACTACTCCTTTATCCATGTATTGTTATACTCAGGGTTTTTAAGTATCCTAACACAGAAAATCAGCTCTGTATGGATCAAGATTTTATTTTCCAAAATGAAATACATTCAGGAGGAGGTAGACCAGGACTTCAAGGTGGGTTACTAAGACTCAACAGATACCTTCTCTTTATTTTCTTATATACTTGCTCGCAGAAATTTAGGGTGGATTTTAAGACAGCAGTCACGTGACTGAAATGGAACGTATGTCTAATTCTCAGATTTACATTGTGTATTTTTTAAAGATAAGCAAAAAAGGGAAAAGGCTTCTACCACTGAGTTATATAAATAGGATTGATGAAAGAAATAGTTCAGAAACCCTCAAAGACATTTATGAGGAAACTATTTCTTCCAATGATTTATGGATGTACAAAACAATACAATAAATAGATGTATAGATATTTTGTCTTTCTTCTGCTCACCCCACACCAAGAATTAGAATATCAGCCCTTATTCAGACTTGTCAACTTGTCAACCTAGGAAATTCACAGTATAGTATCATTTTAAAAAATGAGCGTTAGATCCTTTAAAGTAGGATCTCATGGAGCACCAAGTGTTACATGCAAACAATGAATCATGGAACACTACATCAAAAACTAATGATGTACTGTATGGTGACTAACATAACACAATAAAAAATAAATAAATAAATAAAGTAGGAGCTCATGACCTCAGCACTATTAACATCTTGAGCCAGATAATTCACTGATGTGAGGGACTGTCTTATGCACTGTATAGTATGTTCAGGAATATCCCTAGTTTCTACCCCTTAGGTGTAGTAGTAGCCCCACATTTTTAGGACAACCAAAAATGGCTCAGAAATTGTCAAATGTCCCCCAAAGTATAAAATTTTTCTGGTTGAAAACTACTGCTTTAAATAAAAAATGAAAATATTGAAGTTTATAGAATACTTTCTATCAAAATAATGCTAAAGCCATAATCCAGAATATATATATTTTGTTTCTTTTGACTCTTAAATTCTGGAATTGTAACAATTATTTCTTTGCAATTAACAATAAACCTATTTTTTAAAAAGGTATGAGAATAAAATCTCAAACTGCAAAATATGAGAACACTCCTTGTTACATAAACCTTCAAAGGTAAAGGAAAGAGGCCTGTCGCTTAAAGTGGTGTTGGATGAAACTGCTTATTTAAATGAAGATTCCTCTTTTCCACTTCCCTTCTGATTTCTGCTGGTCACTATAGTAACAAGAACAGGAGAGATTCAGAACCAGAACACATGCTCTCCAGCATGACAAGTTCAACTTAAATCTAGACCAGCAATGTAACAACAAAAAACCCCACGACTGTGAAACCCAATGATTACATATATACCATCAACACACTTCACTATTGCATTCTGAGAGTGACTCAGCTCAACATTACTAATCATCAGGGAAATGCACATTGAAAACACAATAAGATATCACTTCACACCTGTCAAAATGGCCATTATTAAAAAAAAAAAAAAGAGAGAGATAACAAGTGCTGGTGAGGATGGAGAGAATATAGGGACCTTTGTGCACCACTGGTGGGGATGAGATATAATCTTGTGCAGCTACTATGGAAAATTGTATGGAGGGTCCTCAAAAAATTAAAAATAAAAACACCACATCATACAGCAATTACACTTCTGGAACACTAACTCAAAAAAACATCTGCACCCCTATGTTCATTGCAGCATTATTTACAATAGCCAAAATATGGGAGCAGCATAAATGGATACATAAATAAAGAAGATGTGGAACTATTATCTATATCTACATCAGACAGACAGACAGACACACACACACACACACACACACAGCATATTACTCAGTCATTAAAAATGAATTAAATCTTGCCATTTGCAGCAACATAGATGGACGTGCAAGGTATTCTGCTAAATAAAATAAATCAGACAGACCAATACCCTATGATCTCACTTATGTGTAGAATCTAAAATAAAAAACAAACCAATAAATGAAATAAAACCTCCTAGGTACAGTGAACAGAGGGGAGTGGGGTTAGTGATGGTGAAATGGATGGAAAGGATCAAGAGGTACAAATGTCCAGCTAGAAAATAAGTACGTCACGAAGATATGATGTACAGTATAGGGAATACAGGCAATGATATCGTATTAACTTTATACAGTGACAGATGGTAGCCAGACATTACAGTGATCATTTTGTAATGTATATAAATGGCAAATCACTATGTTATCCACCTGAAACTAATATAATTTTGTATGTCAATTCTTCTTCTTTTTTTTTTTTTTAAAGAGAGAAAACCCTTGTATTCTTAAGAGTGAGAAAAACTCAAACATGTTCATTAAGATATCACTTTGTCAATTTCTCCCTGGTGTTTTGGATCCCTTGAATATATAGTATCTTTCCTTACCTTTTGAAGAATTTTTTGCTTATAAGATAGAGTGACAGATGTCTCCAATGATAGGGAGTAAACAGAATTTTGAATACTTAGATATAGGCTGGAATACTTATACGGTCTGTGTAAGAAACTGGCATAAGATCATTAAAGAAAAACAAAAACAAAAACAAAAACTCTTCTCTAATGGGATATTTCTTTTTTTTTTTTTTTTTGTCCTACCGAAGTTTAAAAAATATTGTTAGAAATATTGTGTTTAGAGCCAGAGATATGTTTCAAAATTGGAATCACAAAGTGCAAAAGAGAAACAATGAGTTGTTTCCTATTGGGATTAAAAGTCATTGTGTGGGGTATATTATTTCCTGATTTTTATCATTGCAGACTATTAAAGAAAATGATGCTTACAGTTTTCTTTTCTTAGACTTTGTTATAGCTAAATCTCAGTTTAAAGAGCTTGGGGATTGAATTTCTTACTTTTATAAACTTCAACTTCTAAAGGTGACTTCAATATATCTAACTATGGATTAGTCTTTGTGTAGAATCAAATTGAATTCTTTTGAGCAAGTGACTGCTTTTAGAAATTCTCAAAAAAAAGAGAGACACAATGTATAAATATTTGGTTAATTAACTATATCCCTTTTTAAGTTGTGAGGTACTGAAGAACAAATCTACATGGTGGCAGAGAAGACTAGTTTTCTCTTTTATTTCCTTTTCATGATTAAACCATCTCCACCTCACATATTAAAAAGACCCAAGCTGTCTACCTAGAGAGTACATTTCTAAACCTACCTTTAAGTCAAGTGCAACTAGCTTCTTACCAAGGGATTGTGAGGATAAGTGATATTGCAACATCCCTCACATCCTTTAAAGAAAATCGCCCACCCTCCATTTTCCCCTTCCTCCTTTTAATGGGCTAGAACATGGGTGATGTGGTGAGAACCCAGAATCAACCATGTGAGACAGAACAATATTTTAGAGCAGGGGCTGGCAAACTATAGCCCATGAGCCAAATCCATTCTGCCACCTGTTTTTGTCAATAGTTTTATTAAAGCACAGACACACCCATTTATTTACTCCTTGTTGATGGATGCTCTTGTACCACAATGGCAGAGTCACAGAGTTGTGTCAGAGACTATACAGTCCTTAATGTCTAAAATATAAATCCTCTCTAACATTTTATGGAATAAGCTTTGCCAGCAGCTACCTGAAAGGATGGTGGAAGAACAAGAAAGAAAGTAGAGTACCTAGATCCATGAATGGCCTTGTGGAGGAAAACTGCCTTTCCGTTGTGGACCTGTTGCCTACTTCTAAACTGCTATCAGGGAGAGAAACAGCTGTTAGCCTTTCTGAGCCACTGTGTTGTAGGGATTAGAAAACATTGTACTATATAGCTTAGGGTACAAGCTGAGTACTTACAAGAAACTAATAACATGTACCTAACCCGTTTTTGTGTCACAGAGGTGCTATGTAAGTGTACATTGAATTAACCTGTTGGAAGAAAACTCTTCCATAAAGTTTGATGACATTAATAGTATAGACTTATGATATGTATATATACACACACATGTATGTGTGTGTATATATACATATCATATATCAAATGTTATAAATAGGGCTGAGTATTACATGAGGAAGCATGGTTTTTTTAATTCATATATGAATTTAATTTTAGAACGAATTTCAGAAAGACTTGTAACCATGTATTCTTTAGAATGTGTGTTTATTAAATGCAAGCTGGAGACAAGAAGGGATAGGTTCAAATCTAAGCTTTCCCACTACTAGGTATGTGTTTGGAATTACCACATGTAAAATGGGATCATCATTATCAACCTTTGTGGATTACTGTGGGATAAATGAGACATCATAAAGTATGTAACAAAAAGTAGGTGCTTCTTTAGTAATCTTTGGAAACAACACGGCATTTGGATTTAAGTTTGGCTGCTGTATCCAAAACAAAGTAACAATGGATCAATCAAGTATCATAAAAGAAGTACTCTAAAACTGTAGTTATTGATCTCCAGTGTTGAGGATCCAATACCCTTCTATCTTTGTATGGCATCAGCCATAAGAGATGGCTTCTATTCTGTGGTCTGTAATAGCTATCCCAGATCCTACCATGTTCACTTTCCCAGCAACTGAAGAAGTGGACACATTCCTGTGCTTTAAGGTCATAACCCAGGAGTTGAGTAGGTCACTTTCTGTCTTAGTCTGTTGAAGTGGCTTTAAGGAACTCCCACAGACTGGGTAGTTTACAACCAAAAGAACCTTATTTCTCACAGTACTGGAAGCTGGGAAGTCCAAGATCAAGCTGCCAGCCTGGTCAAGTTCTGGTGAGGGTTTTCTCTCTGCCTCACAGTAAACATCTCCTCCCCAGGTCCTCACAGAGTAGAAGACAGAGAGATCCAAGCGAGGGATCCCTGTGAGGGTCTGTTTTATAAGAGCCCATTCATAAGGTTCCACTCTCTTGACCCAGTACCTCCCAAAGGCCCCCATCTCCTAAAACTATCATCTTTACATGTTATGGTTTCAACCTATGAACTCTAGAGGGACACACACATTCAGACCATAGCACCTTTCCTGCACATACCTTTGCCAGCATTGTTTTATGTGTCTCCATGGGTTTGAAAGAGCAGCCAGCAAGTCTCATCTATAGCTGGGTGGTCAAGCGCCCAATGCCAGATCGGCAGCTCTGTTACTAAAAGAAGGATGGAAGGGCTATGTGAAGCCACCAGCATTTCTTGCCACAAACATTAACCTAGGTGAAAATGTGAATTTTACATCAATTGACTATTTGATATTTCTCCATTATCTTTCTTTCTAGATCACTGAGCCATAAAATTACATGCATATGCTGAGAACTGTAACACACATCAGATAGTTAAGATGTAAAATCCCCATGAGGACAGCCAAAGGCAGATGTACTCACCTTTCAGGGTATATGGCAAGGTTATTAGATTAAAATTAACCCTTGAATGGCTCCAAAAGAAATTGGTGAATCATTGATTCAAGGAGTATGGACAGAGCAAAAAATCCCAGAGGCTAAAGGATGGGGGATGGTATACCCTTACAACTGAGCCAGGGTAGGGGACCCCAAAGAAGTAAGATGGGTCCAAAAAGAAAGCCCTGAGCTGTGGGAACACAGTATGGCTCTGAAAAACAGTGGAAACACCATTAGGAATTTAGACAGACATCTTGTGAGATGCAAAGTAAAAAATGGCTTTTATTCTTAAAAAAATTAGTCACATTGGCAGTCACAGATCTAACATAGGTGAGAGAATTAAACAACAAGGTTGGGGGGCATGATTAAGTACTGAACTCAGCAGTATTTATAAGAGATTTTTAGGTGTCTCTGGCTGACAGACTTGTGAAAAGTGAGTCAGGAACAAACTAAGGGTTGCTGGAGGGGTGGGGGCGTGAGAGGGATAGGGTGGCTGAGTGATGGACATTGGGGAGGGTATGTGCTATGGTGAGTGCTGTGAATTGTGTAAGACTGATGACTCACAGACCTTACCGCTGAAACAAATAATACATTATGTTAATTTAAAAAAAAAAAAGTGAGTCAGAGACAGTAGCAGTCACATACACACTAATCCCTGGGCTAGGCACTGGTTTTAATGCTATTTTAAAACTCCATAATATCCTCCAAAATACAGATTCTGGGTTTCTGTCACAGCAGTTCTTTTTATTATTATTATTATTAACATATGATGTATTATTAGCCCCAGGGGTACAGGTCTGTGAATCGCCAGGTTTACACACTTCACAGCACTCACCATAGCACATACCCTCCCCAGTGTCCACAACCCAACCACCCTCTCCCTACCCTGCCCCCCAGGCAACCCTCAGTTTGCTTTGTGACATTAAGAGTCTCTTATGGTTTGTCTCCCTCCTGATCCCATCTTGTTTCATTTATTCTTTTCCTACCCCCCACAACCCACCATGTTGCTTCTCAACTTCCTCATATCAGGGAGATCATATGATAATTGTCTTTCTCCGATTGACTTATTTCGCTAAGCATAATACCCTCTAGTTCCATTCACGTCATCGCAAATGGCAAGATTTCATTTCTTCTGATGGCTGCATAGTATTCTATTGTATATATATATGTGTGTGTGTGTGTGTGTGTGTGTGTGTATACACCACATCTTCTTGATCCATTCATCTGTTGATGGACATCTAGGTTCTGTCCATAGTTTGGCTATTGTAGACATTGCTGCCATAAACATTAGGGTGCATGTGCCCCTTCGGATCACTATATTTGTATCTTTAGGGTAAATACCCAGTAGTGCAATGCTGAATCATAGGGTAGCTCTATTTTCAGCTTTTTGAGGAACCTCTATTCTTGTCACAGAAGTTCTTATTCTTACCTTTCAACAAAAATCAATTGCTGAAACATTCATTGAATAAAAGTAATGTGAACTATTCTGTAATGTGACTGAGGTATAGCTGTGGCATTGAAGATGATTTTGAAAGATGGCAGCAGCAGGAAGTAGCCTCCTACACGGGTGACATTTATGCCACACGATATCATTATGCTCACATGGAGATACCATGATGAGCAAGGCAGGCTGGACTGATTACTTTCCAATTGACAGCAGATTTACGGGCAAGGAAGAATTTTTTAAAATCTCTTGAAGGATGCAAAGATTTTAAGAATCATTAATGGTGGCATGGAAAAGCAAGGCGATGCAACAGCAACTCTGCATTTGAAAGAAAAGAGGGAAAGAAATATAGAAAATATTTGGGAAAGAAACACATGTAATGGGTTTTATACAAAGGTCTGTCATGTGTTTATTCCACTAAAAAATTCTGTTAATTATGCCCCCAAACTTTGTCTCTTTTCTGTCTCCTCCTCCAACCACAGGGCCAGCACCTCATGCTAAGCATCCACGACTTTGTCATTTTCTACCCAGAAACCATCATGGCCTCCTGTTGGATCCCACTCTGACCTTGTGATCCATTCTCCACATGGTGACCAGACTTCTTTCAAAATGCAAATTCTGTTTGCATTTTTTCTTTCCAGCTTCAAACCCTTCAATGGCTTCCTAACACGAATAGGAGAAAATCTCGGGTTTTTCAAACTGTGAGGCTTCCAAGACCTGACCCTGTCCAAACTCCAGTCAAATTCATCCCCACCTTGTGTCTGCTCAGCATGCTCCCACCACACTGCATCCTTTTCCCTTCCTGCCTCAGAACTCCTGAGCATTCAGTTCCTGCCTCTAGACACTAATTTATTGAGCAAATTACCACTCATCCTTTAGGTTGCGTTTTAGATGTCACTTCCTCACAAAACTCTTCCCTCCAATCTCAGCTGGGTTTCTTTGTTAAAATGCTTCACTCTTCCCTTATCCTTTTGTAGGATGTGTCCCAGTTTGTAGCATGTGTGATCACTGTCTAATGTTTGTCTCCATCATGACTGTTAAATTCCCCAAGAGTGGAAACCATGCTGATCTTTCAAATCCCTTGTCCTCAGTGACAGACACTCAAGAGGTAGTCACTGAATAAATGTACTAATGCAGGCACGACTGAGCAAATAATCAAGGACTTTTATCAAAAATGCAGCAAACATTTTTAAAGCCTCCTGATGTTTTACCTTCACGATGTGTTAAGACCCAGTGAAACAACCACATTTGTGTTGTAGGGTTTCTGGGGGCAAAGTAAATAGAATTCAAGCAGGCAAGTGAGAAGATAGATTTTTATGATTACACCGCTAGTTAAAAAAAATGATAATAATAGATCACAAAGTGCATACTCTAAGCTCTGTCTAAACAAATTATACATTATCTAATTTATGCCCCATACAATGGTGACTCTTACTATTCCTCTTGGTAGGGAAAGCAAGGTACAGAGCTTTGACATGACTTCCTCTAGAGTGCCCAACATATAGAATTGGGTGCACAGCCCTTAGGAGTGACACATGTTCATACTGTCTCTCACTTAGATTGACTGTCCATAAAGGTAATGGATGGAATTATAAGTATGTTAACTTGATAGCAGTTTCTCTGAAATTTTAGGTTTTTACTCTCTCATGTTTCCTTTACTATAGTTAAAATATGATCTAATTAATAGTAAGAAACAAAACCACAGACTTTGAATATAATGAGATAAGGCCTGCAAAGTATAGTTTACATGTAAAAATGTAAATCTGTTATGTTAATTCTTTGAGACCATGGAGCATTCAATCATTTTGTTTTGCTGTTTTAAAGCCTGCTTGGTAAATTCCTATTTTTGAAAGTACTAATGTTTCTTATAAAATGATATCATTTCTTACCCTGCACAGCAGAATTTGGGGCCCAAAATTATGGCATCACTTTAGAGGGAAAAATGTCTGTTGGTAGATTAGTAATTATATCTGATGGATCTTGGTTTAAATAGAACTACTTGAAATAGTAAAGATTATTATGGTAGGACATAATGTTATTTTTAATGCAGTACCTTGGAATAGCTTTTACTCTCTAAACCATGTTTTTTTTTTCCCCCAGTATACATGAACCTAAAATTTTATGAGGTAGAATTAGTCTCTGCTACATCTTATTCTTACATTTATTTGCAGCAATACTTCCCATGTTACTAAACAATGAAGGCAAACAAGTTTTTAGATCCAGTTTGTGTTAAAATAATCCTAATCAATATCTCCTAGGTTTCCATCTGATAGTTAATTTTCAATAAATGCATCAACTTGTTTCTTCTGAATGACATAACTTATATACCATTTTAAGTGACCTAAATGCAAAGAAAAAGAAATTTTAAAACTTTCTCTTTTAACTATTTACACTTCTTCATAGATGCTAAGAAATGTGTTCTTAAGTTTAGTATGCACATGTACACATACACATAGACATACACACCCTCCATGTGTAATACATATGTGTATATAGCCTAATAATTAAGACCATGAGCTTTAAATAAAGATTATCTGAATTTTAGACCTTACTCCACTGTCTATTAACTTTGTGACTCCAGGGTTGAGTAAATTCATTTATAACATGGGGATAATAAAATTATATATCTGACAGAGTTTTTGCAAGGATTAAATGTGGTAAGACAAATTCGCTTTTAACAGAGGGCCTTGCCTAGGTACATGGTAAATAAATGTTACCCATTGTGATATAATTATAGAATATTTGGGCCTGTTATCACAGAACTTAACAATCATTTGGATGAAAAGTAAAATATTTTCAAGCCTTTTATTCTATACTATTTGAAAAAATGTTGATGTATTCATAAAGAGAATTTCTGATTTGTGCTGAGAGGTTCATTTAAAGTAGCACTATTTCCCTTGTTCTACTGTATCTCTCATTTTGCTTCATTTTTACCTTGTGATATTGAAGGAAAACAGTGGTAAATAACATTTCAACACTCAGTGAATCTGTCTAACTATCTAATCTCAATCCATCACTTTCCACTCTTAGTGAGAAATCAAAAGCATTCTAACAAAACAATACTGACGATGAAGAGTGATACTTTCCCCTCTCAAGTAGGAAAGATTTAAGCAAGCAAGAATATAAATCAGTATGCAGGGCAGGGTCTGAGGTTGGGTTTTACCAATTGGCACGCTTGAGCTGAGATTTTGGCATATGGAATTTTCATTTGAGCAACAAAATGCATCTAATTGTGTAATTTGCATTCTTTAACTAATGCATATGAAAAGCAAGAGTAAATAGAGTACATTTTAATTTTTGAAGTGAAAAATATGATTGGCTCTTGTCAGGTACTTATCTTCCAAGAATCTTCTTGGCTTAACTTATAGCTACAGAGAGCAGATCGGTTGTTGCCAGGAGGAGGAGGGTTAGGGGTATAGGCACAGTGGGTGAAGGAGGTCAAGAGGTATAAATTTTCAGTTATAAAATAAGTAAGTCATGGGGATGTAATGTATAGCCTGGTGAGCACAGCTGATAATACTGTATTGCATAATTAAAAGTTGCTAAGAGTAAATCTTAAAAGATATCATTACAAGGAAAAATAATTTTGTAACTTTGTAGGGTGATGGATGATAACTAGATTTACAGTGGTGATCATTTCAGTGTATACAAATGTCAAACCATTATGTTGTACCCCTGAAACTAATTTAATATTAAATCTCAATTATACCACAATAAAACAACAACAACAAAAGGAGAATCTTCTTGGCCAAGAGTATATTAATGAAATTGTTAGGTATAATAAGATACTGGGATGTTAGCAATAAATCATGTAAGACAAGAGCTCTGAGATATTTATGCCTTCGGTGAATATTTATATATGTGTTTCATACAATAATGATGATGATTTTCAATTCTTAAATCTACTTCCCCTAAATTATCTTTTACTACCAAGTTTAATTCTTTAATATTGAGTGAATTAATAATGGGCTAATAGAGTAATGCTAGAAGGTTTAATTTTTGCCACTTGTCTAAATCAGGCAAATGTAATATTTAACATTTGAAGAATGTAAACAGTGTAAGAATCCTGTTATTTTTACTGTGGCACTTAAGGCAAATTGGAAAGTATGTCTCAAAGCAACTTCTGGATATTTTCATTTCAAAAATTTCATACAGATATATTCAGTCATTCCTTTTGTTGCATGAATATTTATTGAAATATTTACTGCATGCCAGGCATTTGCACACATATATTTAAGATATTGATATTTCCTCCTTTACTTTTTATGATGCACAATAATGTAGAACAAGTTGCTAACTTCACAATAACCATTTTATCCTTCTTCCTTGACTGAAACAATGTGCCCATCTTAAAAACTTCTCTTCCTTGGTTCCATTGCACAGAGGGGTGCCCGTGCAAATAAACTCCAGCCCGTGAGATGTAGGTGGAAGTAAATAAATGAAGTTTCCAGAAAAGCTCTTTGTAAAGAAAGTTCAGTAAGCAAGAACATTTGCCCTTGGCTCCGTCTTCTACCTACTACCTACATTGTGTGTGTGTGTGTGTGTGTGTGTGTGTGTGTATAATGAAGAGAACTCTATCCCAAAGATACAGAACAGCAAGTATCCCAATGCTTTTGTGGAACTACTTTATCAGAATTTCGCTTCTGGACTCACCACACAAGAGAAAATTTGACTTGAATATTCTTTAAGCCATTCTTATTTGCGTTTTATGTTATAAAAGTCTATTTTTGAGGGATGCCTGGGTGGCTTAATCGTTAAGCATCTGCCTTTGGCTCAGGTCATGATCCCAGGGTCCTGGGTTCAAATCCTGCATCAGGCTCCCTGCGGGAAGCCTGCTTCTCCCTCTCCCACTCCCTCTGTTTCTATTCCCTCTCTCGCTGTCTCTCTCTCTGTCAAATAAATAAAATCTTTTTTAAAAATCTATTTAAAAAAAATTTTACAAGATTTTATTTACTTATTTGTCGGATAGAGAAAGAAAGAGAACAAACAAGGGGAGTGGCAGGCAGAGGGAGAAGCAGGATCCCCGCTGAGCAAGGAGCCAGATGTGGGACTCTGTTCCAGAACCTGAGCCAACCTGGGCCAAAGGCAAATGCTTAACCGACTGAGCCACCCAGGCATATACATCTAAAGACATTCTAGAAATAACATTTAAGAATGCACATTCTGAAGTTCATTTTAATAATGAATTATACAAGTTATTTAAGTTCTATAAATTTGGTAGGGAGTATAAGATCTTAAAAACATACTGCACATGAGAGAAAACTCATAGATAGTATCATACTCACTAGTGAAAGACTAAAAGCTTTTTTTTTACTAAAATTAGGAACAAGACAATGACACTCACTTTCATCATTTTTATCAGCAGAGTATTGAAAGTTTTAGTCAGAACATTTAGCAAGAGAAAGTAATAGAAGAAATCCAAATTGAAAAGGAAGAAATAAAATTATCTCTGTTCACAGATGCCTTGATCTTATCTGTAGAAACCCTAGAGATTACACACATACATACATACACACAAACACACACAAACTATAAGAGCTCATAAACAAAGTAGTATGTTAGAAAATCAACACAAAAACCAGCTGCACTTTTATACACACTGGTGAAAAAAAGACAATTAAGAAAAAAATTGAATTTACAGTAGCATCAAAAAGAAATAATTAAGAATAAAGTTAGAAAGGCAAAAGACTTGAATATTAGAAACTACAAAACATTACTGAAAGAAGTTAAAGAACTAAGTAAATGAAAAAGTATTAATACTCATTAAAGGTGATAATACAACCCAAATAATCTATAGATTCAATACAATCTCTGTCACAATTCCAATGCTTTTTTTTTTCTTTTTTGCAGAAATAGAAAAACCCATGCATCATTTCATGTAGAATCTCAAGGGATCCCAAGTAACAAAGCAATCTTGAAAAAGAACAAATTTGGAGGACTCACACTTCCTAATCTCAAAACTTTATATAGTTACAGCAATCAGAATGGTATGGTACTAACATAGGACATATAAACCAAGAAAATAAAAAAGATCCCAGAAATATATGTTCAGGTGAATGTTTAATTGATTTGCTATATCAGTACCAAGACCACTCAATGGGGATAGACATTCTTTTTAACAAGGAAAAATGAATATTCACATGCAAAGGAATGAAGTTGAATCCTTAACTTATGCCACATACAAAAATTAATTCAAAATGGATCAAAGACCTAAACTTAGAGGTAAAACTATTGAAGTTTTTGGAAGATTATACAGGAAAAATCTTCATAAGATTGAACTGGATAATGATTCCTTGGATTTGACACCAGAAACACAGGCATCAAAAGACAAAACTGATAATTTGCACTTTATCAAAATTTAAAATCCTTTGTGCATCAAAGGAAACTATCAAGAGAGTCAAAGTCAACCCACAGAATGGGAGAAAATATATGCAAATCATGTATCTGATAAGGGATTATTATCCAGATATATTTTTAAAAACTCTTAACAACAACAAAAAAACAAATAACCTAATTCAAAAACAGCCAAAGGACTTGAATAGACCTTTCTCCAAAGATACACAAATGACCCACAAACACATGAAAAAATGCTAAACACTGGTCATTAAAGAAATGCAAATTGACTCCACAATGAGATACCACTTCACATCTATTAGGATTGCCTAATATTATTTTTAAAAGAACATAACAACGTTGTTGATGATATGGAGAAACTGGAACCCTTGTAACTCACTGGTGGGAATGTCAAATGGTGTGGCTACTAAGAAAAACAGTTTGGTGGTTCTTCAGTTCAATGCAATACCATATGACCAGCTATTCCACTCTAGATATATGCTCCAAGAAATTGAAAGCAGGGATTTAAACAGATACTTGTATACCAATGTCCATAGCAGTCCTGCTCAAATAACTGAAAGGTGGAAGTAACCCAAATGTCTATCAACAAAGGAATGGATAAACAAAATGCGGTATGTATACTTGTACAAATAGTACACACAATGGAATAATATTAAGCCTTAAAAGGGAGGAAAATTCAAACACATGCTACGACATGGATGAACCTTGAAAATATGTTAAGTGAAATGAGCCAGACACAAAATGTGTTGCATGAGTCCACTTATAAGAGATATCTAGAATAGGCAAATACATAGAGAAAGGTAGAATAGAGATTGCCAGGGGCTGGGGTGGGAGTGCGGGGCAGGTAGAGAATGTGGAGTTGATGTGGGATGCACAGGCAGAAGAAAAATTATTAAATTTCCTTACCCACTGGTAAGTCCTTAAAAGAGGCAGAGTGACACTCCTGTAGGGACTCAACTACCCCCACCTTAAGGCTTTGCTAAGGGCAAATGGCAATGCTAGCCTGACCAACCCCTACCCCTAATCAGGATCCTGTAAGTCTACTTTAATAATTTATTTGGAAACTTTATCTCTAAACCCTCCAAGATAGTGTTGACAATCATTTCCAAGCATATGGCCCACTGATATGCATCTAAAGGGTCTCAAGACAAAGGTTTCATTACCGGTAATGAATAACCTTTTTCCCAACAATAGCTAGCCCCTCAAGGTCCTGGAAACCTTGCTTCCAAAATTTCTTAGAGACTTAGGCCATCCCTAACCCCCTCCCAACTTGCAAGCATAGAATAGACCACTCCTCACATCCCCGGGGCAACAGCTCTTTCTGCCCACGGGTCCTGTCCCCATGCTTTAATAAACCACCATTTTGTACCAAAGACGGACGTATCAATAATTCTTTCTTGTCCATCAGCTCTGAACTCTACATCATTGAACCTTATCTATATTCTAAGTCTTCCTCAGAGTGACTGTTTAATAAATAAAGTTTTTGTTTGGTATGATGAAAACATTCTGGAAGTGGACAACACCACTGTGAATATACTTAAGGCCACTAAATTATACACTTAAAAATTGTTAAAATGGTAAGGTTTATCTTATGTATATTTTATCACATTTTTTTACAATGTACTGCAAGGATTCCGTTCTACTTTTCATTATATAATTCATTTTAAATAAGTCTAAAATATTTTTATTTTTAAATTTATACCATTTATTATATTGGTCTGGGAAAGCAATCTAAATTACCATAAAGAATAACGTCTTGCCTAGAATTTTTTAAAAGGTCTTTATGAAAGAGTATCATTTAAATCATATTACCATGATATTAATCCTTGTACATTTTTATATGAAATAAAGATCCAAAGCTACAGAGATTATATAGTTAAAACTTACTTGGGTATACCTAATACTAGTAGATGAGGAATTTCAATCTAAAATAAATCAGTTTCTTTAACAAGGCTTGTCATCTATCACAGTTTTGAGTATATAAAGTTTAACATGAAAATCTTAGGTACGTCCACACACGAATTACGATATCTAGCCTTAGAACTGTGATCTATTGTAAATAATTAGGAGCGCCTGGGTGGCTCAGTCCTTAATCGTCTGCCTTTGACTCAGGTCATGATCCCAGGGTCCTGGGACCCAATGTGCTTGGGCTTCCTACTCAGCAGGAAGCCTGCTTCTCCCTCTCCCACTCCCCCTGCTTGTGTTCCCTCTCTTGCTCTCTCTCTCTCTCTGTCAAATAAATACATAAAATCTTTAAAATAAATAAATTAAATTAAATAATTGGTTCTTCTCTAATTTTCAAAGATTTTTTTAAATGAATTTTACCTTAAAAGAGAGAGAAAAAAAGCAAAGTGTCTTAATGCTTAAAACACAACCTTTAGCCTCATTGTAAGGAATTCCAGAGAGCATTCTACTTAATTTGCCTTTTCTAATACATATAAGAAGAAAATCAGTGATAGCATTTCCAGAATAAAGGAACTAGAAAATGTAGAGTGCGACCAATTCTGTGCTGTGCATTCAAAATAATTCTTTTAAGACCAGGAATGTGGTCACTGTGTTCTGGTGACTTTGAAAGTTAAGCTTCTTTTCTTAGATGGAAATCTTGCAGTTTATCTTTGAATATCAAAGCACAGCTTGCTTTGGGAGAAAATGGATGAAAAATGTTTTTCACAGTAAGGTAGGATGGGACAGATATTCAGTCACAAAATGCAGAGAAAATAAAAATAAGAATACCCCTAAATATTACTTCCCAACTAGTCTAACTCCTTTTTATAATCTGTATCACTTCTGCCAATCGTTAACACAAAGTTTCCAAATACTAAAACCCTAGTTCCTGGGAGGTACACACAAGCTACTTCTCCCCTCCTCCTAATTGCAGGGCTGGGCCTCCAGCTGTTTCCTAAGCAGCATCACTTTAAGCTCTCAGAAGACAAGTTAAAAGTGAAAGTGAAACTTTTTACCATTTTGTGAACATGGAAACATGCCTGTTTTTTGGATTAGAGAAAAAGAGGAATCATGTATTTTTTAAAGAGTGCTGGACCACTGGCTTTGGGTACAATCAATATTTATCAGGGATTGTTTAGAATGCTCCAGTAAAAACACATTTCATTCAGTGTAGCTCTTACTTTCACAGACAAGGCGATTACAAAAAGAAAAGACTGGCAAAGAAATATTGCAACATTTTGCCAAGGCTTATCTTCTTTCAGGGAATGGATAGTCTTGGAATACACAATAGCAGATTTTAAACTTCCAAACTATGACTATATCAAGTACATGCATTAAAAAGCTGTAAATGAATTCCCAGCAATAAGCCAATTGTGTTAGTCCCATATATTTGCACTTAAGATATGACAGGTCAGAACAAATTTACCAGGGAAGCAATTTGTTAGATGATAACTGAGCGTCTGATATTGAAAACTTGTCCAATTGGCTCATTCATAAACACCACCTTTAGCGTCATATCACTTATATTTGAGTTGAACCATAGCCTGATGGTTTGAGTATTATCCTATTAGACACAATAGAGCTCCCTGCCTGGCAACAAATGTTTCAATATTTTGGCCTGAAATATTTAGCTTACTTATATGAAAAACAGTTAGCAACTGGAGATCGTGGGCTGACAATTCACTCATTTACCATTTCAAAATCCACTGAGGGTTCCACTTGGGAACACTGTAGATGACTAATTACCTAGAGTTAATGAAGCCCTAATCGTTATGGCATAAGCTGGTCCACTTAACTTTCCAACTTCAGAACAATTAGACATCATTAGTATTACCCACTGACTGAGCTATAAAATAAGATTTACCATTTCATTCTCAACAACCTTTAGTGGTCCAAGAAGAAAATAGGCCATGACTTATAACAACAAGGTCTTCTAGAAAAATTAAATTAATGAATAAGTCAGTAAATAAGAATTCAGAAGGCTTTTCAACTAAATAAAGCAATATTCTAAAGGTAAATTCTAAATAAATTGATAGTAACATTCAATATTCAAGCATCAATTTACAAGTGAAGACTTAATTTCTGTCAAAATTAAGACTTTTTTTACTAAAATTAAGTACCAGAATTAATAAGTTAAACTATAGATTAGTGACTTCTACTCAAAAGTGAGATGGGATCATGGGCAGGATACCAGAGCATCAAACCCAAACAAGTAGAATCAGTAATATCGTAGAAGTTCTGAGCGGCATTTTAACCCAATTTGAGATTCATAGAACACTGTACCCAGAGGTAAAAGAATATACACCTTTTGGGAGTCCACAGAGAACATTTGTCAAAATAAAGTATATGACAAACCATCAAATAAAACTAAAGAAATTGCATGGAATTTAATTCATTCAAAGTATGTTTTTTGGAACATATGCCAATTAGTTAACTAACTAGTCCAACAAAAGATAACTAGAATATCCCTCCGCTTCTTGGAAATTAAGCAATACATTTTAAAATAAAATGTGGGTCAAGAAATAAATCACAAAAAACAACCAGGAAATCTTCAGAATGAAATGATAATAAATACCAAAAAAAAGTTCTAAGATACACGTGATACGGTGTTTAGAGGCATATCTATGCTTTAAAATTCACATATTAGGAAGAAACGAAGATTGATAACCAATGAACTAAGTTTTTACCTTAAGAAACTAGAAAGAAGAAATTACTCCCAAGAAAGTAAAGGAAGACAACAATAAAGAACAAAAGATAAATTTGACAATTTAGATAAAAAGTACATACTTCTAAAAATCAGTGATTACCAGGGCTGGCTGGGTGGCTCAGTGGGTTAAGCATCTGACTCGTGATTTCAGTTCAGGTCGTGATCTCAGGGTTTCAAGAGCAAGCCCTGCCTCAGGCCCAGTGTTCAGCGGGGAGTCTGCTTGAGATTCTCTCTCTCCCTTTCCTTCTGCTCCCACCCTGCTCGTGAGTGCACACACCTGCTTTTTCTCTCTTTCTCAAATAAGTAAATAAATAGATCTTTTAAAAACCAAGAATTACCAGACCCAATACAAGAAACCTTAAGTTCAGATGGCTTAAGTGGTGAGCCTTTCAAACATTTAAGGAAAAATGTATGAAATTCAAGAAAAGGACAATCCTCCCTTGTTTAATGAGACCAACATATATTTGACAAAAGTCCTGATAAGCCCATTATAAGAAAGAAAAATTACAGGCAAATATATTTTTTTAAGATTTTATTTGTTTATTTCACAGACAGAGATCACAAGTAGGCAGAGAGAGAGGGGGAAGCAGGCTCCCTGCTAAGCAGAGTGCACGACGCGGGGCTCTATCCCAGGACTCTGGGATCATGACCTGAGCTGAAGGCAGAGGCTTTAACCCACTGAGCCACCCAGGCGCCCCTACAGGCAAATATTTTGCAACAACAGAGATGTAAAATTCTCACAAAATATCGTATGAAATCCAAAATTTGCAAAAAAGATTGTATACCACAATTAAGTGAAGTTTATTCTGTGAACACAAAGTTGACTAACATTGGGGGAAAAAATTGTAATTTGACACATTAACCACAAAAAAGAGGCAAATCATATGGATTCAGAAAAAGATTGTTATAAAATTACACACTCCTTATTAAAGATAAAACAAAGCAAAATAAAACCACTCAAAAATTCATACAAAAAAAGGGGAATAGGCAAGAATTTTTCTTAATATGATACGGTCTCTTTGAAAACACAGCAAAGATCATGGATCATGATCAATTATTAGGTAGTTTCTGCTTGAAACAAAGAATGAGACAAAGATTACTACTATCACCTTTTCTAGTCAACATTGGATGGGAACTCCAGTGCCATGGAGGAAGGCAGAGAAAGATAAGTGCTGGAAAGGAAGAATTCATCGTTATTCACTGAGAACAGGAGAGTACCTGTACAAAACCAGAAAGAATCAATAGATGAAGTTCAAAAGTAAGTAAAACTCCTGTATGGTGAAAAAAAGTCAGGGTAATGATTTTTCCTGTGTGATGGGAAGTAATTCCTGGAAGGAACATATGATAATAGCCAGTTTCTTGATCTCAGTGCTATCTACACTGATGTGTTTACTTTTTGAAAATTTACTGACCTATCAAGTTAGGTTTTGTGCAGTTTTCTTTATGTGTGTTAAACTATAAAAAAAAATGTACATTGCTTGCAATAGGTGAGATTTATTGAGTCTCTGAGATAATTATGTGTCAAGAATTATGTCATTTAATATTGAAAAAAATTCAGGAGGCAAGTCCTGTTTGTAGACTCATTTTACAAATAAATAAGTTCTTGAAAGTGGATTAATGTCAAGTATACACAACATATAGAATCCAGAAGTTTAAACACATATCCCTCTGATGCCAAACTCATCTTTATCACTAAATTTAACATTTTCAATGCTTCTTACTCAATGTCTTTTCAAATTCTCTTGACAGTTCTTTCTGTTCAAGATTTTGGGCAACAAGCACCGGTTAAATTCTAATTCAAAATGATAGTGAATTCACGACAGCCATGACCTCAAATGATTACATGGCTGAAAACCCCATGCTTAAGGAGGTGATATTGAGCACACACTGCATTTTACTTATGTTCAAGCAAGATTGACTTGATCTGTCAAATGTTTAAAAATCAAAGCCAGGACTTACGGCCCAAACATATATTAAATCATGCGCCCAAATGATTCATAACAAAAGCCAATCCACCCCCAGTATGCTGGCAGCCATGAACAAATGACAGTTATGCCTAAATCTGGAGAACTACTCTTCTCATATATTGTTAATGATGAGATTACAAAGGCAGCAAAGCACAGGAGATGAATGGGTGTCCATAAAATATAAGACCTATGCTCCAGTAAGACCCAAAGTAATTGAAAGAAATTAGATCATGGTGGCACTTCTTTCTCCTCCATCTAGTTTTTTTTTTTTTTTTTTTCCCAATTTCCCAACAGAAGTTGAGTTGATGTAAGAAGAGAAAATATTTGCCGGTCGATACAACAGGCAGTGAAATCTTCCCACTTTTGTGCAGATGGAAGCTAACTTAATCTGGTTCACATGTTCTAAGAACATCTTAAAATAAAAACTGGAGGCAGATTTGCACCCAGAAAAACTGTGCATAATGCTAAAGGAGGCAAGCAATTTAAATATCCAATATGTCACAGCAATTTTTTAAAAAATTTTTTTATTTTTCATTTTTTAAAAAAGATTTTATTTATTTATTTGACAGAGAGAGAGATCACAAACAGAGAGGCAGGCAGAGAGAGAGGGAGGAAGCAGGGTCCCCACTGAGCAGAGAGCCCAATGCGGGGCTCGATCCCAGGACCCTGAGATCATGACCTGAGCTGAAGGCAGTGGCTTAACCCACTAAGCCATCCAGGTGCAGTTGAGTTTCTAGTTATAATACATGTATGATATCTGTTATTTTCTCTTGCAAGTGGAGTCTTTGGAGTACTTTGGCAAATTTGGTTATAAAAATACACAGTAACCATTTTAGCATCTTCCTACATAAGAGGACAATGCCTATCTAATTATTGCCATTATACCTTCACAGAGTTTTAAATTCATATGTTACACTTATCTATATAATTAATTTCCCCCCCCGGGGAAGACAGAAAAGCCAAACACTAAATTTTGGTGAAGTGTTCCGTTAAGGGGATGGGTCCTCTATTTACTATCCTGTAACTAGTTGGCATGTTTTCCACCTTAGCAGAAAAAAAGGGGTGGAAGAAGGACATGCTAAAAATAAATTTGTCGTCTATTATTTCAAACCCTTGTATCTTGAATCAAAGCTCCATGAAAGCAGGTGCCATGTAGGTCTTATTTACAAATTCATTCCCAGATTTTAGCCCAATGACTGTTGCATAGTAGGAGCCCAGTAAATTTCCACTTAAAGGATGAATGAATTTCCCATACAAGATCACTTTTGAAAGCTAAGAACAAAGAAATAGAAGATGGTACTTCAGTTAAGGGTCCCCAAGACCAAAACCACATTTGGTGATTCACCAGGAGGACTCCCAGGACTCAGCACCCAGAGGTTCTCAAGCCATGATTTTATGACAGTCAGAAAAGGGAAATGACTCATGGAGTGAAGATCTTGGTGTTTCACTGAAGAAACATTGGTGCGCAGTGCAAATCATATTGTTTGCATAAACAGCTTAGGCACAGTGAGACATGCTTATCAGTTCTAGACATGGTGGGAAGCCTTTCAAAATCTCAGTTCTCAGATGCCAGCCAAGGGCCAACACTGTCAGCAGTCCTTTCTAGGATAGTGGTCTCAGGACTGCTACTATTTTCTACAGAGGGCTCATTTCCACTCATCATGCAAATACAATGTTTGTCAACTTTTCTATTTAATTCCTAGCTTCCTTTTTAACAGAGCCCTGGGGGAAATCCCATATATATATCTGATGTCATTGATTATTAACAAACATTTTAGCACTAAGTAACATATCTAATAATATACACTGCTCTTTGGTTGAAGTTGTGATGAGAACTATAGTAAATGGCACAAACAAATTTAAAAGTCCCTTTCCTTGTTGGTTTTCTGTACTGTTATGAATTATTTCAACAGTGTTTCCAGGAGGGGTCATTTTTCCAATTTTGATTCATCTAAAAATGCAGAGACATTATCTTATTAACATTTTGTCTCTTAAAGGATTTGGGCTTTCTATAAATTATTAGTGCCACAAATATTTGTTGAATGAATAAATTTATGAATATTTACATATGCTCTTTGAAAGATAAATTTTGCTATTGGCTGAAATTTTAAGACTAATATTCCTTTAAGAGTATTGCTTTGCTGCCTCCTAGGTAACTTGTTCTGGTTAAGGACATAGGTTTTTCTTAATATTAATCAAGAAATAGTCTGCTTCAAATGGAAAATGTAGGTGTTTAAGAAAGAACTGTGAATTGGGAAATTAGTATCTTCTGATGGGAAAATAGGATGATTATAGTAAACTGCCTTAATAGATACTTCCAAGGCAAAAACAGAAAATCCAAGCACCAAATTTCGGTAGGACCTGCCTTTGCCGTAGAATCATGCAGGCCTTCCCAACAAAAGGATGAGTGTATTGCTTTACCCTTTGAACCTGGATTTGATCATGGGACTTCCTCTGGCAAACAGGATGTCATCAGTCATGATGCAAACAGAGCTTGAAAATTATTTGCAAGATTGAGTTTATGCTCTTGTGTTTCTGTCACTGCCAAGAGAAGAATGTTCCTGGGCTGGCTCATTGCTCCCTAGGGCAGAATGAGGGAAGTGTGGAACAGAGCTGAGTAACCTCTTCCAAGCCCAGTCTGGAACAGCTGACTCCCTGCCAGCTCCCAGATGTCTAAGTGAGCCAAACCAACATTACCAGATCCACCAGCTGAGCCGGACCTGGATCAGCTGAAATGCACTGACACATGAGACATAAATGTTTATTTTTGCATGCCACCTGATAGTCAATAAAAGTCATGTAAAAGTTGTAGAGGTAAATTATAGGATATGTTTTGTCAAGCCACAATGAGGAAAGTTTTTAACAATACTAACCACTTATAGCTGACTGGAGGAAAATGTCAGGCATTTCCTAGAAATGGTACTTATATTTTTAAGAGACTTATTTTGGATCAGCTAAAAGCAAAACATAAATATTTTGCAAGGGCTATTTTAAGAGAAGGCTTGAGTCATTCTGAACCAGTCATTAAAAGTTAATTTGATGTCATTTTATATTCATAGTCTACAGAAACCTTCACTCTTAGATTACTCTATTTTACTTAAATTTTTTATTACCTCTTGAACCAGTTTCTCAGTATATGGTATGCCAGCATGGCAGACTGAGCAGAGACAGAAAGTGTAGTAGACAGTTTCATGATGGTGTGATGAAGCATTCTCAACCTGGCCTTGAGTTTCATCAATTGGACAGTGAGCGGTAGGAATGGAAACAAAAGTGAGACACCTGAGTCTATACTTTCATTTCACAGTTCCTGAATCAAAGGCAAAATAAAGGCAAAGAATAGGAAAAAGAAAGTAAGAGCTGTTCAATTATGGCCATAAGTTCTCAAAATTCTAAAGGACTTGATCTGCTCAGACACATCTATCAGCTAACAGCAATAAGGCAACCTACTATAATATGCATTTTCTTATAGACTCTGAAGTCACTTAGGGCAAAGTTCTATCTGATTATCTTGAGAGAAGCAGTTGACTATATAACAAATGAGTTCTACAATTTCATGGCTCACAACAGTAAATGTTTTGTCTACATAAGAGTCCAATATTGGAAAGCTTTTGTCCTTGTCATTCTTCAAGGACCCAGGCCTTGTCCATCTTGGGATTTCCCTGCTTCTGGGGGCCTGGGATTCCTCTACAAGCCTCCACTGAACAGGAAAGCAGCACTGAAGGAAGGACACTTGCTTCTTTAGAGGACTAGACCATAAGTCACACTTTCTCTAATATTCCACTGGCAAGAATTACTTGCATAGACACACAGAGGCGCAAAGGAGGCTGGAAATGTGTAGTTTCCTGCTGAACAGCAGCCTGCTAGCAACAACTTCACAGAAGGGAAGTTAGGTGGTTAACTAGCCATTCCTGCCATGCTGATACAATGTACTCTGCCAGAGGAGACCAGCACAGGCCTTCAATGTAGCAAGAGCTCAGTGCATATTAACTGAATTCATGAACTGTCTAGACTCACTCAGTCATCTTTGCCCTGTAGGGTGCATCTAGCTATTAATAGTGTGTTTATTGGCTCTCATTGAGAAATTACTTCATGCCAGTGGCTGAGCTCACTAACTAGCTCTGTGAGGAAGGTACTATCAGTAACCTCGTTGTAGCAGATGAGGAAACTAAGGTTTATAAATGGGCAAGTGACTTGCCCAAGGTCACAGAGCTATTAGGTGTTAGAATTAGGACTCAAGCCCAAGTCTGTCTAACTCCACAACTAAGATGTTTAAAGGCCCTTAGTGGTTCCTTTACAGCTTTAGGTCAATCCTATGATGATTGATAATGTAACATTTTCCATGTGTGGGCATATCTCTTGCAGTTACTACAAGTGCCTGGAGGAGATAATCTAAGCCTTTAATGATTCTCCCCTCCCCACCCCCACACCTGCCCCCACCTTGGACCACCTCCCTCCCCCACAGCTAGGATAAAATTAATCTTATAATAATCTATACTGAAATGTAGAAAAGAATACGAAATTATTTTTGTTGAATTAAAAAGTATTTATTTCAAGCAACTAAAGGCTTTTTATGTTGCAGGTAGTAATGGAATTTTCCCATCTTTTGTCAAAAACTGGATAAAATGTGAAAACCTTTTATTGTGGCTGGAGAAATTCAGAGAACTAAACATTCATAAAAATGCAATATTAACTTCTTTGTTAGATCAGGTTTGAGAAGATGGATTGCTTTATTTATATCAGTTTAAACCAACTATTTCCAGGTTCTTGGGCTGGCAATTTACCAACATTCAGTTTTATCAGTCTTACAAAAATGATTTTATTTTTAGGATAAGAAGGTAGTTGACCTTCATACAAAAATTGAATAAAAATAGAATCCATGATTTATGTTCACTGTATCAGCAGTTAATTAATATTAGCTACCACATTAAACCCAAAAAAGGTAGGGGCTTCTAGATCCCTTTCTCCATGACAATGTCTAATGAAGTTTGGTCGACCCTCTTCCCTTGCAGCTAGGCTATCTGTGGCTTCTAAGGCTACAAGACAGGATAAGATAGGCAGTAGGCACATTCTCTTAGCTGCCCTGGCTCCCCACTGACATAAATCTCTCCTGGCCTTAGTCCATTGGCCAAAACCAGTCATGTGACCCCAACTTACTACAAAAAAAGACTGTGACATGTAAGGGAGCAGAGGAGTATTTGATGAGCACTGTTTCTGCTACATTTACAGCAAAAACAGGTACCCAGTTTTCTTGAGAGCTGGTCTAGAAATTTTCCCATGCAAAGCCTATTTACTGAGTTCAAAAAAATTTTATCTGTGGCTTGTTGGAGCTGTGTGTATCAAAGCTATCATTTAAATAAAAAGACAATTCTGATAGAATCATGGTGGCAGATGTTATCCTCACATTCTCAATCTTGTGACTCTGAGTTTGAATTTCTTCTTGTTGACCATGGAATTTATTTTCTAAGCTTCAAGTGATTCACAGCTGAAACTTGGTGACCGCAAGCCCAATGATTTAGTAGGAATGTATAGTAGTTGAAGTAGTCATGTTTAGTAGTAGGAGCGTGTATGATTTAAGCAGGATTTTTCTCATGAAGAATGATATTTTTTTCTCTTTGGGTATGGATTCTATTTCTCCGTTTCTACAATACAGCCAAAGTAGTTTGCACCAAAAGCTTATGGATGCACTGCAGGTTTGTTTTTTTAAACACTTACTGAAAACTCAACATAGAATAAAACTAGTAACCTAGCCACCTGTTTTTCTTTTCTTTTTTCTTTTCTTTGATAATATGGATCATGCAGAATGCATTACAATGCCAGAGGGAATTTTTTCTGGCATTGAAAGTTTTTAAAATTAATATCATGCAAGGTAGAATGGTATTTTCTAGTCCTGTTCCTAAGAAAATTGTGACAGCATCATAATTCATAATAATTTGGATTTGTCATTCATCAAAGATATCTCAAGTGCTTTATAAACAAATTACTATTTTTGGAAAGCAAACAGATTTCCTCAAACTTTGCTCACATTGATTAGTAAAGATGTATCTAAGGGAGTTTTTGAAATGCTTCCAAATCCTCTCATATGTTAACCACCTTATAGCCTATTATTTATACATTACTAGTGGATAAGAGAGATTATTTTAACCCAGTTCTCCAGCATGGGCTCTGGGGAAAATATTGTAATCACTCACCTACACCAAATTATTGCAAGCATTCCTTACAATGAAATGATTTTATCAGGGGGGGTTTATTAGAATATTACACTTGCCTTAACTAATGCTTGTTTTCCTGACTTTCAAATACTACATCACATTCTGTATAATCATGTAATGACCTCAGAAATACTTCCATTTATCTATTATTTGAAGCCTGTGTTCCGTAGACACTGAGGAGAGTTTCCAGAAATTTTGATATCTTGTGTATAATTTATACCTAAAAGAGAGCTCCACCTGCCTGGTTTGAGGAAGCTAGAAAGTGAGAATCTCACAGAAGAGAAAAGGTCATTTGAAACAGTCCAGGACAGGTGGCACTCAGCATGAGAAACCCTCTCTTCTTGAAGTCCTAAATATTAGCTGGTGAACTTTTAGCATTTATTGGCTACAAAAACATACAATGGCAAAATTTTCAAATATGCAAAATGATAAGAGAGTTACTAGTGAAGTTCAATCATATACACAGTTTTCTTTGACAAATAAAAGAATTACAAGCATGAAAAAGTAAAAGAGAAACATAATTGTTAGAATTGACAATTCTTATCACTCTAATCACTTAGCAAATCATTGTGAAATGATCATGCGATTGAAGAAATGAAGATACTCTTCCCTTGGCGTCTGTTCCCAGGGGCCTCCCCTACAGTGTACATTTTGTCCCCCTGATTGTGATTCTTGAGTTGGTTAAGAACTTACAGATGACATGTCTCCCAAACACCCACTGACACCTTCATGTTTTTCTCAACCAACAAGGAAGAACTAGAGGAAAAACTCCCCATGCTGGGCTTACTAAGAGGTAATAAGCCTACACAGTGCATGGAAATTGACTGAATTTTCAAGGGTAGTTTAAAATGCCAAATTTTCTCTTTACTAATTTCAGAATTTGAGCATCTGACAAGTTTAATTGATACCATGTAATTATCACAATAAGATCCATATCCACATCATTATTCTCTCTCGGTGGGCCAAAAGATTTGTGGACACTTTGCAGGGTTTCTGAGGGTTTCTCCAGAAGATAACAACCAACTCCATGAGAATTGAATCCAGAGGTTAAAATGCTGAAAAAAACAAAATCAATGGACTGTGCTTGTTTAAAACACAGAATGCTCAAGATTCAACCATCTTCGTAGCAAAGCTGGTCAGTAAATTACTCACAGGACACATTGACCTCTACATGGACGAGGGTTCATAAATCAAAATGAACATTGTACTTCGATTCAGTCAATGTCAACAAACAGCATATGGATTGCTCACTACTATTGTGCAAGCTTTGGAGGAAGAGGCATCATACGCATGCTATCTGAGAGAGCTGGTGAACTTTTTCTGTAAAAGGACAGAAAACCCATAGTCTCGGCTTTGTGGGGCAGATGGTTTCTGTTGCAATGCTTTTGTTGTGGCACAAAAGCAGCCATAGACAATACATAAATGGATGGCCATGGCCGTGTTCTAATAAAGTTCTCTGTAAAAATAGGCAACAGGCCGGACTTCACCTGAGGGCTGTAGTGTGCCAATCCTGGGTACAGGCAGGCTCTGGGAGGCACCTTCCACATCCCTGGACCACAACACAAAACCTCAGCAGCAGCTCTTGCCTCCAGGGAAAACCAATGGGATGGGTGAAGGACAGGAGACAGAAATTCACTTTCTATCCCATACCTTTTATAATCTTGAATTCTGTATAATACATCACATTTAAACAAAAAAAATGAATTCATCTTCAGAAGTTAATATTCCCATGGGGCCATCAGCTGTCTAAGACATCTATTCTATCTTCCGTGGAACAAGAGTGTAACATCTCTTCTCTTGCTTCCACTGGGCGAAAATGGAAATAACATCAAACTCTGAATGCAAATATGCATTATATCAAGCTAAAGTGCCACCTAAATATCCAGTGTACTTTCATTATTTTATAACTGTTGCTATGGGGAGACAGAGCAGTTCAGCAACTAGAAGCCCAAGTATCAGAGCCAGACTGTTAAACACCAACTAGAGCATTTTCAAACCCTTTGCTTTTTTTTTTTTATTTATTTGGCAGACAGAGATCATAAGTAGGCAGAGAGGCAGGCAGAGAGAGAGAGAGAGGAGGAAGCAGGCTCCCCGCTAAGCAGAGAGCCCGACGCGGGGCTCGATCCCAAGACCCTGAGATCATGACCTGAGCTGAAGGTGGAGGCTTTAACCCACTGAGCCACCCAGGCGCCCCAAACCCTTTGCTTTTTTATCACCTGCATATTCAAATAGAAGCCAATTTCACATCAATACCAGGCACAAAGAAATTCAGAGAGCAAATCTAGAATCTTGAAAACTGGTACACAGAAATAAAACTAACTGAAACCTGTTTTTTAAAACTTTTAAAAAAAATTATTTTATTTTTTATTTTTTTATAAACATAGATTATTAGCCCCAGGGGTACAGGCCTATGAATCGCCAGGTTTACCCACTTCACAACACTCGCCAAAGCACATACCCTCCCCAATGTCCATAACCCCACCACGCTCTCCATACCTCCCTCCCCCTGGCAACCTTCAGTTTGTTTTGTGAGATTAAGAGTCTCTTACGGAAACCTACACTTTTAATAAGAATTCATAGTACTGTCTTCTTAAATCTATATAATTTACTAGAAAAAAAAAAAACTGAGATAAGAGACATGTTTTCATTTCATGTAGTTTTTTAACTTTCCCTACTCAGCTGTGGAGCCAACAAACCTTCAACCCTGTCCCACTGACATTTACAGTTTCTGTAAATGTTGTACAGTTGGAAATTATCAAGATCAGAATAAAGACCTTAGGCCAAGGAAATCCTCAAGCACTAAGTAATATTTAGTTAAATCATGTCAAATATATTATGACAAAAGATGAAAATGAAAAGAAATATTTTTAAATCATTTTCAACAGTAAATCTTATAACTAAAAGAAATTCAGGTTAAACGACTTTAAACAATTTATTTTCACTAAATGCGGATTTACTGAGATTTATTTCAGAGGAAAATTTAAAAGATTTTTGGATTACACATTCTCTAGCTATTGCTTATAGTCCCTGGAATAGATAAGTTAAGAGACAGAGACATTTTGAGAAAGTAGAAGAAAGACAAGTGAATCAACCTAGTGGAATTAAGCACTCACTTAAACAGGAGAAGAGGACTGCTCTTTGGCAGTGTGAAATGCAAACAAATGTGGATTAGTAACTGGTAAAATATATACTATATAATTGTATTTGAACCACCCAGAAAGTTGGGGAAAAATCCTCACTTTGTTAAGGATACAGAATCCACAAAGTAATGAAAACTGGTTATGAAAAGGAGTCTTGGGGTATTTTTTCCAACAATGAATCCAATATTAAAGTAGAAGATGTCTTTTATGTCACCAAGTCTTAGACCCTGAGGTAAGGCAACTATGAACAGAACTATAGGTATGCATGATTCTGAGCTTGAGAAGTAATAAACTGGAGGGAGAAATGGATTTTGAGTAGCCAATTCTCTAGGCAGCCAAAGATAAAAGACTTTCCTGTTTACAAATAAAGGCGCCATAGCAAAGAACTACTTCATCAATGCAAGAGCTAATTAAATCTTTGGGAAATTGTTCCCAGGCATGGAAGATAGAGAACAAATATCAAGGGTAATGGTTTAAGAGGAATGCCCTAAGGATGAAGGAAATAAACCAAAATGAAAACTTCTTGGGGTTAAAAAAAAAAACAAAAAAAAAAAAACAAAGGGAAACAAATAGTCATCAATGTGACTCACGTTGTTGCTGAAGTAGGTGGTGGTAGAAATTGAGAATAACACTGGGCATTTCTCCTAATTAATTACCAACATAATAACTGAGCCATTTATATTCCAGAAACAAAATTCCTGAAACCGAATAGAACTTATCTCATGAGGGACGGAGTCTGCTGAAGTGGCCTCACTAGTGCCAGTTGTGGGAAAAGCTGTAGCTGGTGCCTGAAGGTAGAACTGCAGAGCTTAAAGCACATACAATTTGGGGTTTCTGGCTAAGCAAAAAAAAAAAAAAAAAAAAAATTTGAAATGATACAAAACTAGGTACAACAGGGGATTCTTACTTGGAATGAGAAAAGAAATCACAACCAGTTAATTAGGAATGCTAAGAATATGACAAACACAGAAAATCCAGGGAAAAAAAATCCAAAAAACACCTGAAAATAATCCGTTAATATTTGACTTCAATCTGACCCTGTACTTTTTGGTGAAGATGTATTGACATCAGAAGTAGGAGTACCTAGGAGTTTTCCTAAGCCAGAATACCTAGCCACCATTTCATAATATAGATGCATGGAACTGACAGTAAGCCACCACACCCAAACCAAGTATATATTCCTACTTCATCTCCTTTAGCAGATCCCACATTCCCACATACAATCATGGCCAATGGCACTCAACAAAAGGGGAAATGTGACAGATGGCAAACCAGGGGTAGACAACAGTGGTCTTCAACAGTTGAAGTCAAAATGTCTTTTTTTTTTTTTTTTTTGCAAATTCTACAAAAACACATCATCATGAACACATTATAAACAACTTCCAATTCTCCCAGAACCTTGTGAGGGGCCCATGCAAGCAAGGGGTCCTGCAGCTTCATCCTTCAGAGGGGGTTTGCCTCTGTACATCTACTCGTGCTTCTCAGCTGGACATAGGCCACTACCTGTAGGAGGCGAAACCAGTGTGGACCAGTGCAGTGTAAGAACCTGATGTTAAGTGTTTAATATAATCGAAATGCTGGACAGTAAGCTTTTGATTACTAAGGCATTTATTTCAAAGACACCTATTCTGAATAAATATTGCTAGGTGTGTAAGACAGCTACTAGCAAAACAACTAGGTAAGAGACCAGGCTGGCCCACCTGAAGTTTCCTTGTTAGAAAGCTCTGGACACCTAGATCACTAATGACTTGAGTGACCCCACTTCTCCCTTCTCATGTCCTCAATCTCTCTGTTATGTTTTAAATTCACTAAAAAAGATTAAACCTATGAAACTCTAGGTACACCCCATCCTTGGACCCAAAAAAGGCAGAGCCGTAGTTTTGTCCCAGCTCTCCCCTTCTCTACTCATAACCTGGCTGTGTGGCCTCTGGGTATGTGGTATCTCTTGAAGGACCTGTGAGTCATAAATCTCATTCCTCAAAGCTCCTCATGGTTGCTGCTGAGGTGCATCTTACCATCATAATGAGAACTATAAGGACCAGTCCAGCTACAACACTGGTTCTGGGGAGTTCGGTCAATGTCTGTAAGGTCTTACCACAAGTAGTGAGGGCCGAGGTGAGTGCCTCAGGAATTCTTAGCAGGTAGCACCACCCTCATAGACAGGCAGAGGCTGACAGGAATCAGCCAGATGCTAGTTGTCATAAAATGATGAGGCACTTGCAATGCAAGTTACTTCCAATCATTCTGCTTCTTCTTTAACTTGTAAAACTTAGAAAAATGAGAGCACTAACCAATACATAAAATTATTCAAGGGACATTTTTTCTTGTTTATTTCTCTGAAGACCCCAGATTCTTCCACAGAAAGATCAATGAGACTTCATTCCAAGAGATTTAGAATTTCTAGGCTACATGGTATGATCTGAAGAATGGTCTTAGA
This sequence comes from Lontra canadensis, assembly GCF_010015895.1. Taxonomy (NCBI): domain Eukaryota; kingdom Metazoa; phylum Chordata; class Mammalia; order Carnivora; family Mustelidae; genus Lontra; species Lontra canadensis. The sequence goes on from NW_022631028.1 coordinate 10,838,759, forward strand.
CAGTTCTCTGCTCAAGAAAAATCTACCCAGGAAAGGCATTAAACTTCTCTCAGGCATTCCTCATTTAGAATAAAAGAGAATGATTCAAGGCCACTCCCCTCACTAAAATATAAATCCCTCTCTAGCAGAGACTAAGCAATTTGGCCACATTATTATCAATTAGAAAACCCATCAGCAATCAGTATATTAGACCAGAGAGTTACCAACCATATATCTGAGAGAATATTACCCAGAAAAGTTATGTTCTGAAGTTTTGAGGCAGAACAAGGTAATGAATATAGATGAAAGAAATCCTCTCTTCCAAAAAGGTTTTCTGCTTCTAGAGGACAAACCATAATTGGGCTTTCAGGGAAGGGTGGGCAAGTGAAGCATAGGGGCAGCTGGAATTCCTGAGGAAGGAAGACAAATGGAGAGGGAAGAAGTTGAATGATGCTGAAGTTAGTTTTTTTATTGTGTACTTTTGCCAAGGGCCTGATTTGCCTTTGGCTCCTGACCATGGGCAGGTCTGCATATAAAATACCATGGGGCCAAAGTTGCGTGTGTAACTGAAGAGGTCAACAGTAAATTCTAGTGAGTGACAAAAGGCTCCTTTCATGCCAGGCACTTCAGTAAGGGGAAGTTTGATGAAGGACTTTTTCAGCTGACCATCTTAGGCCAGCAGTTCCCAAAAGGAAGTACATGTACTACTCCTGACACAGGGGATGATGGAGGTTTTTTGGTCATTTCCTTTGAACACTTCTACTTTGTGTTATATTCATCTTAACATAGTAAAGAAAAAATTTTATCTACCCAGTAAATTTACAGAAATGATAAATTTCTCCTTTTAAATTAATTATGTAAAAGAAAAAGTGGGTAGATTAAGGAAAAATAAATAAATAACAATATTCTGAATAGATGATCCCAAGAGGCAACAAGAACTATTGAGGTGGACTGAGAATAATGCATCCTGGCAGAACGTAATATATAATTCTATCCTTTCCTAGGAACCTAGAGAAGAGGAGATTTTGCAAAGACTATATAAATGGAACATATTTTGTATTAAAGGAGTCCCATACCTCAAGTTCGTAAAATTTTTATTAAATAAAAATAGATAGTAATTCCAAAATATGGTTACATTCTTTACCTTTTAAATTTGAGCAGGGATCATACACCCCATTTTTACCTGAGGAGGTTGAGGTGTGGAATAAGAAGGTTAATTCCAAATGTGTGAAGGGCCATGTTAAGGTTTGAACATAGGTCTACTCCTTCCAAATTCCATAGTAGCAATTATTCTAGCTCTAGTTCAAGGTGATATCTTGGTAAAAATGGTTAAGGCAAAGAATCAGTATGGGCAGCAAAATAGTAAAATTCTCAGGCACAATGGGCATATTTACATCTTTAGCTATTCCTATTCCTGGTTAAAATTCTATGATTCCTGGAGAAGAGTTGTTAACATCAGATTCACACAGCTGTCATGATGTTCAACCAGAAAAAGATGTTGAGAACAATGTACACAAAAAATGATATATGTATGTATATGTTTACATATACATACATATACACACCTTCATTCTAGGCATGTGTACATGGGACTTTGTTGATAAAAATCAGCCTTACACTAAATGTTCTGACATTTAATGAGAGCTCCAAAGACTTATTTTCTGGATTCAAATCCCACATCAGAGATGTAACTTCAGATGAGATTTTCAACTTCTGTGAACTTCAGTTTCATTAAAACAGTAGTAAGAATATGCTACCTAAAGCAATCTATACATTTAACACAATCCCTATCAAAATGCCATCAATTTTTTTCAAAGAAATGGAATAAATAATCCAAAATTTATATGGAACCAGAAAAGACCCCGAATAGCCAGAGGAATGTTGAAAAAGAACACCAAAGTTGGTGGCATCACAATCCCAGACTTCAAGCTCTATTACAAAGCTGTAATCATCAAGGCAGTATGGTACTGGCACAAAAACAAACACATAGATCAGTGGAACAGAATAGAGAGCCCAGAAATAGACCCTTAACTCTATGGTCAACTAATCTTTGACAAAGCAGGAAAGAATGTCCAATGGAAAAAGGACAGTCTCGGGGTGCCTGGGTGGTTATGTGGGTTAAGCCTCCACCTTTGGCTCAGGTCATGATCTCAGGGTCCTGGGATTGAACCCTGCATCGGGTTCTCTGATCAGCAGGGAGCCTGCTTCCCCCTCCCCCTCTGCCTGCCTCTCTGCCTACTTGTGGTCTCTGTCTTTCTGTCAAATAAATAAAATCTCAATAAATAAATAAATAAATAAATAAATAAAACCTAAAAAAAGGGAAGAAAGAAAGAAAAAAGACAGTCTTTTCAATAAATGGTGTTGGGAAAATTGGACAGCCACATCCAGAAGAATGAAACTGGACCATTTTCTTATACCACACACATAAATAGACTCAAAATGGATGAAAGACCCTAATGTGAGACAGGAATCCATCAAAATCCTTTAGGAGAACACAGGCAGCAACCTCTTCGACCTCAGCCGCAGCAACTTCTTCCTAGGAACATCTCCAAAGGCAAGGGAAGCAAGGGCAAAAATGAACTACTGGGACTTCATCAAGATCAAAAGCTTTTGCTTTGCAAGGAATCAGTCAACAAAACCAAAAGACAACTGACAGAATGGGAGAAGATATTGACAAATGACCTATCAGATAAAGGGCTAGTATCCAAAATCTATAAAGAACTTATCAAACTCAACATCCAAAGAACAAAGAATCTAATCAAGAAATGGGCAGAAGACATAAACAGACATTTCTGCAAAGAAGACATCCAAATGGCCAACAGACACATGAAAAAGTGCTCCACATCACTCGGCATCAGGGAAATACAAATCAAAACCACAGTGAGATACCACCACCTCACACCAGTCAGAATGGCTAAAATGAACAAGTCAGGAAATGACAGGTGTTGGCGAGGATGCGGAGAAAGGAGAACCCTCCTACACTGTTGGTGGGAACGCAAGCTGGTGCAACCACTCTGGAAAACAGTATGGAGGTTCCTCAAAAAGTTGAAAATAGAGCTACTCTATGACCCAGCAATTGCACTACTGGGTATTTACCCTAAAGATACAAATGTAGTGATCTGAAGGGGCATGTGCACCTGAATGTTTATAGCAGCAATGTCCTCAATAGCCAAACTATGGAAAGAACCTAGATGTCTATCAACAGATGAATGGATAAAGAAGAGGTAGTGTGTATAT
>NW_022631028.1:10842074-10997630 GCF_010015895.1 Lontra canadensis
TATATATATATATATATATATATATATATATATATATATATACACAATGGAATACTACGCAGCCATCAAAAGAAATGAAATCTTGCCATTTGCAATGATGTGGATGGAGCTAGAGGGTATTATGCTGGGCAAAATAAGTCAATCAGAGAATGACAATTATCATATGATCTCTCTGATATGAGAAATTTGAGAGGTACATTGCATTGCTTAGTAAAACATAGGGCAGGGGCTTGTGCGGGGGAGGGAAGGAAAAAGTGAAACAAGATAGGATCCGGAGGGAGACAAACCATAAGAGACTCTTAATCTCACAAAACAAACTGAGGGTTGCTGGGAGGTGATGGGATAGGAATAAGGTGGCTGGATTATGGACATTGGGGAGGGTATGTGCTATGGTGATTGTTGTGAAATGTGTAAGCCTAATGATTCATAGACCTGTACCCCTGGGGTAAATAATACATTATATGTTATTTAAAAAAATAAAATATTAAATTAAATTAAATGGATGCATGCAAAAAAAAACCAGTAGTAAGAATAGTAACTACTATAAGGAGTTGCTGTAAGGATGAAATAAGGTTAATATACAAAATGTGTGGAAACTGAGGCTGGGAGATTATAAATGACAAATAACTATGACGTTATTATTCTCCACTTCGTGCTACAATTTAAAATACGCACAAATGCACAGAGGTCTTGCTCCCGTTTGATACAACCGTGAATCTGTTTTGATCACAGATTTATGTATTAAGTAAAACACTAAAATCATTTTCACACATGCAGTTGACAATTTTAAGTATAAGATGTTTGAGATAGTTTTAATAGTGTGGGCACTGACTATTTAAAGGAGACCCCTGCCTGTAAATTTGCCATAGCTACTGTCGCTAAGCAAGTAAATGCTCTATTATGCCTGAGATCTTTCTGATACTTGTCCAGTAGATTCTCCAGTGTATTAACGTGGACTAGAATGTCAGTGCTCCACACGGGTGAATAGGGGCAATGGAAACACACGGAAGGGCCGGCTAACTGAGTCTTGGATGGAAGTGAGTTCAAATCCTAAAGCATGATGAAGAATCTGCCAGCTGAAATGGCAGAGAATGAGGCAGAGTTTGTCCTGGCAGTACCCACATGTTCAAATGCCTGGACATGAGAAAACACTGCTTATTCATGGAACTGTATGTTTTCTAGTACAGTGTGAGCTTAAATTATAAGATGCGGGAGCTTGAAGGACTGAGCCCACTCAGGTTATAATAAGACCTGTGTGTCTTATTAAGGATTGCAGAGTTTGTTCTGAGAAAATTTGGGAGAAAATGGAGGACTTTAAACTGGGGAATTACGCAATCATCGCTACCAAGAGGCCCCCGGCATCTATGTGATAAGAATTCTGAAACCAGAGTCCATGAACACTACCAGAAATTCATTGGGTCTGTGAACTGTGATGGCCAAAGGGGAAAAAAGAACATATTTATTTTTACTAAGCAATGTAATGTTGTCATAAAAGGCACATTACAAATTTGTTTACAATATATGAAACCTTTAATAAAAATAATAAAATTGGTTTTCTCTGTAATCCTATGTGTTTTATTTCATGCTTTTAAAAACATTTTTTTCCAAGAAGGGGTCCATGGGCTCCATCAGATTGCCAAAATTGTCTATGGCAGAGAACTCCCATGGAAGGATTACTTACCCACATGCATACAGAGACTCTGCTAGGTCTTTATGGCACAGGCAGGGAAACACCAAGAGTTCAAGTACAAACCACAAATCCCAACAAGGGAATAGTTTGACTGGCTTAATTAGAAATTCCAAACACTAATAACTCTAGTACTTTCCTGTGTGTACTAGCAAGAAAGCTCAAAATATTACGGTGTCTCAATATCAGTTGTCTGGCAAACTTATAGATACTACCCCTGCATATGACTTCTGGTTGCTTCTGTACATACATGATGGCACAGAAGATGTTTACTGAGGATGTCTCCCCAGATCCATCTCTGTCCTTCCAGCAATAGCAACCAATTAATGGACACACTTCTCACGTTCTTCCCGTGAGTCTGATCTTGAGAGTTTTCACCCCACCAATGTACATACCAAGGCGAAACCAATGACCATACCACATTGCCTCAACCACATGACCTAGGTTTGTCCAACCACAGTAACCCTCAATATTTTGCAGGAACCAGCCAGGATTCTAGTTGTTTGTGTGGGACATGAACCCGAGGGGTTGTGAAAATGGAGTTTTCCATCACGGCAGAAAGGCTGGCATCAGAGGACGAAGTCAGCAACCAGGTAGACAGCAGAGGCAAGAAATGGGGAGAAACAGTTCTGCTGATACCATGTGATCCCTAAAGACAGGGCTAACTCTGGACTTTTAAAATTCACAAGCCAAGTAGTTTTTCATTTTTTATTAATAAAATTAGAGTGATTTTAAGTTTTTATTACTAGATAGAAATTATCCTAACAAAATTCTATGCAGTTCAGACCATAATGCGGATTCATTTATCAATTAAATGGTGAGTGCTTCAAGTTATAGTTGTCATAATCATGTCTTTGGTGGCCATACTGTATTGATGGCATTCCTTAATTAGAAGTTTGTCAAGTGTCCTCCATGAACAGCACCGCAGCATAACAGTGCAAATACAGGCTAACAGCAGACATCCCTGCACTCAAGATGTCATGGCTGACACCTGAAAATCTGCATTTCCCTCAGACACCTCGTGATACTCACACACAGAAAGATAGGAGAACCCTCTTCCTTTATGGTTACTAAGGCTACAGAGAATAAGGAGAATTATGCTGTCAGAGTTTCTGATATGGTACTGAGCAAAATCTTCACTAGATGTTTTGTATTTTTCACTCTAGAGTTTCATATTATTGAATGGATGTTTTGCACTGTGATTTGTGGTACCCAAATGGTCACAAGTGCCATAATTTCTGAAGACTTTGGTACAAAATTAGATTCCCAGGACTTATTCTGGATTCAGTTAAGAATAAGTAGAGGGGGCTCTGAAAAATCTGCCTTTTTAAAAAGCAAATTTCCAGGCTGCCTGGGTGGCTCAGTGGGTTAAGCCTCTGCCTTCAACTCAGGTCATGATCTCAGGGTCCTGGGATCGAGTCCTGCATCGGGCTCTCTGCTAGGTGGGGAGCCTGCTTCCTCCTCTCTCTCTCTCTCTCTCTCTACTTGTGATCTCTCTCTGTCAAATAAATAAAATCTTAAAAAAAAAAAATAAATAAAAAATAAAAAGCAAACTTCCCAGGTAATTCTGAAGCATTCCAAAATTTAAGCTCCATCAAACTGGAGAGATCAAGAGAAAAAAACCTGAATTCCAAGCAGAAGAGAAAGAATGTTAAATTTGAAATCTGAACTCCCTTTTTACTTAATTAACCCAAAAGACATCTTCACTTTTCTCTATTTGCTGTAAGGTTTTCCTTTTTTCATTATACCTCATCTTCACCCCTACAGAGGTTGAGAATTCATGGTGCTCTCTGTCTAGAACAACTCAAGCTACTTATAAGCAACAACGAGTTTTTAATTAGGAATATCCCCAAGGAAAAGACTCAGGCACTCTTATGGGAACTGCTGTGCTCGTATCTTGTCATTGCCCAGCAGGGCTTAATGTTTAATGAATTTTAGGATATTTTTAAAGTAGGAAATTGAGCATACAATTGAAAAAGTGAAAACACTGCTGCATTCATCAAGTAAACTCACTGTGAGCTCTGAATTCCATTTCTGTCCCTCAGTCAAAATTGAATTTGAGTTATGCATATATTTTCAGAATAAGAAAGCTATTATTTATTTCTTTTCAGATATGGGTTTTGGCATCTTCTTTGAACCAGCTGTAGAAATTGAGCTGTGTATAAGTGAGGAGAAATGTTGCAGTGTTTTATGAGGGTATTTTTTTTTTTTTTTACGATTGCCTTAGGTAGAAATGAGAATTTTTCTTACCTTGTCAACTTTCCACTATTAGGAAGAGGAGAGGATACTGTATTTATAAAGTGTTTTCATTCTACAAAATGGATGGAGTTGCCTTAATTTGTTAATTCACAGGATATTTCCCCTTCTGTGTATGTGCAAATGATACAGATGGAGAATGGGGGTAGGGGAGAGAAAAAGATCTTCTTCAAATACCTCTATGTATTAAGAAGCTATAAAGAACAATTACCATTATATGGTATAACTGTATCTATTATACCTTTGAATTTAATCTGAAGAAGAAAAATCATTTATATAACATTCTTATTTCCTTTCAGGGAAGTTTTTAAAAAGTATCTGTGTATTAAAGAGAAATGTTTCTCGTGGGTAACAACAGTAAGACAAAAGGATCCAATCACTTCCTTTTTCCAAAATAAAAGCATTTTATCTGAACATGGCACAGGGCACATACATTATCTTTTAAATGAATGTCCAAATCAACCCTTGGAAATAAAGCTGCACAGAGCACTTCATTTCCACTTAATCTAACAAACAAGCAATCTGAACACATGAAGTGCAGCATTGCTATCTCATATTGCTAGACACATTAGTATCTATATAAAGATTTGACTCAGCATTTGACTGAAGCAAGAGCTTGGTAGGCCTCTGTGTTCTCTTAATGGTTTATTTGTTATATAAAACCACTAGGCATTTTCTCATCAGGGACTATTACACTTGATCTTAGCCAAAAGTCTAACAAGTGATCATGATCAGGGACTATTAGCAATAGAGAATACTGTAAAGTTTGTTGAGCCTTGAATGTCGATTCCCATCCCAGGCCTGATGTTCAGCAAGGGTATCATGAGAGTTTAATCAGAGGATGACCACTATGAGTGATTTATGAGGATAAGAACTCATGCGAATGTGGGAGCTAGGGGGCAGGTCCATGGAAGTCTCTAGCTTCTGCATCTGATCGTGGGCTTCAGTTGCTATAGTTGAGACAGGCTGTCAGATAGCAGGGGAATTTGATATGAAGTGGGGCACCAAGAATAAAGTGCCACCTGAAAGGATGAACTATAACCCACCAAGGCAAAGGAGTCTGTTAATTTCTTCAGGAATACTTGCTACATACATGATGTGTGTAGCAAAATACAGGTCCTCTGCCAATGGTAAACAATGCTTCTCATGGTATTTTTTTTCTCCCAGCGATCAGAGACTCTGCTTCTGAACCCTTCCAAACACAGATGTACAGTTAGTCATTTCCAGTTAAGGCAACTGATCAAAAAAAGAAGAAACCTATTTGCTACTTCTAGTGTCAACGTAGCTTTCAAGTAAGGGGTGCTTTCTTATGGGCCTCCCTTACTCTCTTGATCTCAATCTTCATTGATTTTATGATTTAAAGAGCCTATGTGGATAATTAATCATGATTTAAGATATTGCTTTTTTTTTTTTTTTTTTTTTTTTGGTTTTTTTTGTATTTTAAATCTGGTCTAATATATTTTTTGACAAGTAAAGGCAGAAGGTTTCCAAGACTTAATCCTAAATATTTAACCCCCCCGACACCATACCACCAGAAAAACACAAAACAAAAAAAATCTTTTGACTGGCCTGTGAGGAATAGATATATTAGATCTTCTATACGGCAGACTGGCCTGTGAAGAATAGATATATTAGATCTTCTATACGGCAGACTAACAAGTCAATAGTCTAAGCAACTGAGCCACTTCACTGTCTGACTTCTTTACAACACGAAATGAAAACTTAGTATTAACCTCCCAAATTTCAAGAACCTGTAGGATAACTACAGATATATACAATTAGCATTTAACTGTCCACAAATATTTTAGGAAATCCTATCATAGTGTTTCCTCTCTAAAAAAAACTGGAAAAAAACCCAAAAGTCCTTTTGGCGAATATAGCAAGGCAATGTTTAGTTCATTTTTTTAAAATGTGGAAGTCTTGTTGCACGGTGTTTTCATCTGTGAACTTCCAAAAGGCTATAAAATTGGCTCTTCTCAAATATTTTAGGATTTCATTTCAGCTATTTCCTTTTTACATTCAGAAGATTGGGTGCAGACACTTTGACTTTGCCAGGAATGTTTCTTGATAAATCCGTGTCCTTTACACTGCGAAATAAGTCTTTTTCTCTTGCTGTTGCTTCTTTGGAATGCATGAAATTATTCAAGGCTGTTTTTGCAGCTTTTCCCTTTTTCTGAACTCCAGGAGTAAGTTTCACTTTGTATTTATAGTTTGTCATGGTGGTGTAAGGGGCACATATTGGAATGGCAAACAGTAATACATCTTCAGGATGTGGCTGTCCAGTCAAAGAGTCAAAGAGATTTTCCTCATTACCCTGTGGATCCAGATCTTGCTCTTCCTTATCATCATGTGGATCATCTACGGTCAAGTCTTGTAACTCATGAGTTGCAATCTCAAGGGATGGAGTTTCTTTCTTTATGCTGTCTGAAGCCCTTGGTCCACCTCTAGGTTTCTGGGGCTGTTTCTTCACAGGTTCATCCTTTGTTTTTCCTTTCTTCCCCTTCTTCCCTTTTTCTTCTTTGTTTGAACCTGCAGACCCCAGCAATTTCATGATGAGTTCACGCTCTTCTTCATCTTGGTCTTTGTATTTTTCCTTCATTTTTTTCATTTTACTCTTCTGTCCTCGTTTCATTGGCTGCACAACTGGGACACTTTTGCTTGTGTTCTGATGAGCTTCAATGTGTAGAGTATTTTCTTTTTCTTTGTCCTTTACCTCTATCACTTCTAAATCCCCTGAGTCACTTGGAAGCTTTTTCTTCTTCATTTCCCTTCTTTCCTTGGCTGACAAATGTCTCCGACTCTGTAACTTACTGTCACTCATATTAGAAGATTCATCTTTTGAAGCCAATTTCTGAAGGGACCTTTGGGATTGAAGGTGGGACAAGTCAATGGTAGTATCAGGATAATTTAATGTCTCTTCCTCTTCATCCTTCATTTCACCAACAGGTTCCTGATCTTTTGCTACATCTTCAGATTCTCCTTCATCTTCAGAGCTTTCTTCCTGAATCAGTTCATCATTTAGCTCATCCCCACCACTCTGAATAGTGATATCCTCTTGGTCAACCTGAGTCATAAGTTCCACTTCCACAGGAGTTTCGTGTGATTCCTCTTTATCTTCTTCACTGCTACTGTCACCTCCATCTAGTTGATCCATGTCTTCTGATATGAGTTCACTTGCACAACTTGCCAGTGTTTCCATGTCGTCATCCTGCACTCTGACTTTTCGTTCACCTCGATGTCTCCAAACACAAGACTCATCTGCCTTAAAGAGGAAACTAAACCCCATCATTAGATATGAGGGAGGAAGGAAATTCTTTTTTCCTCTTATCATGAAGCTTCCCGTTGTCAAATATTCTCCAGTTGGTGCTGTTTTAGACACCTGATGATGGTACACCCACCAAGCACTAGTGATCACTCGTGCATCCCAAGCAGCGCTGTAGCAAAGTGCCATTGTGCCTGCTTCAGTCAAGGTCCGAGGGGGAATTGGTTCTCCTGTTGGATTCTTAATTACACAGCTAGTAGCTCCATGAAGATCAGCATGTACATAAATGTCCCCTGTTGTCAAGTATCTTTTCACAATTATTTCATTCTGTTGCTGATCTCGTCCACCTATAATTAGATAGTTCTCTGAGCTAATGAACCACAGAAATTTCTCAAACCAATACACTTTTCTTGCTTTCTGAATAGAGGTAACTGTCTGGACTTCTTTTAAGGTTTGCTTTGTTTTCTTTTCTGCTGATTTGAATGCCTTTTCAGCAGCTTCAACGGTCTTTTGTGTTTTCTTAGCAGCATACCTCTTGTGATCATAGTATTTTTTGGCATTGGCATATGCTGACAAGCTGAGATCAACATCAACAAGTAATGGCCTATTTTTCTGAGGCTTCTGCAGCTGTTTATTCTTCTGCTTTTTCTTTTTTCCTTTTGGTGGTTCAGTTTCATTTTTTTCAACACTGATGTCACCATCAACATCGTCATCTTCCTCCTCTGATAATAAGTATGGATTTCTTAGTAGCATTGTAACATGATTTGTTTGTAGTTTTAATTCTTTAATTGCATTTGCAACTGGGTCTCCTTGAGCCTGGGCTTCTTTCACAATTAACCCAATTTCTGTCCAATCTATCTGGTTGGCTAAAGCACTTCGAACAACCTGAATGGCTCTGTCAACTATTTGTAGGTTCATTTCTATGAGCTCTCCTTTAAGTTTGTCTATTTCCTGAGCCTGCTGAAGAGCTTCTAAGCGGTTTTCATGATCCTTTCGGACGTTATCTAATTTCTTCAATGCTTGTTTTTCCTGTTGTAAAGCTTTTAAATCTATTTTCTGACCTTCTATCTTGGAATAAAATTCATCCACAGCCTTGTCAAATGATTCAAATTCTATATATGGACATTGTGAATGTTGAGAAAACAAGAAAGGATGAAATTCCTCATACGTGAATATGTCTTCAGTCGGTTTATCTACTTCCAAGCTTGGTTTTATTTCTCTTTTCTGAATGATGTACCCCTTTCCACTGAAGTTGGATGTTGTTTTCATATAGTCTTCTGCTTGCTGCAGACAAACAAGTATTTTTTCAATATCTTTGCTTTCAAATTTTTCATCCACTTTGACATTGCCAGAGAATCCATTTTCTATAAGACAGTGTTCTATGAGAGCTGGTCCATAGGGAAGTAATGGGTTAAGAACTCTCTTCAGTAGTTCACCCTTAGGTGCACTGGCTATTATTTCAGTCAATCTTTCCAAGGTAAGCAAAGGCTCAGCAGCTCTAGCATGATCAACTGGATAGCGTTCACGAACAGCAAATTTAACATCATCTGACTCATCAGTTCGAAATCTCAGGATATTCAAAATTAGGTACTCATAATCTGTAAGAACAATGTTTCCCCTATCATAGAGCTCAATGATTAAGTGATAAGCAGCTTCATCACTTCCAAATTGAAAGTCTACAATTCTATCCACACCAAGTTGTTTTGCACTGACCAAACGCCGACTCTTCAAATGTTTTCGACACTTCATGGCAAAACTAGATGGCATCATATTCTTAGGCCACTCAAATTCTGTTGTGTGAATTCGTATGCCAGATTCAAGTAAAAGTGTAGCTTTGAAGTCTGGTCTGGCATTCAGCTCCGCGAGTATCGCGCGGAGGTCAACGGTGCTAAAGCGAGTCTTCATGGCGAGGTCCGAGGGTCGCTACCGCAGTTTTCTCCACTCAAGATATTGCTTTTTGAGCAAAAAATGAATTTCAAGGTTCACTAACAATGTTATGAATTCATGCTTGGTAGATTCCCAAGAGAAAGTATTTTATTAATAGTAGTAATAATAAAACCTACTCTTTTGAAGATTATCTACATTTATTTTTATTTGCCCTAAATTTACATTCTTCAAGTCTATGTAAACTTGTCCAAAATACTATTAGATCTTGAGAAGAGGATAAAAGTTAACAAGTGCCAAGCTGGGAGAGACCTGGACACTTCCAGGCTCTACAGAAACTCTTCTGTAAGCACTGATTCCATATATTTCGCAAGTGCACGGACATTATTTTCTTTCTGCTCTTCCTATTCATATTCAGCTTAAATCTGACTCTCTCTAACTTCACTCAGGTGATCTGAATTCTGTCCAAGTCCTCTCCTCCATGCAAACCTTCAGCTCTTACTATTCCCTCAAATCTTCTCTGCATCAGAGATATGAGTCTCTTTAAGAAGTCCTCTTTTACCACATAGCATTACTTTTCACACATTCACACACTGTTCCCGATTGTTCTTCTCAAGAAGCATTTTGGTTTATTCATACTTCTTCCAGAGTTGGGAGACTCATACTACATTTAGCACAGCATTGAGTGAGAGTATCATAATACTCATTCTGAAATATATGTTTCTATGAATTCTATGAGCCTTAGAATTAAAAAAAAAATTGCTTCTCTTTCTCTCTCTTATTTTTTCCATATCATACCATTTCATCATATTGATCTTGTGGTCAATTAAACTCTTTAAGGCTTCCCACACAAGGTGTTTTAAGTCATGGTACCATTCCTGTAACTGCAAGCTGGAATATTTAGACTCAAGAGAAGGCCCTTATAGTTTTCATTTTTATAGTTTACTAGCCTCAAAAATTTCAATGGGAAAGGGTTGAGTGCACTGTGAATTTTTTTTTATTGGATTTAAGCAATCACTACTACTTTTCCTAAGTGCTTACAAGTCAACGTTACACATTATTTTGGATTTTTACCTGGCCTAGTGGCAAGTTTACCTGGATACCCAGAACTGTATGTCCCTACGGTTAAGAGCTCCACAAAAGTAGGAATTTTCTAGCTGCTTTGTTTACCTATGTATGTCTAGCAGTAGGTCCACATTTGAATCTGCAGAATAAATGAATGATGTGACAGACATTTTCTATGCACTAAATTATTTAGTCTCCATAATGGCTCTATACGGTAAATAATATTTCTATTTCATTTTACAGATGAGGAAGTGATGCACTCACTTTCAAATTTCAAAATGGATATTGACTGGTTACTGGAAGTGAATTCCAACATGTGTATGGAAAACAAGAAACTCTAACCCAAGAATGAGATAGCCAAATTACCTAAAACTGATTAGATTTGCTTTATATACAAAGTATAGCTATTCATTCACTCAGATACATTTTGAACTGTTTTCGTGTACCAATCTAGGAGGAATTAAGCAATAAATAGTATCAAACAGCTGTTGATCATTTCAAAGAAACAGAAAATGATACTAATGAGAAAGAATATGGAAATGAAGGACCACACATATGCTTATTTAAGTGTTTGAGTGGGCATGATTCAAAATGACACAGGCAATTATTTATTTTAAAAGTCAGCAAAAGCTCAAGTGGAGGTCACAATCATGAAATCAGATTACAAAATGAAATGTGATAGGAAGCCCTTCTGAACCACGTAAAAATTGAGAGGATGGATGCCACTATGAGACCCACATCAAGATTTAGAAAAAAAAGATTTCATATTGATAAAAAAAATTGATGTTTATTGTCTTATAAATGAGAGTGACTGATTATATATGTGCACAATGAAGATATTCCTCACTTATGAAGCTGGTATTAATTAACCAAAGTCAAGTAAGGTTTTTAATTGGTTTAGCTTGACTAGTTAGAATTTATATCTATTCTTCATTGTTGATCTCAGAAAAATTCTTTTGTTGCAGGACTTCCTAGATTACAAAGAACTTTTCTGGATTTTTTTTTTTTCTTTAGCATCTAAGCTATTGATTTTCTTTTGCCGCTCATACAACAATGTATTCTAACAAATCATTAGTCAAAGTTTGGAGGCTGACAGTTTAAAGTATAAAACTTCAGAGTTGTACTACTTTATAAAGCCTATATCAAATGCTAATACACATCTATTCCAACAGTTGGCATCCATCATTATTCACTTGTAAACTATTGCTTCGATTTGACTTGTTCTAGTAAGAGTAAGCCTAATATGAGAGATTAGGCTTAATTTCAGTCCAAAAAGATACTGGGAAAATGATTCATGAAATTATAAAACCAGAAATAAATTATTCTTTTAGATTATTCTATTATTTAAATGCCACATTAATCCCACCCCCATCACTATTTGCAGTTTCATTCAGCAAAGTCATGGTATAAGCCAATTCTGTATTCTGAATTTCAGCCAAAGACTTGACTGTGACCTTTTTATTTCCATAGTTTCTAATGAAGGGAGAAGCAATTTTGGCTTCCTCAGTTTCTGATGAAAACTCCACTATTAAACTTATTGAGAATCCCTTGTACTTTATGAGTCACTTCTTGTTGTTTTAGGAAAGTGTGTGTGTGTGTGTGTGTGTGTGTGTGTGTGTGTGTGTGTATGTACTGTGCTTTAAGATTTTATTTTTTAGAGTAGTTTTAGGTTCACAGCAAAATTAAGAGAGAGGTACAGAGATTCATCATTCACTTGTACACATGCATTGCCTCCTTCATTATCAACATAACTCACCACAGTCATATCTTTTATTATCTTGATGAACCTACACTGATATATCATAACTACTCCAAGCCCATAGTTTACCTTAGCATTTATGTTTTGTGTTGTATAGTCTATGGTTTTGGATGAATGTTTAATGATATGTATCCATCATGATAATATCAGACAGAATAGTTTCACCCCCCTAAAAATCCTCTGTTCTCTATTCATCCCTCCTCCCACCCTTCATCTCTGACAAGCAGTGATCTTTTTACTATAACAGTTTTGTCATTTCCAGAATATTATGTAGTTGGAATAATAGAGTACATAGGCATTTTAGATTCTTTTACTTAGTGCATTTAAGTTTCCTTTATGTTTTTGTTCTTGTTTAATGGCCTGAAAGCTCATTTATTTTTAGCCCTGTATAATACCCCATTATCTAAATGCACCCCTATTCATTCACTTACTGAAAGACAATTTGGTTGCTTTCAAGTTTTTGTAATTATGAATAAGACTTCTATAAACATCCATCTGCCAAGTCTTTCATATACTTTCTTTGCTTTTGACTTGGTATTTTGACTATAATGTGTCTAAGTGTGGATCTCTATGATTTTATTCTACCTGGAATTTGTTGAGCTTCCTGTATGAGTAGATTAATGTTTTTCTTCAAATTTAGGATGTTTTTGGCCAGTATTTCTTTAAACATTTTTCTCTTTCTCCTCTACTTCTGGAATTCCAATTATGCTTATGTTGGACAACTTAACGGTGTCCTACAGTTCACTGAGACTGTTCAATTTTCTTCATTTCTGTTTCTTTTTTTCTCAGACTAGATAATATTCACTGGTTTCTCAACAGACTTATCTTCAAGTTTGCTGAATCAGACCTGCTAGTAAGCCTTTCTTTTGAATTTTTGTTTCATTTGTAATTTTCAGTCCCAGATTTCCTTTTTGATTCTTTTAAAAATCATTTTAATGTCTAATTTGCTGAGATGTTTACTTTAATTCTTTTAACATATTGTACATATTACACGTACTTTGAACAAATCACAATAGCTAATTAATATCTTTGCCTAGTAGGTCCAATGTCTGAGCTTCTTCTGGGATATTTTCTATTGATTGTTGTGGGGGATTTTTCCTGTTTATGGGGTATACTTTACTGTTTCTTTGTGTGTATTGTAATGGGTGATTTAAATAATTAAATGAGACAAATCGGGAATTATATCCAACTTTCCCCACCTCCCCTACACCCCCCAGCTTGTTGTTGTTATTGTTAGAAGTCTTTTTGCTTAGTGATTTTTTTGCATCACTTGGGTGAGGTCTATATTCTTTGTTTTATGCCCCTGGAATCTCATGTCAATTACCTTTATGGTCAGCTAATCACTAGACAGAGATTTACTTAACTGTCTTAGATGAATAAGCCTCTCATCCTTTGCCAAAGGACTTTGTATTTTCTGGAAGAAACTTTCAAAGTTTGGCAATGTACAACTTCACTTAGCAACCACTTCCTCCTTGTGCAGAGCTTCAGTGTTGTATATAGGTGAGAGATAAGTGCCTTTGTGGGTCTTTCCTCAGCATGTGCAGAGCCCTCCAAAAATACGCTACCTCCAAGGTCATCCAGAATATGTCAGAGCTTTTCAAAGCCTGCTCTGACACAGTGTTCCTCAGTTTTTCTTTTTATGTTTTCTTGGCAACCTGCTTACTTTTCCTAACTAGTATCACTGCCTTAGGCAGCTTTAAAGTTAAACAATTGTTCCTGATTAAGTTTAACCAGCACTCTGAGCATAAATCTTTTCCCACCGAGTAAGGTCTGAGTTGGTCAAGTAAAAACAAACACTGGAAGTGGAGCTTTTCTGGGGAGCCGTCAGATCAAATACTGACAGTTCTCTGGGTATGTGATTTTGAGGGGAGCTTCAAACCCATTCTGCACCTCCAGTTATTGCTACACTACTTTCCACATATGCTTTGTTTGCAAGGCTGTTGAGTTTCAAGGCTACCAAACACCTAAGGAGAGAGAGTTATAAATACAGCAAGTCAAAAAACTTTCTGTTCTTACCAAATTTGGCTATCTTTCTTGACTAAATATTCTCCCTATAATTCATTGCATGCTTTGATTTCCTGAGCTCTGAAAAAGTTGGTTTTTACTATTTTTGCAAGTTTTTTTTTTTAAGAGCCCAACATGCAACCTGAACTCATAACGCTAAGATCAAGACCTGAGCTGAGATCAAGAGTCAGTTGTTCAACTCCCCTAGCCACACCGGTGCCCCTATTTTTGCAAGTATTCTTATGGAGTTCTTATGGAGGAGCAGATTTTTTGATGCCCTTACTATGCCATTCAAGTGTTTCTTCTGGTTTGCTTTTCCATTTCTGTAATAGATTAATTTTTTTTCATTGCCTTCAGCATGTGGTTTTCTTAAGTATCTTACTTAACTAATACTTTCACCATCATTTGATATAGAGGTTAATGAATGAATTCAATGTATTAAAGATTGCTATGAATATAAATATTATAAGATTTTATATGATTCTGATAGAGTTTATAATAAATAGATTTTTTACAATTACAATGCTAAATATCAAAAAGAACTTTATAATAGAACAATGATAGATAGCAGGGTAAAGAATTTTAAAACTTACAAAATAAAGGATAGAATATTCTGATCTACTTAAAAGAGTAATATTCATTTTAACAGAAACATTGAGATACATAGAAAAAAAATTTAAAAAGGTAAAATAACCACAATGATTCATCTTTTTTTCTTGGGGAAATACAGTCAAATGTCACGTTAGTCAAATACAATTAATTATGTGTCAAAAAGAGAGAAAAAATAGTGCAGATAATTCTGCTCACCATGCATGAGTTGAGAATATTAATATGAGTTGGTTCCGTCTTACAGCCACTAATGAGTTAAGTGTCTCATTATGCTACATCTGATTTTATTCTTTAAAGATACAGTGCTGGAAAACTCCATTTGACAAGTCATTATCTTCTGGGTACATGCAAACATTCCTGTTAACATACAGAATTATGTATATGATACCAGGTGTCATAGATTGTACAGGGTTCCCAAAAAGTCATGCCTATCAGGAACCTTAGAATGTGAACTTACTTGGAGGTACCTCTGTGGTTCAGTTGGTTAAGTGTTCAACTCTTTCAGCTGTTAAGTGTTCGACAGTTTCAGCTGATGATCTCAGGGTCAAGGGATCGAGCCCCACAATGGGTTCCACACTGAGGGAAGAGTCTGCTTGAGATCCTTTCCCTCTCCCTCTGCCCCTCCCCATGCTCAAACACATCTCCCCCACCCCCAAATAAAATAAATAAAAGTTTGAAAAAATGTGAACTTACTTGGAAATAGTGTCTTTGCAGATATAATTAGTTAAGTTAAAATGAGATTATATTAGATTAGGGTGGGCCCTAGATCCAAAGACTGGTGTCCTTATAAGAAAAGGAAAGGACTCACAGAGATACACACAGAGAGGAAGGATATATGAAGGTGGAGGCAGGGTTAGGAGTGATGCAGCTACAAGCTAAGAAACACCATGGATTGTTAGGAACAGATAGACGCAAGGGAAAGGCAAGGCAAGGAAAGACTCTTCTCTAGAAACTTCAGAGGGACCATGGTCCAGCAATATCTTGAGTTTGGTCTTCAAGCATCTAAAAGTGTGAGGGAATAAATTTCTATTGTTCTAAGCCAATCAATTTGGCGTGTTTTGTAGGAGCAGCCTTAGGAAACTATTATAGCAGGGATTCTTTTTTATTTTAAATTTTTTTTTAAAGACTGTATTTATTTATTTGACACAGAGAGATCACAAGTAGGCAGAGAGGCAGGCAGAGAGAGAAGGGGAAGCAGGCTCCCTACTGAGCAGAAAGCCCGATGTGGGGCTCGCACCCAGGACCCTGAGATCATGACCTGAGCCGAAGGCAGAGGCTTTAACCCACTGAACCACCCAGGTGCCCCAATTATGGCAGGGATTCTATAACTTTCACCATAGTGAGACTACAGTTCAAATCCTCAGTCCCCTCCTCTGATAAAAAATTGCTATTCTTATTAGAAGAAGTCCCAACAAGTTTTACATAATTGTGATGAGGGTTAAGATAGTAAGATTTCGAGGCTGATATCTTTGGTTTGAATTTTGTCTCTATTTCATATAAACTTTGTGACTTTAGCAATTAATATAATCTTTCTAGAACCCAGTTTCCTTACCTGTGGAATGGATTTAATAATCAGACTCTTACATCATAGAGTGAAGAGGATTAAATGGGTTAAAACATGCATGAAGGTATATAATAAGCACATCAAGACAGTTATTGGCTATTATGGTTACAATGAAATATTGTACTTTTGCAAATAGCTGCTATGTAGTGCACTTTATGGCTCAGTTCTGCATATGTTTGCATTATTGCTTGATGTAGCCCAGGGTTTCTCAACCTAGGCACTATTAACATTTTAGGTGGAAAACTTTTGGTTGTTGGGGCTGTACTCTGTATTATAGACTGTTTAGTGGTTTCCCAGCACACTATATGCCAATAATAAACATCCTTTCCCACCATGTGACAACCAAAATTTTTCCAGACACAGCCAAACACCGTCGAGGGAATATCACTTCTTATTAAGAACTACTATTCTAGTCTTAAGTTCTTCCAGGTCTGGGAGTTGGTCTTATGTCACTTTGTTAACTCTCAATTATCAGACCTCATGCTCTTGTATAAACATTGAACATTGTATTTTATAATTTGTTATATTATACAATATAATTGATGGGAAGCCTATTCAGAATTAAAATATTAAAGTGTATAATAAAGGGGGTTATTCCTCCACCATTACTCCCATCATGACCAATATCTAGTAGCTAGCCTGGTGCTTGGCTTATGAGAGGTATTTTATAAATGATTCTTAAATGAATGAGAAATTGGAGGAATTGTTTCTTTATTAACAGTGGTGAAATGTCCCCTCATGCACTGAATCTTGATCTTGTAAAGGCACTGTACTAAATGCCTTATATGTGTTATAGCAATTAACTCTGAATTACCATATAGTGGCAGAATCCCATTTTGTAAGTAAGAAAAACTATTTTTGTTCAAAGTCATACAACTAGTAAGAGACAGAAGCAAGGTTTTGGTGCATATCTTCCTAAATCCTCATCTATACTTTGCATTCTTCTGATACCATGGAGTTAAAATTAATAGCCCTAGAATGAATAGAGTTATCTATAATAGTATCAACCTTTTTCAATTTGTTTCCTAAAATTACACAACCAGTAGAAAGTTTTAAATCCAAATAAATGCAATAAAAACTAATGAAAGCATCTGATGGCTTTGAAAGACAAATTTAAATTGTAGGATTGAGGAAAAGCAGGCAGGTTACTTCCCCAAAGCAATTATTCTCAGTCATGAGCTTAGACCAACTTATCTTATTTGACATACATCTCATCACCTCTACTCAGGCTTGTAGCTCTCATTTCAGGATGGTATGTTCACAGTGGAAAATAAATCTCAAAAAGATTTATTATGTCATTAATCAATACTCAGTGCCACAGAGCAAATAAACCACAAACACGCTGAATCCTCTAGTTCAGATGTCTTTAGTCCTGTCAAGCCAGAGTAACTGAGATCTGAGCCTACTCACGGTAGGGCTGAGTGTGTGTACAAATGCACATATATGATGTCCTATCTAGAAAAGTTAAAGACTATTTAATAATGACTTACCACTGTTCTCAGACATCTTGGGTCATACCATAACTATAAATTATAGTGAGAGCTGCTATTTTGTAAATAGGGCAAAAAAAAAAAAAAATCAAATGTAGATTATCAGAGGGGGTCCAAGAGATGGTGTGGTAAGATCCTAAACTCACTTCCTGCCTTGGACATGCCAAACTATAGCTATATATTTCCCTCTAAGAAAGATTTGAGAACTTGATAGACGTCTCTCCACAACAAAGGATAAAAGGCCACATGGAGAAGATAGCAGAGGCAGATACATGACCTTGTAAAATACCTGATTCCTGGCACTACAACACACAATAAGAAGGAATCTCTAGACAAATAGGTTATTTTTCCCAGAGCAGCAAGGTGGTGGTGCCAAAACTGGGCACTCCAGCTTCTAAGATTTATACCAGAAAAATGAGCCCCCCAGAATGTCTGGCATAGAAAATTAATAGAGCTAACATCTGGGGGTGCCACAGGGCTAGAAGAAACTGGGATTTCCCTCTTTGAGGGCATGTATGTGGCCTCACTTGCCCCAGACCCAACAAAAAAACAACCACTTTGAAAGGCACCTAGATTATCTGGGAGGGAGACTCATTTGCTGATCTGGAGGCATTGGCTAGAGGAGTAGGGGAAAACTGAGACATTTTCTAGAGACAGAGGTGGGGGCAGATGTCTTCAACAAGCCCTCCACATAGCCCAACGGCACAGGAGGGTAAGATCAGATGGGGCACCCTCCTGTCACCTTGGTAGGATGGGTTGAGGGTGAGCAACTGGGCACTTGCTGAGGCTGAAGAGCACGAGCAATTGTAGCACTCACCCCCTTGCTTTCTCACTGGGGTGGGGGACTGCAAATGGTCAAGGAGTTCTGCTTCCTAGCTAAATTCTGCAAGCGAGGGTAGTTGTGACACTCCCCAGGCCTCTAGTGAGTATAAGCAGTGGTGGCATTCTCCCATTCTCTGCTTAAAGTCAGCACAAGTACAGGGAAAGCACTTTCCCGGCATTCCTGAAGCCCTTGGGCACACACATTCAAGATATTTTCCCACTGCTTTCTTGAAACTAGCAAGTGTGCCTCACTCCCAACACTCTCCAAATGAAACAAGAATTCAGCATTGCTGAAACAAGCAAGTGTGTACAGTCTATATAGGGAACACCCCCTGATCACCTGGCCCTGGTGGCAAAGAAGGCTGGCATTCCTGAGCTCCATAGACTGTAATAATTGAAAAGACACTACATGGAAATCCACCACTCCTAGGACACTGCACGGACAGCAGACTAAGATAAAAACTAAATTTTCCTGTGAAAAGGGTCTATTTACTTAGCTTGGAACTTCAGCCTGAGAGATAGTTTCCAGGTGTGCCACACATCTAGAAGCTATGGAGGTACTCCCAGGGAACATGAATAGGAAGACACCATCTTTGTGCATCCCACAGGGCTTGCTACAGCTCAACAAGGCCTTCCAGAAAGAAACTTGTACAGTCAAATCAAGTCTCAATTCTTGCAACTATCTCCCAGGGACACCTCCAGATTTCCTGGTCTGGAAGCCAGAAGAGATTATAACTGTGGCCCCACAGGGCTCTGTGTATTTGTACACTTTGAAAGCTGCTGCCCAAGAGTCTGGTCTCTAAACACCATGAAATTAAATGTTAAAATTGGGATGACTCCTCTTGGCTCACTAATGGATATTGGCACAACCTCAATAATGGGGACATATTAAGAATAAATCAGGTGGTTTAGACAATAACAAAGGTTTAAGAGTCAACCAAAAGCTAAGGCATGATTAAACGAGAAGAATTATCACCTACACAGCTCCAATCTCTCAAGACAGAGAGGTAGCTTTTTCACCCAATATCTCAAGACAAACACAGAGTCAAGCAAAATGAAGAAACAGAGAAATATGTCCCAAATGAAACAAAAAGATAAAACCTCACATAAAGACTTCAACTGATATGGAGCTAAGTAATCTACCTAATAAAGAATCAAAGTCACACATATGCTTAGCCAAGTTGAAAGAAGAATGGATAAACACAGTGAGACTTTCAACAGAGAGACAGAAAACAAAAGAAGTACAAAACAGTAGTCATAGAACTGACAAATACATCATTGAACTGAAAACGACAGAGGTTCAATGGCAGACTGGATAAAGGAGAACAGAGCAGCAACCTGGAAGACAAAGCATTGAAATTCACACAGCTAGAGCAGCAAAAAGAAAAAATTACAATGAAGATAGATTATGAGACCTCTGAAACAACATCAAGTAGAATAATATTCATATTACAGAGGTCTCAAAAGGAGAAGAAAGGACCAGAACACGTATTTGAAGAAATAATGGCTGAAAACTTCCCTAACTTCGGGAAAGTTGCAGATATCAGACATTCAAGTCCAGGAAGCCCAAAAGGTTCCAAATAAGATGAACCCAAAGACAGCCACACTGAGACACATTATAATTAAAATGTCAAAAGTTAAATATAACAAATCTTTAAAGCAGCAAGAGAAAAATAAGTTGTTTCATACAAGGAAAATCTCATAAGGCTATAAGCAGATTTCTTGGCAGAAACTTTGCAAGCAAGAAGAAAGTGGCAGTACATATTCAAAGTGCAAAAAGGAAAAACTTCCAAACAAGAATGCTCTGCCTGGAAAGGTTATCATTCAGATTTGAATGAGAGATAAAGAGTCTTCCAGACAAGAAAATGTTAAAGGAGTTATTACTACTAAATTTGCCCTACAAGAAATAATAAAGGGACTTCTTTAAGATGTACATAATTGGCACTAATCAATGACAAGAAATCATATGAAAGTAAAGCTGGCTGGAAAATGTAAATACATAATAAAGGCAGTAGATTAATTATTATAATGCTTGTAAGAAGCTTAAAAGACAGAAGTAGTAAAATTAAAACTATAATAATTAGCTGAGGAATACATAAACTAAAAAGATGTAAAAAGTGACCTCAAAACATGGGAGGGTAGTAAAATAAAATAGTAAAATAATAAAATAATAGTAAAATAAAATAAAAACATGGGAGGGTAATAAAAATGTAGAGTTTGGGAATGTATTCCAGTTTAAGTTACTATCAACTTAAAATACATTGTTATATACATAAGATGAACCTCAAGGTAACCACAAAGCCAAATTTACAGTAAACACACAAAAGAAAATGAGAAATGAGTGTAAGCATTACATTAAAGTAAGTCCTCAAATCATAAGGCAGGAGAAAAAGAGAAGAAAAAAAAAAAAGAAGAAATACAAAAATATCCAGAAAACAACAGAATGACAATAAATACATACCTATCAATACTTTGTATGTAAATGGACTAAATTCTCCAATCAAAGGACAGTGTGGCTGACTGTATTAAAAAAAAATAAGATCCATCTTTTCGCTACCTACAAGAGATTCCGTTCAGTAGTGACATGCAGACTGAAAGTGTAAGAAGGAGGAAAGATATTTCATGCAAATGGAAGTAAAAAGAAACCTGGAAGACAAAATAACCTTGAAAACAAAGACTGTAATAAAAGATAAAGAGGGGCACTATATAATGATAAGATAAAGGGGTCAATCCAGCAAGAAGATATAAGATTTATAAATATATGTACACTCAAGATAGGAGCACCAAAATATATAAGGCAAATATTAACAGAGCTCGAGGGAGAAAATGACAGCAATACTATATACCCCACTTAAATCAGTGATCAAGATCAAGATCACCTGGACCGAAAATTGGTAAGGAAATATTGGCCTTAAACAACACATTAGACCAAATATATTTAATAGATATATACAGAACGTTCCATTCAAAACCAGCAGAATATGCATTATTCTCAAATGTAAATGAAACATTCTTCAATACAAATCACATTTTAGACCAGAAAAAAAGGCCCCCAAATTCAAGAAGATTGAAATCTTATCAAGCATCTTTTTCAACCATGATGTATGAAGCCAGAAATCAATTTCAAGAAGAAAATTAGAAAAACTACAAATAAGTGAGAATCAAACAACTTATCACTGAACAATTACTGGATATAGAAGAAATCAAAGGACAAATAAATACCTAGAGATAAATGAAAACAGTAATAAGACATTATAAAATATGGGATGCATCAAAGGTAGTCTTAAGAGGGAATTTATAACAATACATGCCTATCTTAAGAAGCAGAAGAAAAGTCAAATGAAATAATTAACTTCACACCTAAAGGAACTAGAAAAAGAACAAATGAAGCACAAAGTTAGTAGGAGGAAAGAAATCATAAATATCAGAGGAGAAATAAATGAAATAGAGACTAAAAAGGTAATAGAAAAGATCAATGCCATTAAGAGCTGGTACTTTGAAGAGAAAAACAAAATTGACAAACCTTTAGCTAGATTCACCAAAAAAAAAAAAAAAAAAAAAGAGAGAGGGTTCAAATAAAACCAGAAATATGAAAAAAGTTACAACTGATACCACAAAAATACAAAGAATCATAAAAGACTAATGTGAATAATTATATACCAACAAACTGGACCACCTAGAAAAAAAGTTCTTGCAAAAATATAATCTTCAAAGATGGAATCAAGAAGTAGAAAAATCTGTAAAGATGTAGAGTCAGTAATTAAAAACCTCCTAGCAAACAAAAGTTCAGTACCAGACAGCTTCACTGGTAAATTCTATTAAACATTCAAAGAAGATTTAATACTTAGAATTCTCACACTCTTCCCAAAGACTGGATAGGAGGAAAACCTTCCAAACTCCTTTTACAAGGCCAGCAATGCCCTGATATAAAAGCCAGACAAGAATAGAACAGACAAAAAATAAAATTACAAGTCAATATTTCTGATGAACATAGATACAAAGATCTTCAAAAAAGTATGAACAGTCTCCTCCAGTTCCATCCATTTTGATTATACTAAGTGAAACAAGTCAAGCAGAGAAAGTCAATTATCATATGGTTTCACTTATTTGTGGAACATAAGGAATAGCATGGAGGACATTAAGAGAAGGAAGGGAAAAATGAAGAGGGGGAAATCAGAGGAGGAGATGAACCATGAGACACTGTGGACTCTGGGAAACAAGTGAGGGTTTTAGAGGGAGGGGGGTGAGGGGATGGGTTAGCCCAGTGATGGATTTAAGGAGGGCATGTATTGTATAGAGCACTGGGTGTTACACACAAATAATGAATCATGGAACACTACATCAAAAACTAATGTTG
The DNA here is from genome assembly GCF_010015895.1 of Lontra canadensis. Lineage (NCBI taxonomy): Eukaryota > Metazoa > Chordata > Mammalia > Carnivora > Mustelidae > Lontra > Lontra canadensis. The sequence continues at coordinate 10,864,834 of NW_022631028.1, forward strand.
TATTGTATGGTGACTAACATAACATTAAAAAAAAAGCATGAACAAAACAAATGTATCAATACAGGAAAGGGATCACACACCATGATCAAGTGGGATTTATTCCAGGGGTACAAGGATGGTTCAACATCCACAAATCAATCAACATGATATGTCACTTTAACAAAATGAAAAATAAAAATATTATAATTATCTCAACAAAAGCAGAAAAAGCACTTGGCAAAATTCAACATCCATTTATGATAGAATAGCTCAACAAAGTGGAGATAGAGAGAACATACTTCAACATAATAAAGGCTATATAAACAAACCCACACCTAATATCATATTTAATTATGAAAAGTGAACATTTTCCCTCTAAGATCAGGAACAAGATGAGGATGTTCACTATCTACTTTTATTCAATATAGTACTGGAAGTCTTGACACATAGCAATTACGTAAGAAAAGGAAATAGAAGTCATACAAATTGAGAAGTAAGGAGTAAAACTATCACTATTTATAGATGACATGATTCTATATATACAGGGCTCTAAATACTTGCCCCCCAAAACCCATTAGAACTAATAAAAGAATTCAGTAAATATGCAAGATACAAAATCAATACACAAAAATCTTGCAGTTTTATACACTAATAACAAACAATCATAAAAAGAAACCAAGAAAACAATACCATTTACAAGCTCATAAAAAAGAATAAGATACATAGGAATAAATTTAACCAAGAATGTAAAAGACCTGTGGAATGATAACTATAAGACACTGGTGAAAAAAAGAAGACACAAATAAATGGAAAAATATTCCATGCTCATGGATTGGTAGCGTTAAAATGTCCATATTACCCAAAGAAATCTACAGATTTAACACAATCCCTGTCAAAATTCTAATGATAAGTTTATACAGAATTAGAATGAATCATAAAATATGTATGGAAGTAGAAATCACTACAAATAGCCAAAATCATTTTGGTGCTGGCAGAAAATTGGATACACAGATCAGTGGAGGAGAATAGAAAGCTAAAAATAGGGATCAATTAAGAATCTGACTCCTGAATCCAGCTCAGGTCATGATCTCAGTGTTGTGAGATCCAGCCCCATGTTGAGCTTGGTACTCAGTGGGGGGGTCTGCTTGAGTTTCTCTCTCAGGCTCTCCTTCTACCTCTCCATGCTGCGCTCTCTCTCTCTCTCTCTCTCTCTCTCTCTCAAATAAATAAATAAATAAATAAATTTTTTTAAAAGAAAGCTCAGAAATAAATCCACTAGTATCTTGTCCATTAATTTACATCAAGCAAGAATATATAATGGAGGGGCACCTGGGTGGCTCAGTGGGTTAAGCCTCTGCCTTCTGCTCTGGTCATGATCCCAGGGTCCTGGGATCGAGCCCCGCATTGGGCTCTCTGCTCAGCGGGGAGCCTGCTTCCCCCTTTCTCTCTGCCTGCCTCTCTGCCTACTTGTGATCTTTCTCTCTCTGTCAAATGAATAAATAAAATCTTAAAAAAAAAGAATATATAATGGAGAAACGACAGTCTCTTCAATAAATGGTGTGTTGAGAAAACTAGATAGTCACATGCAAAAGAATGGAAATAGACCATCATCATGTACAATAAACAAAAATTAACTCAAAACGGATTAAAGACTTGCATGTAAGACCTAAAACCATAAAATCCCTAGAAGAGAATATGGGCAGTAAGTACCTTTTCTTAGAAATGTTTTTTTTTTTTTTTTGGGGGGGGGTGGTATCTGATTCCAAAAGCAAGGGAAACAAAGGCAAAAGTGAACTAAAAAACCAACAAACAAAAACAAGACAAAAACTTCTACTCAGTGAAACAGTGAAGGAACTTATCAATAAATGAAACACCCAACCTACAGAATGTGAAAAGATATTTGTGAATCATATATCTGATATGTAGTTAATATCCAAAATATTTAAAGAACTCCTACAATTCAATAATGAAACAATCTGATTTAAAAAAAATTTTAAAGGGTCTGAATTGACATTTTTTTCCAAAAAAGACATATAGATAACCATCATGCACATGAAAAGGTGCTCAACTTCAGTAATCGCCAGGAAAATGCAAATTAAAACCAAAATGGATATCATTTTATCTATAGCCAGAATGGCTGTTATCAAAAAGATAAGAAATAACAAGTGTTGGCAAGGACATGAAGAGTAGGGCACCCTGTGCACTGTTGGTGGGAATGTAAATTGGTGAAGCCACTATGGAAAACAATATGGAGATTCCTCAAAAAATTAAAAATAGAAATACCAATACCATATGATCCAGCCATTCTGCTGCCTATCTATCCAAAGAAAACAAAAAATTCAAAATTACATCTGCACCCCTGTGTTCACTGCAGCATTATTTACAATACTAAAGATAAGGAAACAACCCAAATGCCCATTGATAAATGAATGATTAACATGTTGTATGCACACATGGACGGGACTGGGAGAGATTATGCTGAGTGAAATAAGTCAAGCAGAGAGAGTCAATTATCATATGGTTTCACTTATTTGTGGAGCATAACAAATAGCATGGAGGACATGGGGAGATGGAGAGGAGAAGGGAGTTGAGGGAAATTGGAAGGGGAGGTGAACCATGAGAGACTATGGACTCTGAAAAACAACCTGAGGGTCTTGAAGGGGCGGGGGGTGGGAGGTTGGGGGAACCAGGTGGTGGGTATTAGGGCACGGATTGCATGGAGCACTGAGTGTGGTGCAAAAACAATGAATACTGTTAAGATGAAAAGAAATTAAAAAAAAAAAAAAGATGTTGTATGCACAATGGAACACTACTCAGCCATAAAAAGGAATGGAATCCTGCCATTTGTGACCATGTGGATAGACCTGGAGGTTATTACGTTAGGTGAAGTAAGCCAAACAGAGAAAGATAAATACAACATAACTTCACTCATATATGGAATCCACAAGTCAGAACAAACAAAACAAAACACAGACACACAGATACAGAGAATAGATTGGCAGTTGTCCAAGGCAAGGTTGGGGTTCGGTAACATGGGTGAAGGTGATCTACAGGTATAAACTTCTAGGCATAAAAATAGAAAATCATGGAAATGTAATGTATAGCATAGGCAAGATGGTCAATAATATTTTAATAACTTCATATGGGAACAGATGGCAACTACACTTGGTGGTGAAAATTCTACAATGTATACCAATATCAATCACTATGTAAAACACATGAAACTAACATAATACTGTATGTCAAGTGTACCTCAATAAAAAAATCAAATGTAACCCTGCCTTGTTTCAGGAATACAGAAACTGATAAACACCTCTTAGTGTGTGGTACTACCTTCAAACATGTGAGATCTTCACTTGAAATGAAACAAATTAGGTGTCTGGTATTTCTGCTTAATGACTTCTGGTCATTACATAGGTTTTGTTATTTGGTGGCAAGAAGGGGGATTTTGTTCACTTTTGTCATAGTCAATACTCTAACAATTACGTACATTTAAGCTTTATCATTGATAAGCTGATCTTCAACTGTACCATAAACAGGGTACTGCCAAAGGTACAGTTACTAAAATATCGATTTTTTTTCTTTTCTCTCCCTTTGAAAGGAAGGGGCTTCAATTTTTCCTGCATGGCTAAAACCACACTAAACAATGTATCAGTAATTTGTAACCTAAGTATTTCAATATGCTAGTAACACTCTTGCAGCCTTGTTTTACAAAGTTTATTTTACGTTGATCAGTTCAGTACATTACACTGACCCTTTTAGTTATTTTCATTATATGAAATCTACCATGTCAGAGATGATTTAACCTATTTAAGTGTTGAACTGTTAGTACAACTTGTACATTTTACAGTAATTCAGAATTTGTAAGGAAAACAGTTCACCAATGTTTAGCTAATATGAAGGTGCTTAGGTAGGAATAAAGTGGTATAAAATGCAAAAACAAACAAAACCACTAATGTATGCAAATTTATTCTCCAAATTCCATTTAATTTAAGATTTTTTTCTATCACATACAGTCAAGCAGAATTTGCTTATAAATAAATTAGACCCTAGATATTCATCTTTAAGGGAATTATTTCTTTGTTAGAACATGTTTCTGTCAAGAGGACCTCAATAAAAAAATCAAATGAAACCCCATCTTGTTTTAGGGATGTGGAAACTGATAAATGCCCTACGGCATAGTGCTACCTTCAAATGTGAGCTCTTCAACAACAAAAAATGTTTAAGATTTGCTTTCTTTATTCAGAAAGAGTGTGAGCTGGGGGAGGGACAGAGGGAAAAAATCTCAACCAGACTCTGCAGTCACTGCAGAGACAATGCAGGGCTCGATCTCATGACCCTGAGATCATGACCTGAGGAAAAATCAAGAGTTGGTCACCCAGGCACCCCCATTTCTCACTTTAGAATAATATGTCATTTCTACAGTCAATCTACAGAATTCTATTTAATTCTTAATGTATTTGAAATATATGGCATTATTTCAACCCTAATCAACCACTACATATATCGTTTTTGTTGAAAAACACAATTTTTTAAAGATTTTATTTACTTATTTGACAGAGAAAGACACAGCGAGAGAGGGAACACAAGCAGGGGGAGTGGATGAGGGAGAAGCAGGCTTCCCACTGAGGAAGGAGCGCAGTACAGGGCTCAATCCCAGGACCCTGAGATCATGACCAGAGCTGAAGGCAGATGCTTAACCACTCAGGCACCCCTTGGAAACCATATCTTAAATTATGGAAAATAGACTTCAGTTCCTTAATGGTGATGATGTAATGACATTATTAGGGTCAAGAATTCCACCAGTAACAATGCAGAGAAAGATGATGCTACTAGATATTGAAAAGTTCTTTTATCTTTTAAATTCAGTTCAAACTGTTCCAGTTATTCTATTTCAACACATGGATTTTACTCTCTGGATGTTTGCAGCTTCAAACAGGAAGTAAATCCAACTATAAATAACTGTAATATAGTCAGATAAGAATAATAACAGACTGACTATATGTTAGAGACTATGTAGGGAAGAGAAGGACAAACAGAATGGTGGCTTGGGATTTAAAAGGGTTTTACTGAGGAGGGGAGAATAAATTTAGGAGATCTGAGCTAGAAAAAAAAATGTTGTGATTTTACTCACTTGTGAAATTTTATCAACTCACCTATTGTAGCATTATGTACATTAGTAGCAATGCTACTAATTGTAGCATTACTCAAAGAATCTGGTAATTAGATATCATACTATAATTGTGAGTTATAATATTATAACTAAATTCCTTCTTTTGTTTGTTCTACTTTGTCTGAGTCCTGAAGTTCTGGGAAATAACATTTTGGAAGTCACATTTATAAGAAGAATAATGGCCATTACTGGAACACTTTCTCCCATACAGGAATTACTCCAAGCACTTTATATGCATTGTGTCATTTAATCCTGGCAACCTGCTTATGAGGTGAACTCAATCATCTTCATTTTGTAAATAAGGAAATTGGGGCACGGAGAGATCAGTACCTTTCCTGAAGTCACAGAGCCAAGATCTGAACCCAGTGACTGTAATTCTAGATCCAGATTTCACCACCATCTTCTACTATTCCCAAATAATTAAAATAAAAGCTAACAACTAGGGGCACCTGGGTGGCTCGTGGGTTAAAGCCTCTGCCTTCTGCTCAGGTCATGATCCCAGGGTCCTGGAATCGAGCCCTGCATCGGGCTCTCTGCTCAGCGGGGAGCCTGCTTTCTCCTCTCTGCCTGACTCTCTGCCTACTTGTCATCTCTCTCTCTCTGTCAAATAAATAAATAAAATCTTAAAAAACAAAACAAAACTAACATCTAGTTTGTTTTCCCCCATTGTCATTTTGTTTTGAGTTCACATATTTCAGTGACATTAAAGGAACTTAGCCCAGAGACTTCTGCTTAAATTACTTCTGCATTTGTATCTACTACACAGCCCATGGCCCAGCAATTCCACTTTTAGAATTATACTCATTATACCCACATCTTGGTACATTTAACAAAGACATAGGCTCAAAGGTCCACAGCATCATTTGTAATATCCCTACCCTGGAAAATAGCAAAACACCTTTCAATGCTACAATGAATATATAATCTGTGGGACACACACATAATGGAATGCTATATAGCAAGGAGAATAAATGGTCTATACTACAGGCAATATGGATGGCTCTCCTAAACAGTGGTTGGCAAAATAAATCAGACAAATGAGTATGTACTGTACAAATCCATTTGTCATGTAGGAAAGGAGACAAACCAAACTAAACTATTCAAAGTCAGAATCATGGTTATCCTTAATGTATGGGGGGACTGGGATGCAGAATGAGTAGACTTTCAGGGACCCTGAGAACATTAATTTTTCTTTTTTTAATGGGTGCTAGTTATATGGGTGCATTTAAGAAACATTGTGTTCTTCATTTATAAGGTATACACTTCTAAATGTATATTATACAATAATTATTTTTAGTCAGATGAAATAATGCATTGACCATTCAACAGAGCAGCTAGCTATACAAACAACATACTGAATGGAAAAAATACTAACAACTAAATGTTATTTTATCAAAACAGTGCTTTGGATATCTAACTTCATATGTTTAGCCCTTAAATCCTAACAGGATGCAAGCAAACCCTTTATAATCTTTAAATGAGCTAATCTAAGAATTTCATTTTTCTGGTTTGGATCTGGGCAGAGGGTAGAAAGTACAGAGGAACAAAACAGTCTTTACAAAACAGGGCAAATGCTTTTGAGATAGGAACACAGAGTTGAGCAGGAAACCGGAGTAGCAAGTGAAAGCCTCTGAGAAAATTCGGTAACCCACTGACTAATCGGGTGGTGTGACCAGAGTAGCCAAGGAAAAAGTGAAAGATCTTCTGGCCAGGCGTGAGTCTATATAGGAGAAAAGGCTTTCTTTGACTATGAGTGCAGGGTTAAATTCAAGTGTGAAGGCCAGCAGTAAAAAGTGATAGTTGGTTCCGGGCACAAATCCATGGTAACCATCTTAAATTGTGTTCTGTTCCCCTGCTGGTCTTTCTAATTGCACAAACTATAATCGCCTTTAAAACTATTGTGAAATCCCCAAATATTAAAAACCATATATATGACTATATCTTGAGCCAAGCAGTTATATGGGCATTTACTTTGTTATTCCTCCTCACGAAAGCCTCCCAGCAAAGGGAGAAAGCAAATTAGTCCTTAGAATATTAATGTAAAATATTTAGAGGGTTCAAATGTTTGCAGCCCTTAAGTACTAAAAATATGAGTACTTGTCGTGAAGCACATAAAACACCATCACAAACCAGAAAATATTAATTACTGCTTACTTAAGTTGTGCTGCCCATGGCTCCCCTAGACGATGAAAGTCAAGTAACTCTTTTTAAATGTACATTGGAATTGTCACTCATCTGCTGACTGGTAGAAGGTAAATAAGCCCCACACTAATCTCTGTATTAGTGCCTTCTTATCTCCTTGTTAATCTGTAATTAACTTAGGAAGCAGCACATACGATTTGGGACTGGAATCAGTTTTGTCTCCAACATTAGAATAGTAAATCCCTTCATTAACAGAAATAGTACATGGAATGGTTATTAAACTTATTCTTTTTATGTTATACTGGATATTTGTTTCAGATTGCAGTTACGCATGAATAGATATTATATGATGCTTTGATGACCTTTCGAAATTCATCTGATTAAACACTGTTGTACTTCATTATGACATTTCTCTCCTTGTACTACCAAGACTTGATGTGTATGGCTTAATAATGCAAGGAGACACGCATGCTAATAACTTCACAATTCATTGCTATTTTGTAATGCACATGAAATTTAGTACAAGTTTCGCTGGCTGGAGGCTTACATGAATCATATAAATTAGAGGGTAACAAAAGAACATATTAGCATTTGTTAGCCTAGATGCACGAATTTTGTACTAACCATTTTAATATGTACTACAACTTTTCCACCCTCAAGTTAAAAAGCCTTTCAATTTTTCAACCAACATCATAATTGAATTGGTTCTCTTTCTGCCTAAGGATAACAATTTTACACTGATGGAATCTTTATTAGATTCTAAGGATTATACTGATGGTTCTGGTTTGTAAAGTCAAACAACTCCACCCAGGGAAAGGGTTATTTCAACAAATCATGAGCAAAAAAACCAAAAGAGTTAAATTTGTCTGTTAAGAGGAAACGCTTGTTTAATTATTATTGCAAAATAAGCTGAACAGGCCTCTGATAATTGATTCTCAGGAGAAATGGCCACACACTAAGAAAGCTATATAACCTAAAATTTCATAGAACAAAATTGGCACCAAATCATGGCTATTTTTCACTCTATGTAGTGTTTTGTTGATTTCCCAACCAATGTATTTTTAAGTTGGTGAAATAGAATTTTAGAAGTCGTAAGATAGGACCTTTCTTTTTTAGAGCTGAGTATTTTTGTGCGTGACTGTAATCATTCTTTTTGAAATGGGATTTAAATCAACTTCATATCAGGTTATAAACATGTTGCACTTGATTTTCAAAGTCTGACTACTATCCTGACATCCTGAAACAAAATCTTCAGATGCTCCAAAATTAAGAACTCTAAAATTATACAAAGGACCTTAGAGATAAGCAACAGGCCCTTGTATTTTTGAACAATGAATCTGATATCTGGCGGGGGTTGGGGGGAAGCAATTATGTAGCACAACCAAGTAATTTTGACTTTTTTGTATATGTTATTCAATCTTTCTGCTGCCTGTGGTTGCTGGCTGAAATCTAGAAGGCTTAAAACAAGTATTGCTGACCATAAAGGAAGAACTGAGAAATGACCAGGATAGCTGGAGGGAAAGCAGATGAATGTAACTTTCTTGATTGCAAGCCACAGAAAGAAACTGTAACAGATAAGCACATGCATACACTCATGGGTGTATACACACACTCATACACACACAAGTCAATTGGAAGGAAACAGGACAATTCATAAAATCAAAAGAAGAGTGATTTCCTCTCTAACATGATATGAATCAGAGCAATTCTTGGTTTCCAGGTAGCATGAATTAAAGGACATGTGTTTTTCCATTCCAGCATTAAAACAAATTTTTTCTGATAAGTGTACCTAGAGTTTTCTCTTAGTAACAAATTCTCTTCTCACTTAGCTCAGTAGTGGATCATGTGTCCCAGGCCTAATCCAATTAGATAATACATTTATGTAAATTTATGGATGGAAGGATGGATGGATGGGTAGATGGACTGTGTATGTATTTAAGCCCTCGCAATTGCCTAGATATGCACATGAACCCAATAAATAACATCTTTCTGGAACTTCTCAGAAATAGTTTTATTCTACAACCCCAGATTTGAACTTCAGAGGTTGCCTTTTCAGGGCTTTTATAATAATTTATTACCACTGAAAACAAATCACTGAAAGTTAGCAAAAATTCGGGGGAAAAAGTTCACATATGGACAACAAAACCATTATGTGATAAAGTAACTAATGTAGCAAAACCAAGCCAGACACTTGCACATAAGCCTCAACACTAATATAGTTTTAATAGAGTGAATGCTCAGTAAATGATGCCTGAGACTGTTCAGAGATTAAATGCACAAAAGGTCTTCACTTAAGACCCTACTCAGCTAACCAAAGGCCCCCACTTCCATTAATGTCTTGGAGTCCCTAGAGAGAGACTTCATTCAGCCACTTAATTCTTTATCTCCATCAAAATCATTATGTTTAATTAAATGTAGGAATGATGAAGTTAAACCAGAATTTAAGTAATCAGTTGACTTCCAAAGCACAGGAGTTATTAAAATTCCTGATCCCTAACAAAAGAAAATATGTTTTAATAAGCTATCCAGGAGACTTTCTTCTAAAATTGAGCTTTGACAATGGGCCAGTCCCTGAACTAGGTACATTGGGTAATTTTTTCATTTCATCTCCAAAATGACTTTTTCAGGTAGGCATAATAGTGGCTACCTGAAAAAGTCAAGAGGCAGAGGTATAGTGTTAACTTGTTGAACACAGATCCAAATCTGAGTCTATCTGAAGTAAATCGGCATCCTTTTATATTGCTTACCCTTGTCCAATCTAGAGATATTTTTTGATTATGCCTCTATTATTACAATTTTAAAAATGAGATTTTTAATACCTATAAACTCAAACTGAATCACCTTCACATATCTAGAACTCAATTTATTGTCGGCTTCTCTCATATCAGGTACCCCCCCGCAACAAACATGAAGAGTGTTGTTGGGTTAGGATTGGTACAACTTTTCCAAAGTATTTGGCAGCATGCTGCAAAGGTTTAAAAGTTCTTTTTTTTTTTTTTAAGATTTTATTTATTTATTTGCCAGAGGGAGAGAGAGGGAGAAAGAGCGAGCACAGGCAGACAGAATGGCAGGCAGAGGCATAGGGAGAAGCAGGCTCCCTGATGAGCAAGGAGCCCGATGTGGGACTCGATCCCAGGACACTGGGATCATGACCTGAGCCGAAGGCAGCTGCTTAACCAACTGAGCCACCCAGGCGTCCCTAAAAGTTCTTGTACTAATTTTAGGATTGTTTGTTCCAACACTTTGAAAAATGCTAGTGGAATTTTGATTGAGATGGCCTTGAAAGTATAGATTGCTCTAGGCAGTATAGACATTTTAACAATGTTTATTCTTCCAATCCATGAGCATGGATTGCTTTTCCATCTTTCTGTATCTTCTTCAATTGCTTTCATGAGTGCTCTGTAGTTTCTTGAGTACAAATCCTTTACCTCTTTGGTTAGGTTTATTCCCAGGTACCTCATAGTTCTTGGTGCTATAGTAAGTAGAATTGATTCTCTCATTTTCCTTTCTATATTTTCATTGTTAGTGTATAAGAAAGTAATTGATTTCTGTACATTGATTTTGAATCCTGCCACATTACTGAATTGCTGTATGAGTTCTAGTAAATTGGGGGTGGAGTCTTTTGAGTTTTCCATATAAACTATCATGTTATCTGTGAAGAGAGAGAGTTTGCCTTCTTCTTTGCCAATTTGAATGCCTTTTATTTCTTTTTGTTGTCTGATTGCTGTAGCTAGGAGTATGGAACCAGAAGAGACCCCGAATTGATAAGGAAATGTTGAAAAAGAAAAACAAAACTGGGGCATCGTGTTGCCTGATTTCAAGCTTTACTACAAAGCTGTGATCACCAAGACAACATGATACTGGCACAAAAACAGACACATAGACCAAGGAACAGAGCAGAGAGCCCAGATATGGGCCCTCAACTCTATGGCCAACTCATCTTTGACAAAGCAGGAAAAAGTATACAGTGGAAAAAAGACAGTCTCTTCAATAAATTCTGCTGGGAAAATTGGACAGCTACATATAGAAGAATGAAACTCAATCATTCTCTTACACCATACACAAAGATAAACCTGAAATGGATAAAAGACCTCAACATGAAGCAGGAATCTATCAAAATCCAAGAGGAGAACATAGACAGTAGCCTCTTCGGCATCGGACACAGCAACTTCTTTCAAGACGTGTCTCCAAAGGCAAAGGAAACAAAAGTGAAAATGAACTTTTGGGACTTCATCAAGATCAAAAGCTTCTGCACAGCAAAGGAAACAGTCAACAAAACAAAGAGGCAATCCACAGAATGGGAGAAGATATTCGCAAATGACACTCCAAAGGGCTGATATCTAAGATCTATAAAGAACTCCTCAAACTCAGCACACACAAAACAGATAATCACGTCAAAAAATGGGCAGAAGACATGAACAGACACTTCTCCAAAGAAGACATACAAATGACTAACAGACACATGAAAAAATGTTCATCATCATTAGCCGTCAGGGAGATTCAAATTAAAACCACATGAGATACCACCAATTAGAATGGCCAAAATTAACAAGACAGTAAACAACAAGTATTGGAGAGGATGTGGAGAAAGGAGAACCCTCTTCCACTGTTGGTGGGAATGCAAGTTGGTGCAGCCACTTTGGAGAGCAGTGTGGAGATTCCTTAAGAAATTAAAAATAGAGCTTTCCTATGACCCTGCAATTGCACTACTGGGTATTTACCCCAAGGATAGAGACATAGTGAACAGAAGGGCCATCTATACCCCAATGTTCATAGCAGCAATGGTCACAGTCACCAAACTATGGAAAAAACCAAGACGCCCTTCAACAGATGAATGGATAAAGAAGATATGGTTTGTATATACAATGGAGTATTATGTCTCCATCAGAAAGGTTGAATACCCAACTTTTTTTTTTTTAAGATTTTATTGATTTATTTGACAGACAGAGATCACAAGCAGGCAGAGAGGCAGGCAGAGAGAGGAGGAAGCAGGCTCCCTGCTGAGCAGAGAGCCCGATGCGGGGCATGATCCCAGGACCCTGGGATCATGACCTGAGCCAAAGGCAGAGGCTTTAACCCACTGAGCCACCCAGGCACCCCAATGAATACCCAACTTTTGTATTGACATGGATGGGACTGGAAGAGATTATGCTGAGTGAAATAAGTCAAGCAGAGAGAGTCAATTATCATATGGTTTCACTTGTGGAGCATAAGGAATAACATGGAGGACATTGGGAGATGGAGAGGAGAAGTGAGTTGGTGAACATCAGAGGGACAGACAAACCATGAGAGACTGTGGACTCTGAAAAAGAAACTGAGGGTTTTGGAGGGGTGTGGGGTGGGAGGTTGGGAGGGCCTAGTGGTGGGTATTGAGGAGGGCACATATTCCATGGAGCACTAGGTGTGGTGCATAAACAATGAACCTTGGAACATTGAAAAAATAAAATTAAATTTAAAAAAATAAAAAAATAATAAAAAATGGAAGTTCTTGTACTATTTGAATCAGCAAAGTTAATGCTAGGAATATTTCCTAAACGGTTACATGTAATCATATTGTTACATTTCAAAGTAATTCAAAACAGAAAAAAATTACAGCGCAACTAAATGTCCAAGGAGAATTGAGTAAAGCAATTATTGCTTAATTACACAATGGAATAATTTGAAGCCATTAAGAATGTTTTCATAGAATAATATACAATAACATGGAAAATGTTCACAATAAGCATATAAAGTAGGATACTTAACACAATGTATAATATGACTCTATAATCCTACTTTAACACCCACACAGAGAAATTTTTTACTATCACTAAATAAAGGAATTCTGAGAATTTCTTTGCAAAAGCTGTTGTAATTGCAAAGATTATAAACCTGCTAGAACTAGCTGATGCATAAAAGTTGACTATGTCATAAACTCTGAGGTATTTAAATGAAGACAAGGGGAGAAGTACAGTTGGGCCTCAGGAGAGTTGGGAACTAGGCACTGGAGAGCTGTTGAGAAACAAAGCTCTTATATTCTTGAAATTACTTTCCTCAATGTTTCTGTTCCTTTGAACACCTGTTTTTATTCTCAATAGTTTGACTTTCTTTGCTTCGCTGTCTGCATGGCGTAAGTTGAACACCCAACTATATCCCAGTTCACATATTCTCATTTCAATCAATTAGGGAAGGCTGGCTAGTATCTCTAAATTAAAAAACTATGACTATCTCATCAGTCTAACTTAGGCACATATGGATCCTGATTCAATAAATGGTGACAAATGGGACCAGGACACAGAGTAAGAATCTGAGTTTCAGTGCCAATCTAGGAGTTGGGAGTAGGAGGTCAATGGCCTGGGACATTACCTTATAATTTTTCTGAAAGAGGAAAAAATATTTCCTCATTTTTGCATTTTTATGCTTTTCTGAATTTTTCAATGTTTCTTTTGCACTAATGACAAAAAATTACAAAAATTAAAAAAAAAAAAAAGATGTCTACTAGGTTGGGAGAGGCCATGAACATACCAAGTAGTCTCCCACTGTAGACACCAGAGCCATGAATTAGACCTGCTAAAATTCTCATAAGAGGTAGAGAATACTCTGGCTAGGAACCTGATATAAATCTTTTTTCATCACTACCTACTTGTTTCACTGAAGATCTTAAAGGTCCCAGTAAAATATCTAATGGAAGAGGAAAAACTCCGATGTGACTCTAAGGAGTCAAACGCATCAGAGGTCCCAGCTTTGTTTGACTCCTTAGAGAAACCAGGTAAGGAGAACAAAAGCAGCATGATATGATACAACATTCACTCCACTCTAGGAGAGAGGTATGTCAGGGCTTATAGCTCACCTCTAGGAAGTTATTCTGGCTGATTTTTAATTTTATAAAAGGAATGGGCTTGAACCAAATAATAGATAGCTCTGAAAATATATAGTTCTATATATCTGTTAAGAGTAATTCATAAAATAATGAGTTTTAGATATTAACTTGGTTTTTTATCACAGCTAAAGTGTATCTTCAAGCTATTTTGGTCTGTGTACCAGAAAGGAACTTTCAATATTTGGTGTCTTAGTCCTTTATTACAGAATAGGCCCTGTCATTTAGGAATAATCAGGTATGCAATGCACTGCTATCTTAATGGGTTTTTAAACCCTCCTTCATGGTTCATTAACATGGATGGACATAACTTCAGAGGTCATAAAGCACAATAGCTTTCCTACACTTAGTTGATAAATAGGTCAATCAGGTTACTTCATAGAGTCAACAACATTCTAGATAAGCAAAATTGAAATGCATACACAACTAATTGTATATGGAATGACCAAAGTGTCAACTCAAAATTAATACCCATGCATTAAACTATTATCAGCTATATGAGATGGCCTTTCCTTTTTGGTTTACTCTGTCTCTATGCCACAATACTCTAATTAAGAGTGCTTCAATATTTTTTTCTTTTTGAGAGACAGAGTAAGAAAACACAGTTTTGTATATATAAGTTAAATCTTCATTCAAAAATTTATTTTTATTATGGGAGCTAATTCTCAATACTTTATACTCATTATTCTGTAACTGTTTTCCTAATGTGCTTACTGCACATTACTTTAGTTTCAAATCAATGTAGTTCTTTTTTTTTTTTTTTAAAAAAAAGATGTGCTACACACCATAAAACTACTTGAATCCCTTCCCTGATAATCAAAAGTCTGTCAAGAGGTTTGCTAGCATCCAACTCTGATATTATACTGTTTGACATCATTCAATAATGTGTTATACACTGAGCAAACAAGTGTTACTCTTTAGTCTCCAACATATGTCAAAATAAATGGCTATTTCAGTTCTTGTTTTCACTGAGTGACATTTCTATGTGGTGTCATGTTTTACTTATCGACCTTAGCTTCCTTGAGTGATGAGTCTCAAGACAAAATATTACCTCTATTGTTCCCCAGCCTATTTTTAACAAGTTGTCAAATCCAAAGATCTATTCCAAACAATTTCATGAACCAGTCTATCATGCCTCATCTACTAAATTGCTTTATTATCTTTGCACAATTGGTACTAAGACTAGATGTTGGCTACCAGTTTCTGATTTCACGAACTTTCATTCA
This sequence comes from Lontra canadensis, assembly GCF_010015895.1. NCBI lineage: Eukaryota > Metazoa > Chordata > Mammalia > Carnivora > Mustelidae > Lontra > Lontra canadensis. The sequence continues at coordinate 10,880,210 of NW_022631028.1, forward strand.
TATTCCTACATAACTTTTTCACCATAGCTACAGGTTTTTGGATTGTTAATGTACAATGACAAGATTATGTACAGGGATAATCTTAAATAAGTGGGATTATTTAAAAGTTATCTTTGTAAGTTGCTTTATAGACATCATTGTGGGGGCTTACAAAGGAAGAGATTCAAAAACTTAATTAGATGGATCTATGCCAGACACTCAACTTCAATGTCAAAGTCTTAGAGTGGATAATTCAAAACTGCTTCACCAATTTAGTCTGAATTTCTGTGTTCATTTTTTCCCTCTTCCAGTGCATTTTCTGCTGGTTAATATGACAGGTACTCAGTTACATCAATTGTTCCTCTTTTCCTTAAAAATTCTATAGTTTCCCCTTGTAATCTGGAGTCTTTTAAAAATTTCAAGTGAAGTCTATGCTTTCTCCATCTTTCTTACATATTATTTTTGCAAGTGGTTCATGGTGGTAAGAAGAGAAAATGCATATTTGAAATTTAGGGAATACTCTTGAACTGAAAAGTAATGTCAAAACAATTCATGTTGTGAAGAAATCAAAACACTAAACATGAAATAATTGTGTGTAGCTTTACTATTCCCCACCCTGTCCCCCAATTACACAGGCTCAACTACTTTCAAAATTTTTGATCTTAGATCTATTATTAGTTCAAAATCCTAAATAATTCACTTACACTGGTAGTTCTAGCTTTATCAATAAAAGACACTATTATATACCTAGTTAGGTATTTATGAGTGCCTAGGTAATTTATTCTGCCTTTCCTCTCTGTACCAACATGTAATCAACACTGTAATGAGCATTCCAAACTCATCTTTATCATCTGTGCCCCCCAAAATTCATTGATTTATTCACCTGATGAAAAAGTATTGAATGATAAGTACATACCAAGCCTTTTCTAGGTGCTGGGAATATAGCAGCATGCATAACACAACCAGGCCTGCCCTCATAGAACTTCCATTCTAAACAGGAGAAAATAGACAATAGACAGAATTATGTCAGATGCTGATAATACATAAGAACAAACAATGAATGCAGTGTAAGGAACTCAGGAGGACAATAACATCATGCGAGAGGGCTTTATGACATGGTAACATTTCAGCAAACACGGAAGATAATGAAGGAATAAGCCATGTCAGTATCAGGGGGAATATGAAGGAAATTAGCAAAGCATAACTGGACTGAAAAGGAGAAGCAAGAAAAGTCAGTAGTGTAGGTGATGTATAGCATCACCTACAGCACCTCACAGTATGAGGAGAGCAGAGAAGATGAGAGGGTTGGGGCAGAAGGCAAGGAAGGCGGTGTTTTTCAAATCTTGGAGAACTTTGTCAGCCAATGAGGAAATGCACGGTAAAATGAATGAAATGTGGTCCCAGCAGCTTCATGCGTCAGAATGGAGACATACAATGTCTTCACCCACCATGTCTCAGACCTGGGCCTCACCATCATAGCCTTTGTACCACATAAACACCACCAGATTCTTTTAATAGTATTATCTTTGGCAGTGTTATAGAAAGCCCACTGGAGTAGGCAGAAAGCAATGGCAGACAATGAACTTGCATAAATCTATGTATGGTGGGAAAAAACAAACAAACAAACAAAACCTTGAACCAAGACAGTGACACTAGGTACAGAGAACAGTGGACAGACTTGAAAGAAATTTCCTAAAAAGAAATCTGTGGCTATTTTGGCTTTTTAAAGGAGGGGCAGGGTAAGGACAGATTCCCAGGTGTTTGTCTTAGGAAACGAGGAGATGCAGTTGAGAATTCAAGAGAAAAGACAGGTTTGCTGAGGTTTAAAATAAAAAGTTTATTACAAGATAATTTAGGTTCTAAGTACCTGTTTGGGTGTTTGTCTTCATCACTACAATGTGAAAGCTAGCATTTCAGGGAGAGGTTTTGAAAATTCTTCCTTAGAATTTAGTGTGTACTGTATCTTGTTGGATTAATAACTCTTATCCAGTTTTTTTTAAATTAAGATTGAGTTGCACACTTGGAAAAGGCGACAAGCTTAAAGCCAAAGGTTACATATCAGCAAGTTGACAGAAACTGGCACAACTATTCTGGTCATTTAACAGTCCCTAAATAAATAAATAAATAAATAAGTCCCTAACTACTAGATAACCAACTTTAACAGTCCATATCTTGTTGCTGCATTTGATTTCATTCAAAAAACATTTGAGGGCTTATGATTTTCCAGATGTTACATCAGGTACTAGCATAAAAGAGAATAAGATATGGTCTCTATCATATTCTTATATGGCAACATATTCTATTAATAAGTTATGGGAGGGTCAATCATAACTCTATTGGCTGCTGAATAAGTACTGTTTAAGAAGCATGAGGAAGGAAAATTTTATAATCATCTCATTGAGTGTACTTTTCTAAAATTTTTAAATAATCCCTCAATGGAAAACTTTTAAAAAATCATTATTCTGTTTTTCTTAATTCTTTTTATAAATGATCTTTATAAAATTTTGGCAAATATGTAGTATCTTCCCTTCCCTTCCTGTGGCAGAAATCACTAATCTGTCATAGGCTTCTTTCCAAATGAACCTTGGTATAATCTCAGAAATATTTTCTATAATAGAGCACAAGATAGCAGCAAAAAATATTTTATTTGTGCATATGTGGTGAAAACTGATCATCATTCCAGGCTGAAAAGGCACTTCACAAAAGATGATAGGAAAAGAGCCTATGTACCTTTATAAAAAGGATCAACATTATTAGTCATCAGGAAAATGCAAATTAAAATGGCAATGAGAGAGTGATATCTAAAATGAAGAACTCTGACAATACCAAGTATCAGCAAGGATACAGATCAAGTGGATGTTCCATAATAAATTATTTAGATGATAAATTGGTTCAACCTGTTTGAAAATACTTAAAAGAGCTGAGTATGTACATTCTCATCTACCCAGCAATCCATGCCCAAGGTCATACCTATGCAAAATATAGCCACATGTTTACCAAAAGATATGTATAAGAGCATTCAGAGTAGGAGTATTCAAAACAGCCAGAAAAACTGGAAAAAAAAATGTCCCATCATTAAATGTTTAAATAACGTATTTATAATATTATTACATATTACAGTATATAATACTAAACAGTAATGAGAACAAACTACATGACCTGCACCATGGATGAAACTCATCAACACAATAGTGAACAAAAGAAACCAGGAAGGAATATATGATATAAAATTTTGTTTATGTAAAATTCAAAACACAAAATTAGTCCAAGGTGTTGCAGGTTACCATTGGAAAGGGTATCAAGGTTGCTGGGAGCTGATAGTATTCTAGGTGCTTGTTACGTGGGTGAGAAAATAAATTAAGCTGTAGTCGGATAATATGCATATGCATGTTATAATAAAATAATTATATGCATATTATAGTAAATTTAAAACTTACTTTAAAAAACTAAAAACTTCTGGTCATCCTTGAAATCCTACCAATTTTGGGATTTTCAATATTTTCAATTTGAAAATCCACTCATTCTGGAATTTTTCTCCCACACAAACATCTATGCTTTCATGATGAGACATCACTTTAATTAATTGTAAGAAAGTTAAAAAAAAATTTCAACTTCTAAAAATAACCCAGGTTTCTAGTAAAATTAATTTCCTACTTCTTCTAAATGGGCTCTGTTCATACTTCATTTGACTTTATGTCAAAATTTGGCTGCAAAATTTTTTTTCAAAATAGTCTAAGTAAAATTTGGGAATAAAATACTTTTAAAAAGAATAATGTATTAAATTATTAACACAATGACTTGGAGCATTTATCAAAGCTCTTTTCCTCATTAGCTGGGAGAAGATCAAATTGAAATGAAAAAAAAAAGTAAGATTCAGGTATATTTTTCTATTACATTTTTTTTATTAATTTCTTTTCAGTGTAACAGAATTCATTGTTTATGCACCACACCCAGTGCTCCATGCCATATGTGCCCTCCATAATACTCACCATCTGGCTCCCCCAACCTCCCACCCCCCGCCCCTTCAAAACCCTCAGGTTGTTTTTCAGAGTCCATAGTCTCTCATGGTTCATCTCCCCTTCCAATTTCCCTCAACTCCCTTCTCCTCTCCATCTCCCTATGTCCTCTATGTCATTTGTTATGCTCCACAAATAAGTGAAACCATATGATAATTGACTCTTTCTGCTTGACTTATTTCACTCAGCATAATCTCTTCCAGTCCCATCCATGTTGATACAAAAGTTGGGTATTCATCCTTTCTGATGGAGGCATAATACTCCATAGTGTATATGGACCACATCTTCCTTATCCATTTGTCCGTTGAAGGGCATCTTGGTTCTTTCCACAGTTTGGCGACTGTGGCCATTGCTGCTATAAACATTGGGGTACAGATGGCTTTTCTTTTCACTACATCAGTATCTTTGGGGTAAATACCCAGTAGTACAATTGCAGGGTCATAGGGAAGCTCTATTTTTAATTTCTAAAGGAATCTCCACACTTTTCTCCAAAGTGGCTGCACCAACTTGCATTCCCACCAAAGAGGTAAAGGATCTGTACTCAAGGAACTACAGAACATCATGAATGAAATTGAAGAAGACACAAAAAGATGGAAGACCATTCCATGCTCTTGGATCGGTAGAATAAACATTGTTAAAATGTCTATAGTGTCTAGAGCAATCTATACTTTTAATGCCATTCCAATCAAAATTCCACTGGTATTTTTCAAAGAGCTGGAGCAAATAATCCTAAAATTTGTATGGAATCAGAAGAGACCCCGAATTGCTAAGGAAATGTTGAAAAAGAAAAACAAAACTGGGAGTATCACGTTACCTGATTTCAAGCATTACTACAAAGCTGTGATCACCAAGACAGCCTGGTACTGGCATAAAAACAGACACATAGACCAGTGGAACAGAGCAGAGAGCCCAGATATGGACCCTCAACTCTATGGTCAAGTAATCTTTGACAAAGCAGGGAAACATATATAGTGGGAAAAAGACAGTCTCTTCAATAAATGGTGCTGGGAAAATTGGACTGCTATATGTAGAAGAATGAAACTCGACCACTCTCTTACACCATACACAAAAATAAACTCAAAATGGATAAAAGACCTCAACATGAGGCAGGAATCCATCAGAATCCTAGAGGAGAACATAGGCAGTAACCTCTTCGATATCAGCCACAGCAACTTCTTTCAAGATATGTCTCCAAAGGCAAAGGAAACAAAAGCAAAAATGAACTTTTGGGACTTCATCAAGATCAAAAGCTTCTGCACAGCAAAGGAAACAGTCAACAAAACAAAGAGGCAGCCCACGGAATGAGAGAAGATATTTGCAAATGACAGTACAGACAAAAGGTTGATATCCAGGATCTATAAAGAACTCCTTAAACTCAGCACACACAAAACAGATAATCACGTCAAAAAATGGGCAGAAGACATGAACAGACACTTCTCCAATAAAGACACACAAATGGCTATCAGACACATGAAAAAATGTTCATCATCACTAGCCATCAGGGAGATTCAAAATAAAACCACATTGAGATACCACCTTACACCAGTTAGAATGGCCAAAATTAGCAAGACAGGAGACAACGTGTTTTGGAGAGGATGTGGAGAAAGGGAACCCTTTTTTCTATTACTTTTTATTCTTTTTACTCACATAACTTGTTTCTTATGTTTTTCCTGTGAGTGTAAGACACTTCCTCTTTTCTGTTGATCATTATTTCTTTGGATGATAAATCTAAACTGTGCCTTGCAGAATTTATTTGGGGCATTCTCAAATACTTTTCCTTATATAACTTTTTGTTAAGTCAATCTTCCAATTCAACTCACTGGGGTTATAATCACAAAATTAGAAGCTTTTAAAAAAGAGAGAATACTTAAGATGATCTGCTTAATTCAATTTTAGAAACTTATTTCTCCTTTCTAATCATTGACACAGAGGGTGGCTTGTGACCCCATTCCTGATTGAGATAACCTGAGAGAAGGGGCTATTGGGGCTGGTAGCAAGATGCTTTCCTGCCAAGTAAGAGATGCTGGAAAGGGTGCAGTTTTCTGCCTCTTCTATACAGTCTGGGCAGCAATAGTAAACATGGAATCAATGAAAGCCAAAGCTCACAAGCTTAATCAACCTGACTATGATAAATAAACTTGTGGCTATTCATGTTTTTATAATTGAGTTAATCTTATTGCAGAGCAGAATTTACAGAATTGGAATCATGAGCCATCAGGAAAGAAAAGAAAGGTGGAAAGACTAGGTCCTTAATGACATTATTGAACTACTGAAATTGCCTCACTGGGAGCTGACATATCACTGGACTTTGACAGGTAGGTGCAATAATAAACGTACTTATTTTTAACTAGTTTTTCATTAGAATTATGTAAGGAAAAGTAAAAAGATCTTAACTATTTGAGATAGGTCAATTGTGTTTCAGACTTCCTCAAATTCTCAGTACAGTGCCTCAGACTTGATAGGCATCTGACAAATATTTGCTGAATTTGCAATTTGTGCTTTCAGCTCTTGGAACCTAGAGCTAGAGGCTTGTCTCCAGATCTCTTCTCACTACCACGCTCCACCTCCCAATCTCAAGAGAAGAATTATATTACATTAAACTTATTTAAAATTGATCACTATATCGGTTGATAATTAATTTAAACTTAAATTTCATTTCTCTCTAAGGAGAGACTGCCTTTTTGAGCACAGTATCTCCCTCCTCAGAGTAGCATTATTCACAATGGACAAGACATGGAAGCAACCTAAGTGTCCACTGACAAACTAATGGTTAAAGAAAATGTGGCATATATATATATATATGCAGTAGAATATGATCCAGCCATTAAAAATAAGGAAATCCTGCCATTTGCGGTATGTAAGAATCTTGAGGGCATCATGCTAAGTGGAATAAATCAGAAAAAGAATGCCAAATACTGTATGATTCATGTAGGTATGAATCTTAAAAGGCTGACCTCATAGAAACAGAGAATAATGGGGGCTCTCTGGGGTGGGCAGGTGGAGGAAATATGGAAATGTGGTCAAAGAGTACAAACTTCTCGTTATAAGAAGAATAAGAAGATTTCTTAGGATCTAGGGATCTGGGGATCTAACATAGAGCATGGTGACGATAGCTAAGAAGACTGTATTATAGACTTGGAAATTGCTAAGAGAGTAAACCTTAAATATTATCACCACACAAACACACACACACAGTAACTATGTGAGATGATGGAGGTGTTAACTAAGGTTACTGTGGTAATCATTTTGCAGGAATATGTAAATGTACTAAATCACCACCTTAAAATGACACAATGTTATATGTCAACTGTATCCCAACTAAGCTAGGAAAAAACGAAATAAAAATGTGTGCTAGAGGATATTTATTACCCAGCACCATGTGTGTGGCAGGTGGGGCAGGGAGAGTACATGGGGTGAAATACCTCATTTAGTAACATATTGACACCAAAAAGGACAATGACTATGGCTCATCCTTCTATGCAATGTTCTGCAATACACAGTAAATAGAATTACACAAATATAAATATTTATGAGTTTATTTATCATTTTCAAATAAATATTATGCCTAGATTACAAGGTTTTTAAAAAATATTTTATTCATGAGTTTGAAAGAACACACATTTGTAACATTTCTTCCTTGGATAGAGTCATATTTTCTGAAACCTGGTAGGCACACTTTTATAAGATGCCTTGTGCAATACATCAACAACTAATGAAGAAGAAATAATGATGACAGTGCACTGTAAAATGTATTAGAACACTAATTAGACAATCACAAAAATGCTTACTGATGGCTTTTAAACACCTGCTTGGTAATTTCTAAGCCTGGGTGTTACTTCATTTAACAATACACGCTTAATTAGGAGACAGAGTTAAGATTAAATAATAAATCCAGGACCACCCAGTATGCTCTATGCTTTTAACTTTCTACCTCATCCACAAAATTTAAGGAATGATCATTTCATTCACAGGGGAAGCAATAGAATAGATTTATCTGTTCCCTCATGGCAGATTCTAATCGCTGTTATGAACCTCATTTCATAGAATGGCAAAGAAGATTTAGGAAAGAGGGTGTGTGTACCAGGGTACTGGAAAGACGTGGGAGCCAAGAGCCGAAAGCTGATCATTTCCAGGTGCAATTTCTCCAGATACCAGGTAGCTCATTTCTCTGTGCTCAACAGAAACCAGATTCTGTTAGGATTTCCATATTTGTGTCCTACGATGTGTACCTATTGTTTTATGTACTTGCCACCCGATGTGCACACACATTTACTTTCCTCCTATTTTTGGACACACAAACATGGTGGCAGCACCCACAATAATAAACATGACAACATCCAGCTGGCCACAGTTGGTGAGCGGTCTCTTACTGTTCAGAGACTGTTCTGTGAACCAGCAGTACTTCCCTCATCTGGGAGTTTCATTAGAAGTTCACCATTTAGGGGAGGGAGCCAAGATAGCAGAGGAGTAGGACCCTATTTCATCAGGTCCCCTGAATTGTGCCGGATATCTACCAGACCACTCTGAAATCAGCCTGAGTAAGAAGTAAGAAGATATATCATGATCTATGTCAACAGAATATCTCTGGCAGCTGGTTTCTAGGTATGAAGCAGGGGGCATCATTCTGTGGGCAGATATCAGAAGATTAATGGAAGGGGGAAGGAGGAGCTGCCATAAGCGCTGGCACTGGAAAGGTGAAATAACACAGGAGTGCAAAAGCCTCCCATGCTGGTGAACCGGCACAGACTCACAGACCAGTAACAGCAGGGAAAGGACTTTAGGGAAGCCCCGCAGACTGAAACCAGGAGCTGTGAGGTCATGCATTTGAACTGGGGGAAACTTGTAGTTTCAGAAGCACAAAGGGCAGAGATGTGCCCAGACTTGGAAGTGGGGGCTGGGAGTGCTGCTGTGGGGTGCACAACCCAGGATGCTGTTGTTTTTAATAGCACAGATGGAAATGGAGTCAGTGTGACCTGGAGGGCTTTCTAGAGAACGAACTGATATCTCTCCATTCTGAGACAGAGGATTGGATATGGTCACTTCTGCTGACTCTCAGAGAAGATGGCAGAAAGCTGCCTAGGAAAGCCACTAGAGAGCAAAAGCTCCCCAAAACCAGTTTTCAATGAGCTCATCCTCGCCCACTGGTGGCAGGGCAACTCTCAGATAGTGTTGTCTGAGTAATAGTGCAGCAGGAAGACAGGCTGAAAGACCAAGAGGCCAATAACCCTAAGGTCCCTATAAAACTGGTCCATCTTGCTTGTGTTGTGGTTAATAGTTTGGACTCTGTACATTCCCTCAACCAGCCCTCACCAGAATGACTAGGAGGATGAACTCCCAACACAGGAAAAATTCAGACTATGACCTCTGCCATTGAACTAATGGATATGGATATAAACAAGATGTTGGAAATAGACTTCAGGGTAACATTTATGCAAACAATAACTAGGATGGAGAAAAACATTAATGGCACATAGATTCTCTAAGAGCAGAAGTGAGAGATGATCTGGCAGAACTTAAAAATGCTATCAGTGAGAGCCAATCTAATCTAGATATTCTAACAGTTAGGGTAAATACGGGAGAAGAACAAATTAGTGACCTAGAAGAAAAACTGATAGAAAAGAAGGAGCAGGAGGAGGCCTGAAACAAACAGCTTAGAATCCATGAAGACAGAATTAGAGAAATAAATAACACCATGAATAGAAAAATAAATAACACCATGAAATGAAAAATAAATAACACCATTCCAATGTCAGAATTATTGGGGTCTCTGAAGGGGTGGAGAGAGAGAGAGGACTAGAAGATATATTTGAGCAAATCCTAGGTGAGAACTTCCCTAATCTGGAGAATGAAACAAATATTCATGTCCTAGAGGCAGAGAGAACACCCCCAATCTCAAGGAGAGCAGACCAACCCCCATGCATGTAATAGTGACATTTGTGAATCTTAAAACGAGGGAAAGCATCTTAAAGGAAGCTAGGGGGAAGAGATTCCTTATATACAGAGGGAGGAACATCAGTATAATGTCAGACCTGTCTACAGAAACCTGGCAAGCCAGAAAGGGCTGGCAAGACATATTTAGTGTACTAAATGAGAAGTATATGCAGCCAAGAATACTTTATCCAGCAAGGCTGTCATTTAGAACAGATGGAGAGATAAAGAGCTTCCAAGACTGGCAAAAACTGAAAGAATATATTGTGACCTCTAGGCCAGCCCTGCAAAAAAATATTAAGGGGGTTTCTATAAAAGGAGGAAGACCCCAAGAGTGATATAGAACAGAAATAGACAATATATAGAAACAAGGACCTCACAGGCAACATGATGACAATAAAATAATATATTTTAATAATCACTCTCAACATGAATGGCCTAAGTGCTCCCATAAAATGGCACAGGGTTGCAGACTGCATAAAAAGACAGGACCCATCCATATGCTGTGTACAAGAGACTCATTTTGAACCCAAAGATACATCCAGACTGAAAGTGAAAGGATGGAGAGCCATCTTTCATGCCAACAGACCAAGAAAGCTGTGGTAGAAATTCTCATATCACACAAATTAGATTTTAATCTAAAGACTATAGTCAGAGATACAAAAGGACACTATGTCATTCTTAAAGGGTTTAGACAACAAGAAGATCTAATAATTGTAAATATCTATGCCCCCAACATGGAAGCAGCTAACTAAATAAGCCAACTGTTAGTCAAAATAAACAGACATACTGATAAGAATATGTTAATTATAGGGGACCTTAACACTCCACCCTCAGCAATATATAGATCATCTAAGCAGAAAATCAACAAAGAAACAAGGGCTTTGAATGACACACTGGAGCAGATGGACCTCATAGATACACATAGAACATTCCACCCTAAAACAACAGAATACTCATTCTTCTTGAGCACACATGGAACTTTCTCCAAAAACAGGTCTCAACCAATACCAAACAATTGAGATTATTCCCTGCATATTCTCAGATCACAATGCTTTGAAACTGGAACTCAATCATAAGAAAAACTTTGAAAGAAATTCAAACACTTGGAAGCTAAAGACCGTCCTGCTTAAGAATGGGTCAATCAGGAAATCAAAGAACTTAAACAATTCATGGAAACAAACGAGAAAGAAAACACATCAGTTCAAAACCTATGGGACACAGCAAAGGTGGTCCAAAGGGGGAAATACATAGCTATCCAAACCTCATGGGAAAAAAAAAAAAATCCCAGATACATGGACTCTCTTTACACCTTAAAGAACTGGAGAATCAACAACAAATTAAGCCTAACCCATGCATGAGAAGGGAAATAAATAAGATTAGAGCAGAAATCAATGAATTAGAAACCAGAAATACAGTAGAACACATCAATGAAACTAGAAGCTGGTTCTTTGAAAGAATTAACGAGATCAATAAGCCACTGATCAGACTTATCCAAAATAAAAGACAAAGGGCCCAAATTAGTAAAATTATGAATGAAAGGGGGGAGATAACAACTAACACCAAGGAAAAGAAACAATCATCAGAAAGTATTATCAAAAGCTATATGCCAATAAGTTAAGCAACCTTAAAGAAATGAATGCATTCCTGGAAACCTATAAACTTCTTAGACTGAAACAGGAAGAAATTGACAACCTGAATAGACTAATAACTAGTAATGAGACTGAAACAGTGATAAAAAAAAACCTCCCAAAAAACAAGAGTCCAGGACCTGACGGACTCCCTGAGGAATTCTACCAAACATTCAAAGAAGAAATAATACCTATTCTTCTGAAACTGTTTTCAAAAAATAGAAGCAGAAAGAAAACTTCCAGACATTTTAAGAGGCCAGCATTACCTTGATCCTCAAACCAGGCAAAGACCTCATCAAAAAGGAGAATTTCAGACTAATATCCCTGATGAATATGGATGCCAAGATTCTCAACAAGATACTAGCCAAGTATCCAACAGGATATCCAAATAGGATCCAACAGTACATTAAAAAGATTATCCACCATGACCAGGTGGGATTTATCCATGGGATGCAAGGGTGGTTCAATATTCCCAAATCAATCAATGTGATAAAACAAATTAATAAGAGAAGAGAGAAGAACTACATGGTCCTCTCAATTGATGTAGAAAAAGTATTTTACAAAATACAGCATCCGTTCCTGAATAAAACTCTTCAGAGTATAGGGATAAAGGGAATATTCCTCAATGTCATAAAATCCATCTATGAAAAACCCACAATGAATATCATTCTCCATGGGGAAGCTGAGAGCCTTTCCCTTAAGATCAGGAACACAATAAAGATGCCCACTCTTGCCACTATTTTTCAACATAGTACTAGAAGTCCTAGGAAGAGCAATCAGATGACAACAACAACAAAAATAAAATAAAATGCATTCAAATTTGCAAAGAAGAAGTCAAACTCTCTCTCTTAGCAGATGACATGATACTTTTTGTGGAAAACCCAAAAGACTCCACTCCCAATCTACCAAAACTCATACAGCAATTCAGTAAATGTGGCAGGATACAAAATCAATGCACAGAAATCAGTTGCTTTCTTATACACTAACAATGAAACTGTAGAAAGAGAAATTAGAGAATCAATTCCATTTACAATAGCACCAAAAGCCATAAGATATCTTGGAATAAACCTAACCAAAGAGTTAAAGATTTATACTCTAGGAACTACAGAACACTCATGAAAGAAATTGAAAAAGACACACATAAAAATGGAAAGATACTCCATGCTCATGAATTGGAAGAATAAATGTTAAAATGTCTATGGTGCCCAGAACAATCTACACTTTCAATGCCATCCTGATTAAAATATCATCAGCATTTTTCCAAAGTGCTGGAAAGAACAATCCCAAATTTTGTACAGAACAAGAAAAGACCCCAAATAGCCAAGGAAATGTTGAAAAAGAAAAACATAGCTGAGGACATCACTTTGCCTGATTTCAAGCTATATTACAAAGCTGTGATCACCAAGACAGCATGATACTGGAACAAAAACTGACACATAGACCAATGGAACAGAGCAGAGAGCCCAGATATGGACGCTCAACTCTATGTCAAATAATCTTTGACAAAGCGGGAAAGAGTATACAGTGGAAAAAAGACAGTCTCTTCAATAAATGATGCTGGGGAAACTGGACAGCTACATACAGAATAATGAAACTCAACCATTCTTACACCATAGACAAAGATAAACTCAAAATGGATGAAAGACCTCAATGTGAGACAGGAATCCACCAAAGTCCTAGAGGAGCACATAGGTAATAACCTCTTTGACATGGACCACAAAAATTTCTTTTAAAACACGTCTCCAAAGGCAAAGGAAACAAAAGCAAAAATGAACTTTTAGGACTTAATCAAGAACAAAAGCTTCTGCACAATGAAGGAACCAGTCAACAAAACAAAGAGGTAACCGATGGAATGGGAGAAGATATTTGCAAATGACACTACAAAGGGCTGATATCCAAGGTCTATAAAGAACTTCTCAAACTTCTCAAACACCCAAAAAATAAATAATCAAGTCAAAAAAATGGGTAGAAGATATGAACAGATACTTCTCCAATGAAGACATACAAATGGCTAAAAGGCACATGAAAAAATATTCATCATCATTCGCCATTAGGGAGATTCAAATCAAAACCACATTGAGATACCACCTTATGCCAGTTAGAAAGGCAAAAATTAACAAGGCAAGAAACAACAAATGTTGGAGATGGTGTGGAGAAAGGGGAATCTTCTTACACTGTTGGTGGGAATGCAAGTTGGTGCAGTCACTTTGGAAAATAGTGTGGAGATTCCTCAAAAAAATTAAAAATAGAGCTACCCTATGACCCAGCAATTACACTACTGGATATTTACCTGAAAGGTACAGATGTAGTGAAAGAAGGGCCACCTGTACCCCAATGTTGATAGCAGCAATGTCCACAATAGCTAAACTGTGAAAGAGCAGAGATGCCCTTCTACAGACGAATGGATAAAGAAGATGTGGTCTATACACACAATGAAATATTACCCAGCCATCAGAAAGGATGAATACCCAGCTTTTGCATCAACATGGATGGGACTAGAGGAGATTATCCTGAGTGAAAAAAGTCAGGCAGAGAAAGTCAATTATCATATGGTTTCACTTATTTGTGGAACATAAGGAATAGCATAGAGGACATTAGGAGAAGGAAGGGAAAAATGAAAGGGGGATAGCAGAGGGGGAGACAAACCATGGGAGTCTGTGGACTCTGAGAAACAAACTGATGGTTTTAGAGGGAAAGAGGATGGGGGGATGGGTTGGCCTGGTGATGGGTATTAGGGAGGGCCTGTATTGCATGGAGCACTGGGTATTATATACAAACAATGAATCTTGGAATACTACATCAAAAATTAATGATGTACTATATGGTGAATAACATAACATAATAAAAAAATGAAAATAAAAATAAAAGATAAAAAAAGAAGTGCACCATCTCTGGCCCCACCTACTAAATAAGACTCTGAGTTTTCATAAATTCATCAGTCGACATACATGACCCTTAATTTATGATGTGCTACCCTAGAGCACTTTATTATGGATGTCCCACTCAGTCACAGCTTTGGATTCCCTTCAATACCTAGGGTCACTGTAAGAAATATCCCTTTGTCCTTTAGCTAACCACAATGGGCTTCTGCTACCCACTACTAGAAGACTCCAAAGAGCCCCACTTTACCTCTTCAATCAATTTAATTTCCTAAAACAAATGAAACTTTACATTATTTCCAGAACAATTTCCTTTCCCCAAGCAACCTTAAAATAAAGATGGAAGGAGATTCATATTGGGAGGACCTGAAATTAAGAGTTATTTGTTGTGGTTTAAAGGGTGATTCATGAGACTTTGAACACAGAATAACTATCCATGTTCAACAGCTGAATTTATTTGCAAGAAAGCCTGCCACCACATATAAAAAATGTTTTTTAACCATAATACTGTGCTGATAAATTGTAAGGAATAAAAAAGTATGGAATGAGAACCTGCAGATTAAGAGAGAGTTAAAAGATACAAGTTAAAATACAGGAGCAAGAATAAACTCTTATGTCTGAGGATGCATACTTGGTGAATAAAAATATTAAAAATAATTACTAGAAAGTTAGGATAATGGCTACTTATGGAAGTGGGAAGATGTGATTGAGAAAGAGAACATGGAAGAGACGTTCAGGTAGGTAGCCAAGTTCTATTTCTTAACTGATGATACTTATAAAATGAGTTCTCTGAAATAATTTTTAAAGCATACATTTGTTTTGTGTGGTATTTTTGTAAGTGTATTTTATTATAAAAATACATAAACAATAGCATAGAAAAGTCTGGTAGGAGAGGTTAGGTCTGTCAAAGAGCTGAAATCCTTTTCTGCATATCAGTCTCTTTGTAATTATGTCTAAGGCACTTGCTTTAGTAAAACAATATTAAAGTCAACTTAAAAAAAAAAAAGAAATACACTTCCTAAAAAACAGAACAAAACAAAACAAAGCAAAAACAAATATTTGGTATATCTTTAGGACTCATCATTCTGGACCTGTTACTGACTCTTTTTTTTTTTTTAAAGGTTTTGTTTTGGGGCTCCTGGGTGGTTCAGTCAGTTAAAGCAGCTGCCTTCAGCTCAGGTCAAGATCCCAGCGTCCTGGGATGGAGCCCTGCATTAGGCTCTCTGCTCAGTGAGGGGTCTGCTTCTCCCTCTCCCTCTGTCTGCTGCTCCACCTGCTTATACTCTCTCTCTCTCTCTCCCTCTCCCTCTCAGTGTCAAATAAATAAATAAAATCTTTATTTAAAAAAGGTTCTGTTTTATTTTAGCAGAGCAGGAATTGGCTTGTGCTTCACCACAGAAGCTCTAGATCCCAGATGTTAACAGGAACTCAATGTATTGATATGGGGCCCTTTACTCATCCTTATTTTGGAGAGAGGGGTCACCATAGTATCAACCTCATATATTTATAAGGGTGAGAGAATATGTACTAAATCACTAAGTGTTATGTCCCACCCATTTATGAGGCTAAGAGCTGGTAATTTCTAGTAAAAGTTGTGAAAAGAACAGGACTTCTGGGGTCTAATGATTTGGTCTAATCATTTAAACAGGGTAGCTATTTTCTGCCTAATTTCATAAATCATTTAAGTGTTCATTTGGGAAAAGTTCATTTGTAAGGCATTTTTTTCTATTGTTCTTAACATCTGGAAAATAACTCATTCAAATCCTAGACTACTGTCTTAGAATAATATCTAAGAAGTTGAAGTGGAGGATCAGATCATTAGCACATTATGTCTTTTGAAATGTACCATATACTTGTATCTGAGATAAGGTCATAAAGACAAAGAAATTTTTTTCAATCACTATTGTTTTCAAATCTTGAGACATGTTGAATCTAGTTCATGGGTACATGGAGGTTCACTGTATTATCCTCTTTACTTTTTATGCTTGGAAACTTTCATTAAAAACATCTTCAAACCCAAAAAGATACATACATTAAAAATGCACAGCTTTTGTATGTCAATCATTGCTTAAATAAAGGAGTTTAAAAATATACAGACTGAAGAAAAGAATTAAATCTTTTTTTAAAAAAATAAAGCAACCCTTAAAAATCTCCTATGGAAGGAACCATGTTGAGGATAGTCTAACATGTCCTCTTTATAGAACTCTAACATGGTTAGTATTTCCTACTGGGTTGAAATAAATCATCTTTTTCTTTGGTTAAATAACAGATTAAAAAAAGAGACTTGCCAATTTGATAGTGAAAAAATTGCATTTTCCTCTTTTAATTTGTATTGCTCTGAATACTAGTGAAGTTGACCTTGTTACATTTTTTAAATTCTTTAGTCCAATAAATGTCTTCTATTCATATCTTTGGCTCATTTTACAATAGGATCATTCATCCTTTTATCATTATTCTCTAAGAATTCCTTATACATTACAGATATTAATTTCATTATATAATACATATGCCAACCTTTCTCTGTTTTTTTTTCTCATTTTTTACCATATATAGAAGATGTTATATTTTATTCATATATATATTTATATGTAAATATATATATTTTTCCTTTATGCTTCTTTCTTTTGCCTTTCTACTTAGAAAAATTCTCCCTTTCCATTTATTTGTTACTTATTTACATATGTTTTTCTTCCTATTCTTTTAGGATTCAATAAATTGTATAATATTTAATATAGTATATATTTTATGATTTAGTATTATAGTCAACTCTTGAACATGGGTTTGAACTGCATTGGTCCACTTATAAACAGATTTTTTTTTGTTGTTCAATACCATACACTAAGTATATGTTCACTTATAATTTTCTTAATAATGTTTTCCTTTTTTTAACTTGATTGTAAGAATATAATATCTAATACATATAAAATATGTATTAATTGACTATGTTATTAGTAAAACTTCAGGTCAAGAGTAGACTATTAGTTTCGTTTGGGGGGAGTCAAAGTTATATGTGGATTTTTGACTGTGCAGTTAGGTGCCCCTAAAATTCATGTTATTCAAGGATCAAATGAATTCCCTTTGACACTTATTTAGATACATTTTGTGACGTACAGATCTAGCTTGGTTTTTCCCTACAAGTAGACAGTTATTATTTATTCTGAAAATAAATCCATTGGTCCTTATGTACTTGAATTTTCTTCTTCTTCATATTCTAAAAATTATGAAAACAGGATGATTTGTGTACATAGAATCTCTTTGTCACAGGTGACCATTCAAAAGTTGACAAGAGGCAGCTTTAGTCCTTATAGTTGAATAATAGTATCTATTATTCATTTTTCAGAAACAGATGTACTTTGAGAAAATAAAGACACTTTAAGGTCCCCATTTGTCTTCACAGAAAGAATAGAAAGAGATAGAATCTCAACTGTTTTGTAGGCAGTTCTGTTACCCTTCTCTTATATTCAAAATATAAATTTATGACACTAACATAAAGTCAAAAATCATGGTACATGTAACCTTGAAATAATCTTGAAATTCCCATGAAAGGAACAAAACTTTATTTTTATTTTGAAGATAAGGCTTAAGAATGTAAATAGCCTTAGAAGAGTTTACATTTTGACCTCAAAGAACTTCAGATATGCTACTTATAGGAGCCAACCCTAGGAGCGGGTATCAATGATAAGGGATCTTGAGACTGATAGGGGCATATTGGGGATGAAGAGAAGTTAAAAACACAGGATGAAAAATAGACACTTTCTATCACTAGTCTTGCTGTAAACTCCATTTTTAGAAAGACGATCATATCCTAAGTACAATCTAGCAATCCTTCTCTGGCAGAAGGAAAAATGAGTCCATCTGTAAAAAACTAGGAAATTCCCTAGGTTGCACATTTCCTTTGACCCTGGTGATGAAAATCCTAAATCATAGGTTGATGAGAAAGATGAGATAAACAAGAAGAGTTATAAACTCAAGATACAACAGTCTATTACAAATACACATAAGTCACATCTGTGCTATACAAGGAGCAACAGAAATTCCAAAGAGAGAAAAACAAATTATATTTGAAAAAAACATATTTCTTCAAATATATTTCATTATTGAAAAAAATATATTTTTACCTAGAATCTCAGTGGACAATGCTAATAACTTCAGGGAGGAGAGAAATAAGATTTAAATAACTTAGGTGGTTAAGTTTTCCTGACCCCAAGGGATGCAATATTTCCACAGGAAGAAAACATCATAATTTTGCTGTTTATCTAGGGGCAAGAGATAACCCTTCCCAGGGACACACTGACCTGGACTGATATAAGCGGAATTTATCACTAGTTCACCACACAACAGAGAGGTTAAAAGACCTTCAATGCAACAAACATAGTATTTTACTGAAAGAAATAATTAATGGGATATTTATTCTTAAGTGACAGGATGGTCAAAGGAAGATACTTTATTCGACAAAAAGACAAAAAAAAAAAAGTGCTTTTGTTTTCAATTCAATTTTTGGCCTCTTAAATCAATGAACTCCAAGCGTTCTGCAATGCAAAATATTCTCTCTTTTATGAGAAAGGAAAATGCAGTCAGTTC
The DNA here is from genome assembly GCF_010015895.1 of Lontra canadensis. NCBI lineage: Eukaryota > Metazoa > Chordata > Mammalia > Carnivora > Mustelidae > Lontra > Lontra canadensis. Next base: position 10,899,224 of record NW_022631028.1, read on the forward strand.
AGAATATTACTCCTTGCCTACACCTTACTCTACATCTCTACCTCTTCCAAATGAGACAGATGTTTTCTCATTTATATTCTCCTTCTCTGGAAATTGACTATTGTTAAGAATATAGAGTAATATCAAATCAAATTTTCGCATAGTTGAAAGGCAAAAACAGAAGCCTCTTTCTAGTCTTATCCTAAGCATAATATAGATGAAGTATTAGTGTGTATTTCTTATGAAATAACATTCTCCATTATTATTAAATGATGAATCATTTTGCTTTTTATGTGGAAGTGAAATTGGACTGTACATATGTTTCCCTGTCAGTAATTTCATCTGCTTTTGTTTTTGTGGTAGTGGTCATTTTACTGTGTCCGTTGATTTAATGACCATTATTATTTGAATGATATCCAAATAAACACTTCTGTTAATTTTAACACATACCTCTAACTGCCTGCTGGATACTTCAACTACTTCTAATGTTTACCTAAAACCTAGATACCACCTTACACCAGTTAGAATGGCCAAAATTAACAAGACAGTAAATAACATGTGTTAGAGAGGATGTGGAGAAAGGGGAACCATCTTACAGTATTTGTGGGAATGCAAGTTGGTCCAGCGACTTTGGAAAACAGTGTGGAGATTCCTTAAGAAATTAAAAATAGAGCTTCCCTATGACCCTGCAATTGCACTACTGGGTATTTATCCCAAAGATACAGAGGTAGTGAAAAGAAAGACCATCTGTACCCCAATGTTCATAGTAGCAATGGACATAGTCACCAAACTTTGGAAAGAACCAAGATGACCTTCAATGGACGAATGGATAAGGAAGATGTGGTCCATATACACTACGGAGTATTATGCCTCCATCAGAAAAGATGAATACCCAACTTTTATATCAACATGGACAGGACTGGAAGAGATTATGCTGAATGAAATAAGTCAAGCAGAAAGAGTCAATTATCATATGGTTTCACTTATTTGTGGAGCATAAGAAATAACATGGAGGACATGGGGAGATGGAGAAGAGAAGGGATTTGGGGGAAATTGGAGGGGGAGATGAACCATGAGAGACTGTGGACTCTGAGGAACTAACTGAGGGTTTTGGAGGGGAGGGGGATGGGAGGTTGGGTATTATGGAGTGCATGTATTGCATGGAACGCTGGGTGTGGTGCATAAACAATGGATTCTGGTACACTGAAAAGAAATTTAATAAATAAATAAATAAACCTAGCATGCTGAATGCTGGTCTCACAATCTATACTGCAACCCACAGAGAAATTGTTACATTTGCTAATTTACTTTTTGGTCTATGATAGACAGCAGTGACTGGGAGTAGAGTCAGAATCCAACATTAATAGAATCAACATCTTCTAGTGAAAGATGAAGTTTGAAACCCTCCATAATCCTTATTTCCTTTCCTATCTTTGCTTCCCTCACATCTAATTATTCACTTGTTAATTTCCATTCCACAACTTCTCCCTTCATGGATAAAAGCAAGGATAACAGACCATGAGAACTAGGACTTCACCCCTCTTCATGTCCAGGATGGAGAAATGTTTCACCTCTACCAGGGTGTGAGGAAAGTTCACCTTTACTCCTTGGACTCCTAACTCACAGCACAGTTAATGACACATTTCTATATAGCGTATGTATGCCCTCTTTTTTTTTTTCCTGGAATCATCTATATCTAAGTCAACAATTATTTTTGGATCATATAATACATGCCTGGTGCTGTCACAGAAAGGGTGCCTACCTCCAACAGAAGAGCGGGAGAGGTCCTTTGTTTCCAAAAGAAAGAGATGTAAGCACTTACGCTAGACACTGCAACACAATAGGTTTGTGGTTATTCTTACAACACGTTAGGGCTAGAGATGAAATAAGGTAAAAAAAATTAATTTAGAAGCCTCATTAAGGTCTTGTGTGTTAGAGTACAGCTTTCAGGACATAAGAAAGAGGTAAGAGAAGCTATAAGATGACAATGGTTAGTGCGGAATTCAGCTCCCCATTAAAATCCCATGTGTGATTCTTCAGGCCTGACCACAGGCTTTGGCTACAGAGGATTTACTTAGCAGGCCTCATGGGAAAGCTGCCTTCCCCACACCAGACCTGGGATCCTGCCAATAAATGGCAGTCTCTGATGGGGAGTGCAGTCAAGGACAGAAACACACTGGCTGGTCATTCCCTTCATATATTTACATCCCTGGCCCAGAACCTTCATTCCCAGATCTCTTTACCCAAGGCTTCAGGCTGAGTTGTTCTTCTGGCACCTCTGCTGAGGCCTCCTTATGCAAGTATGGGGTGGGGTTGAATAGGGAAAACTTGGAGACACTTTTCTCCTCTCAGACTTGGTACCTAGTATTTTTCCACACTTAGGCCTCCCTCTTCCCCTCTGCTTGTCTTCAGGGTCCATTAAAACTACCAGAGCTTTTTTTCAAGGCTCTCACTCAGAAGTGAGACAACCTCTTTCTGGCCCATCATGTATGTGCAGTCCCATGGAAAACAGTAGAACAGGGGGATTCTGCAGCTTCTCTTGCTATTATCTTCCCAGAAAGGGATTAAGGGCTTAACCATTTCATTTTTGGCTTCTTCATTTTATTAGGAGTGAGAACCTACCAAATCCTTTGTGTAAATAAGGAGGTCTTCACTATGAGGTAGATAATTGTAATGAAGCACCTTCTCTGACCAGATGCATTCAAAATGTTCTTCTTCCTCCAGGACCATGGGGCCAGGGCCTGGAATTGGATCTCAGGCCATATTTCACCCCTGTCCAATCTGCACAACCAGAAGGGTAGGCCAACTCTAGATTGACAGTACTAGCAAAACACAGAGGGAGGAAGGGGTAATTTCCTACAGATAGTAAGGCTACAGACAGACAACAGAGCCCACCTCACATGTCATAAGCAGAAAATAGCAGTGGCTGCAGGCAGAAATGGAATGGGCCTTTAGTTATAAGCAAGACTGACAGCGAGACAGAAGGCAAGGTGTGGATGCAGGCATGGAGACAGAAATTCACCCAACCATAACACAATGGAGGTGAACATATTTATAATTTAAAAGAAACAATCATGTAAAGAAACAAAGACTTTTTAATCAAACACTCAAGAGATCTCACACACATTGTATAATTGGAACTGATTAATATCTTTTTTAAAATATTTTTATTTATTTAGCAAAACCAAGTGAATCTTGACCCCAGACAGCAGAGAGAAGCAAGATGGCGGAGTAGTAGGAGGTCCTACTACCTGACTACATCAGGTCCCAGGAATTCAGCTAGATAGCTATCAAACCATTCTGAACACCTACAAACTCAATAGGAGATTGAAGAGAAGAAGAGCAGCAATTCTAGGAAAATCTACCACTTCTGGAGGGTAGGATGTTCAGAGAAGTGAATCCGAAGCAGTGGGAAGATAGACCACACCACGGGCGGAGGGGCAGCTCCCGGCAAGTGGTGGGGCAGCAGAACACAAAATCAGAACTTTTAGAAGTTTGCTCCACTAAGGGACGTCACTCCAGATGCTAAGTGGGGGATGGAGCCCTCAAGGGGACAGTGTGGTCTCAAGACCTGTGGGGACACAAAAAGACCAGGGGTGTCTGAGTGTGGCAGAGATCCTAGGTTTCGAGCAAGGAAGCCTGGTGTAGAGATGGAGCTGAGAACTGGGCTTTCAGCTCAGGATTACCATGATCCACAGATGCAGTCAGGTCGCTGCTCTTTAACCAGGGACCCTGCAGGTTGAAATTCCAGAGAGACCCCCCTCCCTCCTCTGGGAGGAGCTACATGGGAGCACGCTGCAGGAATCTGCTTGGTTTGGAGACTCCAAACAGGTCTATGCACCAGAGATGGAGGTGCCCAGTCACAGGCTGGGTGAGCACAAAGTGCGGCCAGAGACCAGGGAGACAGGAGTGATTGCTTTTCTCTGAGGGCACACTGAGGAATGGGAGCCCAAGCTCTCAGCTCCTACAGGGCCAGAGATTGGGAGGCTGCCATCATCATTTCCATTTTCCAAAGCTGTATGGAAAGCATTCAGGAAAAAAGCTCCTGAGAGCGAAGCCCAGCAAATTGCTTTGCCTGGCCCCTGGTAAGGGTGGTGCAATTCTGCCTCAGGCAAAGAGAGTTGAGAATCCCAGCAACAGACCTTTTACCCAGAAGATCAGCAAGAATATCCAGTCAAGACCAAGTTTACTGATCAATGAGAACTGCAGAACTCCAGAGCTAAGGGAAAGGAACACATGGCTTTTTTCCCATGATCCTTTAGTCTTTCAAAGTTAATTTTTTTTAATTTCTTTTTTCTTATTCTATTTTTTAATTTTTTCTTTCCTATTTTAACTTTTTAAATTATTTTATCTTATCAATACCTTTTTAAAAATCTTTTTTTAAATTTTCATTGTTATAGTCATATTTTCTCCCTTCATTGAATTTAACCTTATTTTTTATATACATATAGGTTTTCTTTTTCTTTAAAATTTTGGAATACAATTTCTTCTAAGATCAAAATATACCCTAAATCTAGCACATGGCTTTGTTCTAGTCTCCAGCCTGATCACATTCTTTCCTCTTTTTTTTTCTCCCTTTTTGCAACCAACTTATGATCTTATAAATTCCTTTTTAAGAATCTTTTTAAATTTTTATTTTTATAGTCATATTCCATCCCATCATCATGTTTACTCTTATTTTGTATATATATATATATTTTTTTTATATATGTATATATAATACATATATTTTTTCTTTCCTATAAATTTTGGTAGGTAGTTTCTTCTAAGAGAACAAAATACACCCAAAATCAAGTGTGTGGCTCAGTTCTATTCACCAGTCATTCATATATATATATATATATATATTTATATATTTATATATGGGAAAAATATATTTATATATTAGACTGGTGATATATATATATATATTTTCCTGGTTTGGTTAGTGTATATTTTTCTGGGGTTGTTGCTACTCTTTTAGTATTGTGTCCTCTCATTCATCTATTCTTATCTGGATAAAAAGACAAGGTGGAAAAAGTCACCAAAAAAAAAAAAAAAAAAAAAAAGGAAAAGAAAAAGAGGCAGTACCAATAGCTAAGGACTTAATCAATACAGATATTAGTAATATGTCAGAACTAGAGTTCAGAATGACTATTATCTAGGTGCTAGCTGGGCTCAAAAAAAGCATGGAAGATATTAGAGAATCCCTTTCTGGAGAAATAAAATGTCTTTCTGGAGAAATAAAAGAACCAAAATCTAACCAAGTTGAAATAAAAACAGCTATTAACGAGGTACAATAAAAAATGGAGGCTCTTACTGTTAGGATAAATGAGACAGAACAGAGAATGAGTGATATAGAAGACCAAGTGATGAAGAATAAAGAAGCTGAGCAAAAGAGAGACAACTACTGGACCAAAAGGGGTGAATTTGAGAGAAAAATGATGCTGTAAGATGAAACAAAATTAGAATAATTGGGATACCAGAAGAAGAAGGAGGAGGAGGAGGACAACGAGGAGGAGGATGAGGAGGAGAAGAAGAACAAGAGGAAAGAGAGAGGGGGACAGAAGGAATATTGGAGTAAATTATAGCAGATAATTTCCCTAATTTGGCAAAGGGAACAAGCATCAAAATCCAGGAGGCACAGAGAACCTCACTCATAATCAATAAAAATAGGTCCACACCCAATCATCGAATAGTAAAAGTTACAAGCCTCAGTGACAAAGAGAAAATCCTGAAAACAGCCTTGGACAAGAGATTTGTAACATACAATGGTAGAAATAGTAGATTGATAGCAGACTTATCCACAGAGATCTGGCAGGCCAGAAAGGACTCGCATGATATATACAGAGCACTAAATGAGAAAAATAAGCAGCGAGGAACAATATATCCAGTTAGGCTGCCATTGAAAATAGGAGAGATAAAAAGCTTCCAGGACAAACAAAAATTAAAAGAATTTGAAAACACCAAACCAGCCCTACAAGAAATGTCGAAAGGGGTTCTCTAAGCAAAGAGAGAGTCTAAAAGCAAGAGACCAGAAAGAAACAGAGACAATATACAGTAACAGTCACCTTACAGGCAATACAATGGCACTAAATTCATATCTTTCAGTAGTTACCCTGAATATAAATGGGTTAAATGCCCCAATCAAAAGACACAGTTTATCAGAATGGATAAAAAAAGAACACCCATCAATATGCTGTCTACAAGAAACTCATTTTAGACCCAAAGAAACTGTCAGATTTAAAGTGAGGGGGTGGAAAACAATTTGCCATGCTAATGGACATTAAAAGAAAGCTGGGGTGGCAATCCTTACACCAGATAAATTAGATTTTAAGCCTAACGCTATAATAAGAGATGAGGAAGGACAATATATCCACACTTAAAGGGTCTGCCCAACAAGAAGATCTAAAATTTTAAATATCTATGTCTCTAACGTAGGAGCAACCAATTGTATAAACCAATTAATAAAAAAATCAAAGGAACACATTGACAGTAATACAATAATAGTGAGTGACTTTAATACCCCCCCACAGTGAAATGGAGAGATCATCTAAGCAAAAGATCAACAAGGAAATAAAGGCTTAAATGACACACTGGACCAAATGGACATCACAGATATATTCAGAACATTCTACCTCAAAGCAACAGAATACACGTTCTTCTCTAGTGCACATGGAACATCTCCAGAAGACATGACATCCTGGGTCACAAATCAGGTTTCAACCAGTACCAAAAGACTGAGGTCATTCCCTGCATATTTTCAGACCACAATTCTCTGAAGCTAGAACTCAATCACAAGAGGAAAGTTGGAACGAACTCAAATACATGGAGGCCAAAGAGCATTCTACTAAAGAATGAATGGGTCAACCAGGAAATTAAGGAAGAACTGAGAAAAATTCATGGAAACAAATGAAAATGAAAACAGTTCAAAATCTTTGGGGTACAGCAAATGCGGTCCTGAGAGGAAAGTATATAGCGAATCAAGCCTTTCTCCAGGAACAAGAAAGTTCTCAAGTGCACAACCTAACCCCACATCTAAAGGAGATGGAGAAAGTACAGCACAGAAAGCCTAAACCCAGCAGGAGAAGAGAAATCATAAAGATCAGAGCAGAAATCAATTAAATAGAAACCAAAAGAACAGTAGAACATATTGACGAAACTAGGAGGTGGTTCTATGAAAGAATTAAGAAGACTGATAAACCCCTGGCCAGACTTATCAAAAAGAAAAGAGAAAGGACCCAAATTAATAAAGTCATGAATGAAAGAGGAGAGATCACAACCAACACCAAAGAAATACAAACAATTCTAAGAGAATATTGTGAGTAACTATATGCCAGCAAATTTGACAATTTGGAATGCATCCCTTTTGGGTGCATTCCTAGAGACCTATAAACTATCCAAACTGAACGAGAAAGAAATAGAAAACCTGAATAGACCCATATCCAGGAAGGAGATTGAAACAGTCATCAAAAAGCTCCCAACAAACAAGAGCCCTGGGCCAGATGGCTTCCCAGGGGAATTCTACCAAACATTTAAAGAAGAATTAATACCTATCCTCCTGAAACTGTTCCAAAAAAATAGAAATGGAAGGAAAACTTCCAAACTCATTTTATGAGGCCAGCATTACCTTGATCCCCAAACCAGACAGAGACCCCATCAAAAAGGGGAATTGCAGACCAATATCCTTGAGGAACATGGATGTAAAAATTCTCACCAAAATACTAGCCAATAGGATCCAACAGTACATGAAAAGGATTATTCACCACGGCAAGTGGGATTTATTCCTGGGCTAAAAGGTTGGTTCAACATCTGCAAATAAATCTGTGTGATGAAATACAAAATAAAAGAAAGAACAAGAACCATATGATACTCTCAACAAATGCTGAAAAAGCATTTCACAAAGTATAGCATCCTGTCTTGATCAAAACTCTTCACAGTGTAGGCATAGAGGGCACATAACTCAATACCATCAAAGCCATCTATGAAAAACCCACAGTTAATATCATTATCAATGGGGAAAAACTGTGAGCTTTTCCCCTAAGGTCAGGAACATGGCGAGGATGTCCACTATCACCACTGCTATTCAACATAGTACTAGAAGCCCTAGCCTCAGCAATCAGACAATAAAAAGAAATAAAATGCATCCAAATCAGCAAAGAAGATGTCAAACTCTCACTCTTTGCAGATGATATGATACTTTACGTGGAAAACCCAGAAGACTCCACTCCAAAACTGCTAGAACTCATACAGGAATTCAGTAAAGTGTCAGGATATAAAATCAATGCACAGAAATCAGTTGCATTTCTATACAACAACAAGACAGAAGAAAGAGAGATTAAGGAGTTGATCACATTTACAATTGCACCCGAAAGCGTAAGATACCTAGGAATAATCCTAACCAAAGAGGCAAAGAATCTGTACTCAGAAAACTACAAAGTACTCATGAAAGAAACTGAGGAAGACACATAGAAATAGAAGAACATTGCATGCTCAAATATTGTGAAAATGTCTATACTATATAAAGTAATCTAAACATTTAATGCAATGCCTATCAAAATACCATCATTTTTTTTTCAAAGAAATGGAACAAATAATCCTAAAATTTATACGGAAACAGAAAAGACCTTGAACGGCCAGAGGAATGTTGAAAAAGAACACTAAATTTGGTGACATCACAATTCCAGACTTCAAGCTCTATTACAAAGCTTTAATCATCAGGACAGTATGGCACTGGCACAGAAACAGACACATAAATCAATGGAACAGAATAGAGAGCCCAGAAATGGACCCTCAACTCCGTGGTCAACTCATCTTTGACAAAGCAGGAAAGAATGTCCAATGGAAAAAAGACAGTCTCTTCAACAAATGGTATTGGAAAATTCGACAGCCACATGCAGAAGAATGAAACTGGACCATTTCCTTATACCACACACAATAGACTCAACATGGATGAAAGACCTCAATGTGAGACAGGAATCCATCAAAAACCTTGAGGAGAACACAGGCAGCAACCTCTTTGACCTCAGCCACAGCAACTTTAGAAACATCACCAAAGGCAAGGGAAGCAAGGGCAAAAATGAACTATTGGGACTTCACCAAGATCAAAAGCTTTTGCTTTGCAAGGAAACAGTCAACAAAACCAAAAGACAATGACAGAATGGGAGAAGATATTTGCAAATGCCATATCAGATAAAGGGCTAGTATCCAAAATCTATAAAGAACCTATCCAACTCAACACTCAAAGAACAAATAATCCAATCAAGAAATGGGCAGAAGACATGAACAGGCATGTTTGCAAAGAAGACATCCAAATGGCCAATAGACACATGAAAAAGTGCACAACATCACTCAAAATCACAATGAGATACCACCTTACACCAGTGAGAATGGCTAAAATTAACAAGTCAGGAAATGACAGATGTTGGCGAGGATTCCACACTGTTGGTGGGAATGCAAGCTGGTGCAGCCACTCTGGAAAACAGTATGGAGGGTCCTCAAAAAGTTGAAAATAGAGCTACCCTACGACCCAGCCCCAATCACGCTACTGGATATTTACCCTAAAGATAGAAATGTAGTGATATGAAGTGGCACATGAACCAAAATGTTCATAGCAGCAATGTCCACAATAGCCAAACTATGGAAAGAATGTTGATGTCCATCAACAGACGATAGCATAAAGAAGATGTGATACACACACACACACACACACACACACTGGAATACTGTGCAGCCATCAAAGGAAACAAAATCGTGCCATTTGCAATGATGTGGATGGAACTAGAGGGTATTAGGCTAAGCAAAATAGGTCAGTTAGAGAAAGACAATTATCATATGATCTCTGTGATATGAGGAATTTTAGAGGCAGGGCAGGAGGTTGTGTGGGGAGGGGAAGGAAAAAAAATGAAACAAGATAGGATCAGGAGGGAGACAAACCATAAGAGACTCTTAATCTCACAAAACAAACTGAGGGTTGCTGTAGGGTGGGAGGGTAGGGAAAGGGTGGTTGGGTTATGGACATTAGGAGGGTATGTGCTATGGTGAGTGTTGTGAAATGTGTAAGCCTGATGATTCACAGACATTATACCCCTGGGGCAAATAATATATCATATGTTAACTTTAAAAAGAATATTAAAAAAATATTTTTATTTATTTATTTGACAGAGAGAGACACGGTGAGAGAGGGAACACAAGCAGGGGAAGTGGGAGAGGGAGAAGCAGGCTTCCTGCTGAGCAGGGAGACTGATGTAGGGCTTAATCCCAGGACCCTAGCATCATGACCTGAACCCAAGGCAGATGCTTAATTAACTGAGCCACCTAGATGTCCTGGAACTGATTAATATCTTGAGAAGAAAATATTTATCCAGTACTTTGCCAATGTTTGTTATTTTGTGAACCATCAAAATCTTGGATCTCTAGGCTTGAACTATTTCTATTACTAAGCTATAGTGTCTATCCACAAACTAAAGAGCAGATGAAGTACAACTAGAATATGCCATTCAAAGAGAGAAAGGAATATGTAATAAGAGCATTTCAAAACATCATTTGAGCTTGGACAGGGATCAGTGCCAAACGTTGAACATTTTTCTGCTGCATGTGGTGATGTTTGAATTGGGGGCCCCTTATTGGATAGAGAGATGATTGAAGTCTCACTGAATTCAAAAGTGACCTGGAAAACTATATTTGTCTTTCTTTCTTTGAAAAGGATTTGGAATCCAATCTTTACCCTCTAAATATAATATTTCAAGTGAATACTTTTCGAGGACATTATAATGACCCTGATTTCTTTTTTTATAGATCTGTCCTTCCCAGGTAAAATAATAATCTGACTTCTTAAGTGCCTTTAAATACAGCAATACAATTTTACCTATTTTAAAAAGTCAATTTGAATGTAATCACAGATTCTATTAATTATTGCACCCTCAAAATATATTTTCCCCATACTAAATGTTATGGTTTAGAATGAATACAGTAGACTACTGATATTCACAGGTTCGTGTTTTAAGATTTTGACAATTAGCAAAGACTATGAATGACTATGATGTGTAGTACTTTGTAATTTTCTGGAGATCTTCATTTGAATTAGCTGCTGGGAGGTAGATGATCAAAACTAAGTCACTTGGCTAATGATATCTGACAAACACCTATTTTCATGAACATAGGGCCTAAATCAAGCTGCTTTATATTGTCAGAGGCAACTCTATGCTGACACATGTGAAGTGGGCCAATGATCTAACACAATGACTTTCAGACCTTAGGGGGCATCAGAATTGTCCAGAGGGCTTTACTAAAACGCCAATTGCTGGTTCCCATCCCACCCCATTATGGTCTGAGTTGGAAACTGAAAATCTGTATTTCTAACAACTTTCAAGCGTTCCAAGGTGATCTTTGAGAGCCACTGATCTAAAAGATTTTATCCATGACATCATTAGAAAAAAAAATTTTTTTTTTCCAAAGCATGATTTCCTAAGCAAATACGAGCAACGGTTTCCCCAATATGATTCATTTAATCACACAATTGCAAGGGATAATCTCAGTAAGAATGGACATTTTACTGATAACATTATCCATACTGATAGTCAAAATTAAAACAGAAACAAAAACAAAACCACAACACTTCAGTACAGGTTGTTCAATGGTCACTTCACTGAGGCCAGTAAATCCTTCCCCTCTGCACCAATGCCATTTCCTTCAGCCTACGCAGGAAATAAGCAACCAGGTGTTAAAACCTGCTATAGGAGGGGACCTTTAGAAATTTTCTTATTGGTCATTGCTTTTGATTTTAGAAAGCAAAGCATAATAAGAACCAGAACCTCTCCTTTGCTCAAGACAGGTCAGTCTCCTTATGAGGAGGTAGGTAAGGAAATGGGAGCCATTAATAAGGATTATTTTCATTTTAATCTCCCCATTTAGTTTTTGATTTTTTTTTTTTTATCAATGTCCTACTGTTTTATGTGTATATATCTTTCTTGGCTAAATTCATGCTTAACTTCTTTGTTTTTTAGTCATGTATAAAGGGGATTATTTCTTTCTCAGATGCTTCGCTGGTGTATAGAAATGCAACTTTTTTTTTTTTTTTTTTTTTTTTTTTTTGGAGAGACAGACAACAGGAGTGGGGGAGAGAGGGAGAGAAAGATCATTTTTTTGCTTTATTTCTTAGAAAGGGGTTAGGGGGAGGGAGAGGGAGAATCTTAAGCAAGCTACATGCCCAGAACAGAGCCTGATGCAGACCCTGAGATCATGACCTGAGCTGAAATCAAGTCAGATGTTTAACTAATTGAGCCACCCTGGTGCCCCAACAACTGATTTTTGTATATCAATTTTATGTCCTGAAACTTAACTGTGTTTATTATTTCTAACAATTTTTGGTGGAATCTTTACTTCAATAAAATAAGGATTCTTTTGGGGTACATAAAGGAGAGGGCAGGCTTATTTATGCATGTTCCAGTAACAGAGGCTTTCTACAATGGAGCAAATTCAAATTGCTATGAATTCATAAGGTTCACAAATCAGAACCACTCAGATTTGTTCATTCAGGTCAAAAATCAGAGGAATCCAGAGAAACTCTACTGTTAACAACAGTTCACCTGCTCAAGCACTTTCTCTCTACCTCTAGAGCTGGCATGGTGACAGCCAGATTAAGATCCAAGGATTTGGGAAGCAGCCACCTCAAAGATTCAACAAGACAAAAATGTCAATGATATTTTGAAAGTTGTCTCATACATAAACATATTACATAATAATGAATACATAAGAATTTATCATCACCATATGTTTTTATATAATCACTGGCTTTCAAGATGTTCTAAAGCAGCACTAATACAGATATCCAGGAGGATGTCTTAGTCAAATCTTTGACAGATTTTCCTCGTGTCCCTGTTGGTGAAATTCTTCATGGGTAAATTACTCTAGTTTAAAGTAATCACTTTTCCTCATTTGATCCTTAGAGGAACAATTGTGTTCCTCACAAAATGCTCCCTAAATTTTAAGCTAATGATTTAAAAAATATCATCTTTTCTTTCCTTTCTCATTTATTCAAATAAATAAGCACGTACCCCTAGTACTAGGCTAAGTACCAAGGCTATAGATGAATTAAGTTTGACTCTGTTGTCATGACACAACCAACATCAGGGAAAATTACAGGTTTCTAGGAGAGGGCATAAGAATGGATTAAGTTTGGGGTGCCTGGGTGGCTCAGTGGGTTAATGCCTCTGCCTTCAGCTCAGGTCATGATCCCAGGGTCCTGGGATCGAGCCCCATGTCGGGCTCTCTGTTCAGCAGGGAGCCTGCTTCCTCCCCTCTCTCTGCCTGCCTCTCTGCCTGCTTGTGATCTCTGTCTGTCAAATAAATAAATAAAATCTTTAAAAAAAAAAAAAAAGGAATGGATTAAGTTTGAACTGAGGAACAGTTTTCCCAGTCTTGGGAAACTGTTCCGGGTAGTGGAGAGAGAAAAACTTTGTGGTTCAAGCAGAGCAGGGAAGAGAGAGGGAAGGGCATAAAGACCATAGCATTCATGACCTTGTTGAAGATCTGGTCTTTAACTTAAGAACATTAGAAACCACTGGAAGAGTTACAAGTTAGGTGTGGTATGAGCAGATCAGATTTTTTTTTTTTAAATGATTGCTTGTGGCTGATGCAGTGTGGGACTGCACTAGAGAGGACTAGTGTGGCAAGATGGTAATTACTGTATTATTTCACACCAGACATGATGGTGGCTTAGACTAAAATAATGATAGAGAACATGAAAAAGTAGGAGCCAATTGGATATACATTCAGAAGGGAAGACAATCGAGATACTTTGGTGATGAAGTGAATAAGGTAGAGTCAAGGTAGAGGGAATTCTCAAGGCTACGAATAGTGATGACACTTCCTCCAAGTTCAGAGATGGGGGAGAGAAGGAATTTACTTTCAGTTTGAGATGCCAATGAGCTTTCTTAAGAAGGTGTCACATGTAGGCAGGTCTCTCTCTGCAAGTCTGAAGTTCAAAATTAATTAACTTTTAACCACATTGGTCATTAGTATCTGTAGAAGGAATGCTGCATAGTGGCTAGTTTGGGCTTTGGATTCAAAGGCCTAGGGGCAGGACCCAAGATATCATGAATTCCCAGAGAAAGACTTTGAAGTAGCTTAGAAACTGCCTTTTAGTTTTTTTAATGGTTTTCTGGTTCTATTCCATTAGCAACCACATAGCAAACATGATTTTATGGTTCACTTAGTCTATATCTTGAAACCAGAAGAAACATGTATAATGGATTTCCATTTGGCTCTGCCAGATGACCAGCTGACCAAAGACTGGATAAGAAGGCTAAACTCATGGGGATCAATAAACAAAACAAACAGCAACTCTGTCCTACTCTGGAGACTTCTTTATATATTTTGGTTTTTTACTCAAATAGCTTGGTACCCCAGTTAATGACTCTCTATGAGATGAACCCTATGACAAACAGTTCTGATTCCAGTGACAGTCAGCTCTTTAACAATACCAGGCACTAATTGGTTTGCTTAGGAGATGTCATCAGCAGAATCAGTGAGTTCTAGGTATGAAATCTACATTTAAATGCAGTTTGAAGGGACGCCTGGGTGGCTCAGTTGGTTAAGCAGCTGCCTTCGGCTCAGGTCATGATCCCAGCGTCCTGGGATCGAGTCCCACATCAGGCTCCTTGCTCGGCGGGGAGCCTGCTTCTCCCTCTCTGCCTCTGCCTGCCATTCTGTCTGCCTGTGCTCGCTCTTTCTCCCTCTCTCTCTCTCTGGCAAATAAATAAATAAAATCTTTAAAAAAAAAATTTCTAAATGCAGTTTGAAGCAATAAACAAAATTCTTGGGGTATTTATACTAAAAATACTATTTTATGCAAGGGAAAAAAATTACATTTTTCATATTTGTATATAGACCTTGCTTTTCTCTGTACTAGCTTGGGAGATAATCTCTCCCTCAGCTGAAGCAGAGTACAGTTTCATAGCAAAGTCATATTTGGAAAACAGTATCTTTATTTATTTATTCATTTATTTATTTGTCAGGGACAGAGGGAGAGAGAGTGAGCGAGCACAGGCAGACAGAGAGGCAGGCAGAAGCAGAGGGAGAAGCAGGCTCCCTGCCCAGCAAGGAGCCTAATGTGGGACTCGATCCTAGGACACTGGGATCATGACCTGAGCCAAAAGCAGCTGCTTAACCAACTGAGCCACCCAGGCGTCCCTGGAAAACAGTATCTTAATATAAATTACTTAAGTGGCCATGATTTAAAAAAAAAAAAAAGTTTTCTTTAACATGGAGGATAATTTTCCTTCTGTTTTAAACTCTGATTAGAAGAATTCATTCAGTCTTATCACTCATGAGAGTTATACCTTTTAAAGTAATTAGTACATACTTACTACTCCTTGGAATAAATTCTGTGCCGTGCATTGTAACTTAGTTCTTAACCATTACAAGAGGCAAACACTATTTTATATATCTCACATCATATTCTTTTATATTAAAAATATATAAATCCTTGCTTAATATTGTATTTTATCTGTTTGTTTAAACAGTCAAATAAATTGAAGGTTAATTTATACTGAAGTGAAATGTTCAAGGTCATATAACTGTTTATATGTTTTTCTAAGAATTGAACCTTATGTGTGAACCTCAGTCTGAGCTCTTGACAACTAAAAAGATACTTTCAGAAACATTTTTATCGTTGTAAGATTTCACAACGTTCATGGCATTGTTTGCCTCCGTGAAATTAACAATTTGAATTAAATACTAATGTGAAAGGCCACCGTCAACAAAAGGTTCATGTACCATCTTTGGTATTTGGCACATGGGGCTTGGTCTCCAAAGAGAATTATTTTCTGAGACTAAATGCAACTACTGAGAATTACAGCAACTCGTTCAGAAGCAGCTTCTACTTGCAATGAAATACTTGTCTTTGAAAATGATCAGTTCTCTTAGATATTCAATTCCATCTCCAACTGTAAATTATTTAGAAAAGGTATCACTTCCGCAGTTCTAATAAAACCTATGAACTATTTCTCATGATATCATATTTATATGAGAATGTGAAAATCTCCATCTTCTCCATCTTTTGTGCCAAAATAAAGTATACCAAAGCTGCTGAAAACTTGTATTAAAGCATTGAAATTATGTTTCAAAAAATAATCAGGAAATATTCGGAGTCTCTTTCTGTATGAGTGAAAATGATTAAGAGCCTAATGTATTTGTGAGCAAATGGAGATAATAAGTCAATGGCATAAAAGGTTGCAAGTAGGTGTCTACTTTGTTTTAAAATGAAAACCACACTACTCACTGTGTGCCTACTGTTTTAATGCACATCTCTTCCTTAATGAGTTCTGAGTAGTAAAAAAAGAATTATACTAGAAACTTCAAATGGCATTATATAATGTATGAAAAGGGTTTGCATAAGGTTTCTCGTCTATCCAGGAGATGAAGTGTATAATTCACTAAAACCCGGGATATTAATAGCTTCTATATCTGGACTGAACAGTCTTAGATAGAAATGAAAATTTCATAGGAATATAGTTTAAAACCATGTTCTCAGAAGAAGGTGAGAGAGTTGGAAGATATTTTTACTTAAATTTGTGCCTTGCCATATGTGGACATGTGAAGGATGGTTGAACTTTTTCTTTTGTATAGAAAACACCAGAAATCTGCCTAAGGGGCATTGCTGATTTTACCTGACACACAGTGATTTCAGCCTTTTCTTGGGAGACACCCTCTGCCTTTACTCTATCATGATTTTAATGTCCCAAAGAAAACATGTTGAAATGTCTTAAAAGTCCTTCCGTACATCACTGGAAAATATTTTCCATTCAAATCCCGATCTAGGAACATAATTTAGAAAAGTCTTTATTATTCACATAATCTTTAGATCTTAGGGCATTTGATAAGAGTGTTAATAGACAAACCATTTCTCAAATAAATCAGCCAGCAAATCTCAAGTATTAGTTCCTGTTAAGTGAACCCTATAATTCTATCTTGCAATTAGTTCTAATAAAACATATACATCATAAAATGGAAATTAAATTTCAAAACTCTGAGATTCTTTGACAGTACTGGATACATATATCCGTGGATATAAACTCTGTATTTTAGTCTGTTACATATATTTTCCTAAGTTCTGTCCTGTGCTAACATCTTCAGAGACAAAGAAGCCCTGAATATTTAGACAATAATTAGGAAATATAAACAAGTATGAGGTCATATATTCTAGAATTTCAAATATAAATGTACTTGCAGTTTGTCTCCAGCATCGACTGATTAGCTTCACCTTCCTCATGATTAAATTTAACATGGTAATCCCTTCTGAAGTAAAACAGATCTAAAGTCATCAGATGAAGGTGAGCAAGGCAGGTTCCAGATGGGGGCTTAGGGGGATGGGAGGCATGGAGTGATCCGAGATCAGATGATCAGGTATGAGAAGGGGTCTTCATGAACAAGTATGGGGTAGGGTGGAAGAGGTAGCATGTGGTTCTTGTCAGAGTCCAAACAGGCTATGGAGGGCTACCTGGGTTGTGGTTTTAGAGCCCAAGAGGGGTATGGAGGACATCTCTGTGGAAGATGGTCTGCCACAATTATCTGAGCCAGAGAAGAGTGACAGTATCACCCAAAATGGAAAGCAGCCTGACTGAGGAGGACTATGGAAGGGGAAGATTTGGTGGGGCTGTTGGTGGGGGACAGTGCTCAGTGCAACATATATGAACATGGACAGGGGTAGGAGATGTGATGAGTGTGTTGACGGGTGATGGTGTCATTTCTGCACACAGGGAGATTGACCAAATGAATAAATACCTTAAGGGGCATGGGTTTCTTACTATCAAAGAAAGGATTAACAGACAGAAATGTCAGAGAGACCAAACAGATGTCCACTCTTTATGGGAAGGCACCAAGGAAGCCCTTGCAAAGTTCTAATATTTGATTAGTGAAACTAATCAACCAGTGAAATCATACTGTAAACTGACAGATGAGTCTCAGACAAGCCTCACATTTTCCTGAGACGTGGTGCATAATTATGCATCACAAATTTTTTTTTTTTTAAAGATTTTATTTATTTATTTGATAGAGAGATCACAAGCAGACAGAGAGGCAGGCAGAGAGAGAGGAGGAAGCAGGCTCCCCGCTGAGCAGAGAGCCCGATGCGGGGCTCGATCCCAAGACTCCGAGATCATGACCTGAGCCGAAGGCAGCGGCTTAACCCACTGAGCCACCCAGGCGCCCCTATGCATCACAAATTTAAAGGTGTGAATTAAAGGCTCAATTCACCCACCTGCAGATTAAGTAGTCTTAAACTTAGGATGGGTGAATGCATGGGGTAAATCAGACTAACTCATCCTGTGGGGACAGGTGATCCTTCTCCTCCATAAACAAAGAACAGTAAGCTACCATGTCTCATGAGACTAGCACAGGAAAAGAAAAAATGCTATCATGACCCAAGAGATATTCCATACTCAACTATGACATATGCTTTAAGCGTTTTGTCTCAATTCTCACTGCAACCCACTATAGACATTGGTAATAGAGATATTGTAAGACCATTTTTACAATGAACAATACAAAGCTTAGAATTTAAATACATTATTAGTTGGGACATTGGACAAGTATATTATAGGATTAAAGATCTTATTCTGATTTCAAGCCCATACTTTTTAGCCTTTATACTCCCTCCCTAAAGTGAAATAAAAGTAGTCTCCCAAAGGCAATAGGTCTTTAGATGTTGCACTATTCCACTTGCTAGACTTCAGTAACCCTCTTAAAATAAATACTATTTTCTCAGGACACATTTGGATTGTGTCTTCAATGGAAAAAAATAGTGACGAAGGGTGGCTCTAAGATAGTATGGCTCTAATATAATCAAGTGTTTTCTAAGGAAAGGAGTTATTCCTGTTCTCACAATGATAACAATCTATACATTTTAGAAGCAAGGTGATTTTCTTCTTTCTCTTATTTCTGATGGCTGTCACTCATGGTGCCTTGTTGCCTTATGTGCTTATTGATTATTAACTGCTTGCTGCCCATTTTGTTTATAAGCTTATATAGGAAGCTTCTTTGAGGCATGGGATAAAGTTGAACACTGCCTGAAAGGGTTATCATCTGGTTCTGGCATGGGGCTTAAATGTACTTCTACTGGAAACACATCTAAATTCCTGGTTTGGATCAGCATCTTTGGACTGACCATTTGGGGTGAATTTATGTTGCAAACTTGTGCAAATGTCAGCTTGTGCTTACATATTTTCAGGAAAGATGCTTTATTCCTTCATTCGGTACCAAGTTTGGAGACAGGCAATTACCATAATTTCATCTGGGAACAGAGTTATTTCTAATCCACTGTTATATGAAGGGAATAGTATTCTGGAGTTCCAACTAGAAGAAAAGAGGATTTCTGCTTTGATTTTCTCATATGGGCTCAGCCTTAAAATTGTTTTCTTCTGTACCAGCATCCACCCTAGCCTTGTGAAATACCAAAAAATGAACCTCAAAAAAACTATAATTTGCACATATAATTCAAGGTGAAATCTGACTTCAGTGTTCCAATCAATCTCAGGGTCTGGGCTTCACTCAGCTATTGCTCTAAATTCTTTACTTTTTTTTTTTTTTGTCAGACTATCTATGCATTTCTTTCTTTCTTTCTTTTTTTCATTTTGTTATTTTCAAAAGAAAGTTCAGTCCTAGTTCCTCATTTTCTACATCACCAGAAATGAAACCTAAAAGCATAAGTGTTTCAAGATTTATTCAGTTAAACTCTAGAGTTCAGTAATACACATTGCTGAAATTAATTTGAGGGAAAAACTATTACAGATGGTGTGGATGATCTCATAACTTTCTCTTTAAAGAAGAAATTTAACATATGTTAATCTTTCCCTTTGCTAATGTATTTCTTTTCTTTTCACTGAAAAACCAATAATTTTCTTTTAATATTTTAAGGGATAATGAGTTCTTGAGAGGCCTACAGAGAAACTTATATTCTACACTAGTTTCAATAGGAAAAGAAGCTGTACCACTTGGTAAATGACAATCTCTTTGGATACACCTGAAAAAAGTTATCACCAAAGGAAAGGTTTGTGTTTCTTATAACTACTCAATCGTGGACAAGAACAATACATGGATGTAAAGATTCAGTCATAAGAAGGCCATTCTGGGATGAAAATATCATTTGTTACCACAAGAAATTTGAATGTGTTGATTTTAAATCAATGCATAATTTCATGGCAGTCACTCTCTACTTGTAATTCTGGTGTGTCATTTGGTCTCAAAAGACCTGATCTAAAGTTGGTAATGCTTATTACATTAAAACTTGCCAATGCCACTTGGAAAAATTAAACTATGTTAGTTAATTAAAATATGCAGTATTTAATATGGTACTTCAAATTATTACAGATGCTTGACAGATATACAAGGGGTTCAGCAACTTATGTTTTAGAATTCAGTGATTGGATCTGCTTCTTTGAGTCTTCTGCATAAGCCTGCACTTCACAAAGTTAATATATTGGAATGTGTCATGAGTAACCCTACAGTTTATTTTTACTTACACTTATTTTGCATGAAATACAGGCTTTTCGTACTTATACTTGTTCTGTATGAAATACATATTTTTAAAAATTATATAGTCAAATCCTCTTGTTTGAGGTCTGATAAAACAAGAAACAAATTTCCTCTTGTTTAGTTAAGTCCCAAGAAAAGCTAGAAAGAGCAATGCTTGGCAAATGCACAAATGATTGCTTGTGAATTTTATATAAACATTGAACTTGGTTTGGGCAAGATATTCCATTGATTGGTTTTACAATGAAATTCACCTATTAGGTAATAATATCAAAATATGTTTTGAGAATAATAATGTTGCCTGGCACAGTATCTGACAATAAGAGCATTAATAGTCAATCAAATATCATCAATCACTAAATAAACTATATAACAGGTTTATACATTTAAAATAGCCCAATAAATATCTAATATTTATTATCCTTAATTTTGTTAACTTGTCAAACAGCTGGTCTAGATCAGAGCTTTTAGCCATGTGGATACATGGGTGATCCTTGGGCCCTTGGAATTATGTGCCAAATTACAAGTTGAATGCCTAATTTTTTTTTTTTTTTCCTTCCTGGGGAAAGAATCATCACTTCTAGGAGATCCTTCCTAGTAAAAGTGGATTTGTCACCAGCTAAACCCCAAGACCTGGCCCTGACTGCCTGCCTGCTTGTACTCACTAACTTTTGTCTCACACTTTTCCCTAAGCTCTTCTTTTCAGTTTTCCTCTTTACTCAGACAAAAAACTCATAAACACCCCCAGGTGATGGCAACTGTCTTGGCAGAATCTCCTGCTGGCCCAGACCACCCACACAGCTGGAGTTAAACCCAACTCATGACTGCACAGATGGATGATTGAGTGACTGCTGGAATGACCTACAATTACCTTTACCTCATTATAATATTAAAATCTCCACCCAAGGAGGAGCATCAGCCTCACTTACAAAACATACAACGTATGTATAGCCATGTTTCCCTATGCCTACCTCTTCATAGGATGAAAATACTTCCTTATCTAAGTATTCATTGTAACCCTAAACAAAAGGAACTCATTCACCCCTTTTTGGGGAGTCACAGCTTAGGGAGCCATTCGCTGTGAGCTTCTTTGCTGAAAAAAACTTTCTCCGTGAGACAACTCAACCTGGAGCAGTTTCTTACTCATGAAGGAGAAAACTCATGTTGGTTGGATTACAGATTTATTCTGTAATCTTTTTGGATCAAGGTATTTCTCCCATCAACATAGTGGTCTCTTACTAGAACCACAAGGAAAAAAATACTCTAAATATAGCCAAGTCTAGGGATTTCAAAAAAAAACCAAACCATTATGAGGCTCAATCATTGCTATTTCCTAACATAAGAAAACCTCACAAGTGTGTAAACTTCACAATGGCAGGAATTTCTTTTGCCTTCTTAACTGACCATATTTCCTAGCACCTTGAGTGGCACCTTAAAATTCAAATGGACATTTTTTTTTTTAAAGAAGAGACTTATTGCCTATATTTCAACAATTCAGAGATCTATTATAAATGCTTAATAAACTTACAGGATGCAAAATTCAATATCCTTACAAGTCCCAAGTTATATAAATTTTAAATATTATATGTGAGTTACTTTGTATACTCAGATTTTGGAACAGCCTGTAATGATTAACTAAAAAAATATCCAAAGCTAGCTCTCAGCTCAGAGTTACCTTAAACCATGATCCAAGGCACAGTTGGACCACTGATCTTCGAGCAGGGACCTCCACAAGTAGCAGATCCAGAGAGACCCCTTCCTTCCTCCTCTGGAAGGAGTGGCACAGGAGTGCATGGCAGGAACCTGCTGGGTTTGGAGGCTCCAAATAGGGCCATGTGCCAGAGACAGAAACACTCAGTCACAGGCCAGGTGAGCACAGATCATGCCCAGAGACTAGGGAGATAGGAGGGATTGACTGCCGGAGACTGGGAGGCCACTAACTTCATTCCCGTCCTCCAAACCTCTATAAAAAGAGCTCAGAGAACAAAAGCTCAGGAAAGTGAACCCCAGCAGATTACTTAGCCTGCCCCCTGCCAAAGGTGGTGTAATTCCGCCTCAGGCAAAGACATTTGAAAATACCCTCAACAGGCCCTTCCCCCAGAAGATCAGTAAGAACATCCAGCCAAGACCAAGTTCACTGATCAATGAGAACTGTGGAACTCCAGAGCTAGGGAAAAGCAGCACATAGAATTCATGGCATTTCCCCCATGATCCTTCAGTCTTGCAAAGTTAATTTTTTTAAATTTTAGTTTTTCTTATTCTATTTTTTTAACTTTTCCTCTTTCTTCTTTTAATGTTTTTAAATTATTTTATCTTATCAATACCTTTTTTAAAAAAGATCTTTTTAAAAATTTTCATTGTTATAGTCATATTTTATCCCTTCATTGTATTTAACCTTATTTTTGGTATACATATAGGTTTTTTTTTTTCTCCCTTAAAATTTTGGGATGTAATTTCTTCTAATAGATCAAAATATGCCCTAAATGTAGCTCCAACCTGATCACATTCTCTCCTCTTATTTTTCTTTCCAACCAAATTATCTTATCAGTTCATTTTTTAGAGTCTTTTCAAATTTTTTTGATTTTTAAGTTTAAGTTTAAATAAAAAATTAAATTTAATCTAAAAATTTTAAAAATTTAAATTTTAAAAATTTTAAAATTCATCTTTATAATCATATTTCATCCCTTAATCGTATTTACCCTTATTATTGTATATATAAGTTTTTCTTTCTTTAAAATTTTGGGAGGTAGTTTCTTCTAAGAGACCAGAATATACCCAAAATCAAGTGGGTGGCTCTATTCTATTCACATATATGTGTGTGTGTGTGTGTGTGTGTGTGTGTGTGTGTGTATTTATTTATTTATTTATTTCCACCCCTATCTCCCCACAGTTATGGGTCTTTTCTGATTTGGTTAGCGTATATTTTTCTGGGGTTTTTGCCACCCTTTTAGCATTTTACTCTCTCATTCATATATTCCTATCTGGATAAAATGACAAGGTGGAAAAAGTCACTACAAAAAAGAGAAGAAGAGGCAGTACCAACCACTAGGGACCTAATCAAAACAGACATTGGTAATATGTCAGAACTAGAGCTCAAAATGATAATTATCAAGGCGCTAGCTGGGCTCAAAAATGGCATGGAAGATATTAGAGAATCCTTTCTGGAGAAATAAAATGACTTTCAGGAAAATAAAAGAACTAAAATCTAAACAAGCTGAAATTTAAAAAGCTATTAATGAGGTGCAATAAAAAATGGAGGCTCTTACTGCTAAGATAAAAGAGGCAAAAGAGAGAGTTAGTGATATGAAGACCAAATGACAGAGAATAAAGAAGCTGAGCAAAAGAGAGACAAACAACTACTGGACCATGAGGGGAGAATTTGAGAGATAAGTAATACCATAAGATGAAACAATATTAGAAAAATTAGGATACCAGAAGAAGAAGAAAGAGAGAGTGGGGTGTAAGGGCCTGGTTGGCCAGAGGGGGCCATTTCATTGTGGGCTTGGGTTGATCCTGCCCCTCCCGGAGGAACTTGCTTGCAAAACCCGGATATAGGGGTGGGCCAGGCTGCATGGAGACATCCAATCAGTGGGGCGCTCATATATTTACTGTGGTAAATTGATATTCAATTGGTCACCAGTACTGCCAACCTAGCATGACTGTGCAGTTTTCCCTGTGTATTGCAATTTCATTGGCCACCTGTGTATGGGCCAGGCTCAAACACCTCTATAAAGGTTAGGCTGTGAGGCAGGGAAGTAGTAGTGATAGCGTCAGGGTAATAGGGAGCAGCATCATCGGGAGTGTCAGGAGCATGGGGGTAGTCATCAGGAGCGTCATGAGCATCGCCGGGGAGTGTCCTCTCTGGGGAGCAGCCCTGCTGGGAGCGTCATCATCAGGAAGCGGCCTCGCTGGGGAGCAGCGCTGCCAGGATCGTCATCGGCTAGGGGGAGTTGTCGGGTAGGGGGAATCGTCGGGTAGGGGGAATCATCGGGTAGGGGGAAATCGTTGGGTAGGGGGAATTGTTGGGTAAGGGAAGTAGTCGGGGTCGGTGTCCTGGTCGTCGTCGCCTCTTTGTAAGAGACGGCCCCAACTGGTCGGTTTGATTTTCAATGCTTGGCGCGAAATAAAGCTTTGCTTGACTTTCGCTTTGTGTCAGTCTCATTCCTTTGATCACGGACCCTAACAGGGGGCAGAAGGTATATTGGAGTAAATTATAATAGAGAATTTCCCTAATATGGCAAAGGGAATATGTATCAAAATCCAGGAGGCACAGAGAACCCCCCTCAACATCAATAAAAATAGGTCCTACCCCATCATCTAATAGTAAAACTTACAAGTCTTAGTGACAAAGAGAAAAACCTGAAAGCACCCTTGGACAAGAGGTCTGTAACATACAATGGTAGAAATATTAGATGGATAGCAGACTAATCCACAGAGATCTGGTGGATAAGAAAGGACTGGCTTGATATATTCAGAGCACTAAACGAGAAAAACATGCAGCCAAGTACAATATATCCAGTTAGGCTGTCACTGAAAATGGAAGGAGAGATAAAAAGCTTCCAGGGCAGGGTGCCTGGGTGGCTCAGTGGGTTAAAGCCTCTGCCTTCAATTCAGGTCATGATCTCAGGGTCCTGGGATTGAGTCTTGCATCTGGGCTCTCTGCTCAGCAGGGAGCCTGCTTCCCCCCTCTCTGCCTGCCTCTCTGCCTATTTGTGATTATCTCTCTCTCTCTCTGTCAAATAAATAAATAAAATATTAAAAAAAAAAAAAAAAGCTTCCAGGGCAAACAAAAATTAAAAGAATCTGAAAACACCAAACCAGCCCTACAGGAAATATTGAAAGGGGTCTTCTAAGCAAAGAGAGCCTAAAAGCAAGAGACCAGAAAGAAATGGAGACAATATACAGTAACAATCACCTTATAGGCAATACAATGGCACTAAATTCATATCTTTCAGTAGTTACCCTGAATGTAAATGGATTAAATGCCCCAATCAAAAGACATAATGGATAAAAAAAAAAAAAATCAATATGCTGTCTACAAGAAACTCATTTTAGATACAAAGACACCTCCAGATTTAAAGTGAGGGGGTGGAAAACAATTTACCATGCTAATGGATATTAAAAGAAATCTGGGGTGGCAATCCTTACACCAGATAAATTAGATTTTAAGCCTAACGCTATAATAAGAGATGAGGAGGGATACTATATCCATACTTAAAGGGTCTGTCCAACAAGAAGATCTAACAATTTTAAATATCTATGTCCCAACATGGGAGTAGCCAATTATATAAACCAATTAATAACAAAATCAAAGAAACACATTCAAAGTAATAAAATACTAGTAGGTGACTTTAATAACCCTCTCATTGAAATGGACAGATCATCTAAGCAAAAGATTAACATGAAATAAGGGCTTTAAATGACACACGGGACCAAATGGACATCACAGATATACTCAGAACATTCCATCTCAAAGCAACAGAACACACATTCTTCTCTAGTGCACATGGAACATCTCCAGAAGACATGACATCCTGGGTCACAAATCAGGTTTCAACCAGTACCAAAAGACTGAGGTCATTCCCTGCATATTTTCAGACCACAATTCTCTGAAGCTAGAACTCAATCACAAGAGGAAAGTTGGAACGAACTCAAATACATGGAGGCCAAAGAGCATTCTACTAAAGAATGAATGGGTCAACTAGGAAATAAGGAAGAATTGAGAAAAATTCATGGGAAAAAATGAAAATGAAAACAGTTCAAAATCTTTGGGGCACAGCAAATGTGGTCCTGAGAGGAAAGTATATAGCGATACAAGCCTTTCTCCAGAAACAAAAAAGGTCTCAAGTGCACAACCTAACCCCACACCTAAAGGAGATGGAGAAAGTACAGCACAGAAAGCCTAAACCCAGCAGGAGAAGAGAAATCATAAAGATCAGAGCAGAAATCAATTAAATAGAAACCAAAAGAACAGTAGAACATATTGACGAAACTAGGAGGTGGTTCTATGAAAGAATTAAGAAGACTGATAAACCCCTGGCCAGACTTATCAAAAAGAAAAGAGAAAGGACCCAAATTAATAAAGTCATGAATGAAAGAGGAGAGATCACAACCAACACCAAAGAAATACAAACAATTCTAAGAGAATATTGTGAGTAACTATATGCCAGCAAATTTGACAATTTGGAATGCATCCCTTTTGGGTGCATTCCTAGAGACCTATAAACTATCCAAACTGAACGAGAAAGAAATAGAAAACCTGAATAGACCCATATCCAGGAAGGAGATTGAAACAGTCATCAAAAAGCTCCCAACAAACAAGAGCCCTGGGCCAGATGGCTTCCCAGGGGAATTCTACCAAACATTTAAAGAAGAATTAATACCTATCCTCCTGAAACTGTTCCAAAAAAATAGAAATGGAAGGAAAACTTCCAAACTCATTTTATGAGGCCAGCATTACCTTGATCCCCAAACCAGACAGAGACCCCATCAAAAAGGGGAATTGCAGACCAATATCCTTGAGGAACATGGATGTAAAAATTCTCACCAAAATACTAGTCAATAGGATCCAACAGTACATGAAAAGGATTATTCACCACGGCAAGTGGGATTTATTCCTGGGCTAAAAGGTTGGTTCAACATCTGCAAATAAATCTGTGTGATGAAATACAAAATAAAAGAAAGAACAAGAACCATATGATACTCTCAACAAATGCTGAAAAAGCATTTCACAAAGTATAGCATCCTGTCTTGATCAAAACTCTTCACAGTGTAGGCATAGAGGGCACATAACTCAATACCATCAAAGCCATCTATGAAAAACCCACAGTTAATATCATTATCAATGGGGAAAAACTGAGAGCTTTTCCCCTAAGGTCAGGAACATGGCGAGGATGTCCACTATCACCACTGCTATTCAACATAGTACTAGAAGCCCTAGCCTCAGCAATCAGACAATAAACAGAAATAAAATGCATCCAAATCAGCAAAGAAGATGTCAAACTCTCACTCTTTGCAGATGATATGATACTTTACGTGGAAAACCCAGAAGACTCCACTCCAAAACTGCTAGAACTCATACAGGAATTCAGTAAAGTGTCAGGATATAAAATCAATGCACAGAAATCAGTTGCATTTCTATACAACAACAAGACAGAAGAAAGAGAGATTAAGGAGTTGATCACATTTACAATTGCACCCGAAAGCGTAAGATACCTAGGAATAATCCTAACCAAAGAGGCAAAGAATCTGTACTCAGAAAACTACAAAGTACTCATGAAAGAAACTGAGGAAGACACAAAGAAATGGAAGAACATTCCACGCTCATGGATTAGAAGAACAAACATTTGAAAATGTCTATGCTACCTAAAGCAATCTACACATTTAATGCAATCAAAATACCATCAATTTTTTTTTCAAAGAAATGGAACAAATGATCCTAAAATTTATATGGAACCAGAAAAGACCCCAAACAGCCAGAGGAATGTTGAAAAGGAAGCCAAAGTTGGTGGCATCACAATTCCAGACTTCAAGCTCTATTACAAAGCTTTAACCATCAAGACATTATGGTACTGGTACAAAAACAGACACATAGGTCAATGGAACAGAATAGAGAGCCCAGAAATGGACCCTCAACTCTATGGTCAACTCATCTTTGACAAAGCAGGAAAGAATGTCCAATGGAAAAAAGACAGTCTCTTCAACAAATGGTGTTGGAAAATTTGACAGCCACATGCAGAAAAATGAAACTGGACCATTTCCTTATACCACACACAAAAATAGACTAAAAATGGATGAAAGACCTCAATGTCAGACAGGAATCCCTCAAAATCCTTGAGGAGAACACAGACAGCAACCTCTTCGACCTCAGCCGCAGCAACTTCTTCCTAGAAACATCACCAAAGGCAAGGGAAGCAAGGGCAAAAATGAACTATTGGGACTTCATCATGATCAAAAGCTTTTGCACAGCAAAGGAAACAGCCAACAAAACCAAAGACAACTGACAGAATGGGAGAAGATATTTGCAAATGACATATCTGATAAAGGGTTAGTATCCAAAATCTATAAAGAACTTATGAAACTCAACATCCAAAGAACAAATAATCCAATCAAGAAATAGGCAGAAGACATGAATAGACTTTTTTGCAAAGAAGACATCCAGATGGCCAACAGATGCATGAAAAAGTGCTCAACATCACTCAGCATCAGGGAAATACAAATCAAAACTACAGTGAGATACCACCTCACACCAGTCAGAATGGCTAAAATTAACAAGTCAGAAAACAACAGATGTTGGCAAGGATGTGGAGAAAGGGGAGCCCTTCTACATTGTTGGTGGGAATGCAAGCTGGTGCAGCCACTCTGGAAAACAGTATGGAGGTTCTTCAAAAAGTTGAAACTAGCACTACCCTATGATCCAGAATCACACTATTGGGTATTTACACACTACTGGGTAGTGATCCGAAGGAGCATGTGCGCCTGAATATTTATAGCAGCAATGTCCACAATCCCAAACCATGGAAAGAACCCAGATGTCCATCAACAGATGAATGGATAAAGAAGAGGTGGTATAGATTTACAATGGAATGCTATGCAGCCATCAAAAGAAATGAAATCTTGCCATTTGCAAAGTCATGGATGGAACTAAAGGGTATTATGCTGAGCAAAATAAATCAATCAGAGAATGACAATTATCATATGATCTCTCTGATATGAGGAATTTGAGAGGCAGGGTCTGGGCTTGTAGGGGGTAGGGAAAGAAAAAGTTAAACAAGATGGGATCAGGAGGGAGACAAACCATAAGAGACTCTTAATCTCACAAAACAAACTGAGGGTTGCTGGGGTGAGGGGGTGAGGATAGGGTGGTTAGGTTATGGACATTGGGAAGGGTATGTGCTATGGTGAGTGCTATGAAATGTGTAAGCCTGTAGTCACACACCTGTATCCCTGGGCCAAATAATACATTATATGTTAATAAAAATAATTAAAAAAAAAAAGAAATACCCAAAGCTATTTTTTAAATGGCCTATCATAATTTTTGAAAATCTGACCTATCCTAATTTTTAAAATCTTCCAGTATATGGTGAAATATGTAAAGAACTTCAGTCAACTAAGTCTGTAAAAGTCATACATAAGATATTATGTTCCAGTTTAAAGTAAAAACTTGAATCACCTTCAGGTTTGCTTTATTGAATGGTTTCACATTCATCTAAAAGAGACACTGTTTTATTCATCTGTCAAAAGCCTAGCATGCAGTGAACACGACATGTTTGTGAACAAGACAGACACCAACAGAGCTTATATTCAAGCAGGGGAAACAGAAAGATGCATTTTGATTATAGTTCTTTCTAAAGGAATGAAGTCACAAATTATTGAAATGAAAGAAAGCAAAGAAAAAAATAACAGTATTACATTATTATTTATATCCATATTTACATTTTAATGAAAACTGAAACCTAAAAAGAGCACTAAATGATGACCTAATCTAACATTCATTTGACAGTTGGGGAAACCTAAGACCAAAGAGGTAAATAGGCTTGTGCAGCCTAAAACAGATAATGCCAGAAGTCCGAAGTTAGGGTAGATACTGTGGTTTCTGACAGCCTTCTCAGAGTACTTCCTTATAGAATGGGAACTCATTCACCCCCCATTATTACTGAATGAGTGTTAGTGAAATTTATTAACTAACTCATTTTATTGCCCACATAAAGAAAAAGACACATTATAATGTGCTAACAACCTCAGAGTGATTTAGAACTAAGATGTAGGTCATGTGTACTGATGGGTTCATCTTTATCAGCTGGTAGTCTAGTGGTTCTAACTTGCTTAATAAAAGCCAAGCTACGGGCAAATGACTATCTTGGTAGAGATGGGATGGGAATATTTGGGTACACCATTTTGGGTCATTAGTAATATCTATCAGTATTAAAAATGTCTATCTTTTGATGTTACAATCCCATCTCTTGAACACAAGCTTACAGACATGCATACAAATTAGCCAGGATACTTATGAAAGTGGCACGTATAATGAGAGGAAAAAAGACAAATAGGTAGCTTTACTCAATCATTAAGATTACAGAGACGTGACTAATTTTAAAGTGTATGTGAAAATTTTAGTTCCAGCATCTACGATGGGTCCTATATATAATAGGAGCATAATGAAATTTAGTTTGACTCTTCAAAAGCACAGAATCTGACTCAACAGCTTGTACATAGGACTTCAATAAATATCCTTGAATAATTCATTCTACCTTAAATGGACTCATTCAGCCTACTGGGAGGCACCTTGATGGTGTTAATGGTTGAGAACCAGCATTGGCCAATAGTGTCAAATATCTTGATCCTCTCCTAGGCTCTAACACATGACCATTCAAAACCTATTCTTGTTTCTTTTTTTTTTTTTTAAATATTTTTATTTATTTATTTGACAGACAGAGATCACAACCAGGCAGAGAAGCAGGCAGAGAGAGAGGGGGAAGCAGGTTCCCTGCCGAGCAGAGAGCCCGACGCGGGGCTCGATCCCAGGACCCTGGGACCACGACCTGAGTCGAAGGCAGAGGCTTTAACCCACTGAGCCACCCAGGCGCCCCTCTTTGTTTCCTTTTTTAAAGCAGGGATAACATCACCAACCTCATTGGATTGTTTTAAGCAACTATTCTAACATCAGAGACATGGCCAATTGGCCATCATCATCATCATCATTACCTGTATATGCACACAGGAGTTTTATAATCTAAGTATTGTTGCTGTCCAGGAAGTGCTTAAAATACTGGCTCCATTTTTTTGGGTTGAAAGGGAGGTCAAGAGAATTGTTGACTATAATAGTGCTTTGTGTCTCAGGAATTGTAAAGTAGCAATATTTAATAAATGTATCTTAACAAAAATCCTGAAAATTCTTCCTTGAAATTTGTCTAATATGATAATTACAATGCATTGTGACAGGGCTATTGAAGTTGACTTTGGTAATAAATCTACTTAAAGAAAAATATACTAACATATCATGTGCCTATTAGAGAGAGATTCTGAAATTATAGTTTTTAATAGTATAGCAAATGAAAAGACAAAATTCCTTCTGTCCCCAGGTATAATCATTCATTTATGCTCAGTCTATTTTTTTGAGGTATATACTCTGACTAATATTGAACTTTGTATTTTGAAAAGGGACAATAGGTTATGTTTTGCTTTGCAAGTTCCATAACTCCCAAATCATATGACAAAATTTGAACTGTCAAGCTATACAATGTCACAAGGTCAACTAGTGTATATTTTTGTGATTGCATGGCTTCAAAACTAAACATGCTTGATTTTATGTTGATCAGGAATCAACAATTTTTTTTTTTTTTTTCCTGTAAGGGGACATGTTTTTTTACTTTGTGGGCCATTATGGTTTCTGCTTCAACTATTCAACTCTGCTACTGAAATATGAAAGCAGGGGTGCCTAGGTGGCTCAGTTGTTAAACGTCTGCATTCAGTTCAGGTCATGATCCTGTGGTCCTGGGACTGAGCCCCACATCAGGCTCCTTGCTTGGTGTGGAGCCTGCTTCTCCCTCTGCCTGTTGCTCCCCCAGCTTGTGCACGCATGCTCTCTCTCTGACAAATATAGAAATAAAATCTTTAACAAAAAATAAATAAATAAAGAAAGAAAGAAAGAAAGAAAGAAAGAAAAACATGAAAGCAGCCGAAGACAATACACAAACAAAAAGGAATGGATGTGTCCCAATAAAATTTTATTTATAAAAACAGTCTATGAGCCAGACCTCACCTAAGGCTATGTTCATTGAGCTTTGCTTTAGATCTCTTTTAGCATTCAGTGCTGGTGCTATCGACCCTTAAACCAGACAGCATTTACATGAATTTTATAACCTTGTATAAACTCATACAAATGGGAGATTTCATGTACAACCTTTAATTTTTTAAAGGCACAGAATTGTCAAATAGTGAGTTAACCACTGTCATAGGGCAAATGAAAGGCGTCTCTTTCGTGGCTAGAATCCTGTCTGAGAGTGTGTTACTTTATAGAGAAAAAATGGCACATTAGTTACTCTTCATTACATGAAAAAACAAAAGCTACTCACGAAATATTAAAAGCATGTGGATATTGAGTGAAAAGAGAAATAGATGAGCTATGGCAGCAAAAAGAACCATTTCAGTGCATTTTATTGATCATTAACCTTTTGCTTTAGGAGGCATTTGAAAACAACAGAGAACTGTGTTATTGGTTTGGCATGAAACCTCTAATGATACATGAGAAAATATGCTCAAAAATGTCAAAGGTCACTGGAGAAATCACATATTGGCAGATAAAATGTTTTTGATGTTGTGTTATACAGAAGTAAAAGGGCAATAAGCTAACTTTTTTTGTAATGCTGGTTTGGGGAACTTTTGTGGTATTTAGTGAAGTTAAAACTGAATGTGATTCAATATGGCTTTCTCCTTCCTGGATACCGTGAGATAAAACTGATTGACAAGATAGCAACGTCAAGGACATATTTCTTACCAAGCATGCATTTAAAATTGTCAAGAATCAACCAAAATATCTATATTAATGGCGGTTCAGCAATTTTTCAGTGAAAATGGTCAAAGATTGGAGAAACTGCTCCATTATAGGCAGACACAATCTTTGCTACATAAAGCATTCATCCATTTTGTTCCTTCTGTGATTGTTAATGCCTAAAATACGTCCATGACTGGTATCTGATCTTAACTATTATAAATATCAGGATAAGCTCAATGGAGCTTTTCTTTCCTAGAACAAAAGGTCCACAAATAAACTTGAAAGGGATTTTAAAAATCTAAATGTTCTGTGGGATTGTGTACCTTTTACACATCACCAAATAAACAGTCTGCTAAAAAAATTCTACCACACTTAGAGCATTATACATTTAGGACCTCATCTGAATTTCTTTTAGCTGCTTTAATTGAAGAAGAATTCAAGACTACCTTCTAAAATAAACTCAATTTGCAAAATTAAGCTTTGCAGGTGTATTAATTTGATGAAGATAGAAATGAACTTTAGACCAAAAACATTAACTTGTTATAAGAGTAGGATGGATTTCTTGATTTTGGTTGATAACAATTTACAATCTACCTGAAGAGAAGGCAACATTTATAACATGTGGTATAAATAAAAAAAACACCAAGTATGCATGAAAGAAGAAATCTTCATGGATTATCCTGTAGGTAATGTTTGAATGCTCTAAGATGAGCTGGTCTGTGAGTTTTAACTGGTCACATAAAAACAGAACAAAAACAAAGAAGTCATACTTTATTTCTAGTTTCCCCTATCCCCCCACACTGAATTCATCAAACACTAATATTGACCCTACCTCCCAAGTCTCACAAGGGCTCCCAATTCTCCCCACATGCTTCCTTGACTCCAGGCCACCCACCAGAGATCCTCATTGCAACTTTCACACTAATCTCCTAACTGGTCTCCCCGCCTCAAACTATTTGACACAGAGTAGCCAGTAGAATTTAAAAAACAAAACAAAACAGGGGTGCCTGGGTAGCACAGTTGGTTAAGGGTCTGAATCTCGCTTTTGGCTCAGGCTCATCTTTCCCTCTCCCTCGGCCACCCCCGTTCATGCTTGCTCTTGCTCTAAAATAAATAAATACATCTTCAAAACAAACAGAAGAACACACCCCCCCTAAACACCCCACAAAAAAACAAAAAACCACTTAAATCATACCACTCTTGGGGCGCATGGGTGGCTCAGTGGGTTAAAGCCTCTGCCTTCGACTCAGAGTCCTGGGATCGATCCCCACATCGGGCTCTCTGCTCAGCGGGGAAACTGCTTCCCTTCCTCTCTCTCTGCCTGCCTCTCTGCCTACTTGTGACCTCTGTCTATTAAATAAATAAAAATTTTTAAAAAAATCATACCACTCTTCTGCTTTAGCAGTAAATTGCTTCCTATACACTGCATATAAAATCCAGCTGCCTTATCATGACCCACAAGTCAATAATACGTCTACTTTATCTGATTCCATTTTTTTCTTGTCCAGACTCTCTTCTTACCTCAACCTCTTTGACTTAATGATTTCTCTGTTCAGAAAGCTTAGTCTTAACTCCTTTTATGATTAGAAAATGCTCCTCATTAGCTCTTTGCTGAAATCTTCCACCACCCCTCACTTCTACTCTCTCGAGTTCCTCTTTCTTCCATTGCCATTATTAACCCACTCACTGTATTTCCTTTACAGTCTAATTATTCAGTCATTTTCGGACTACTTGCCTTATGCCTATTACTTCCTATTGAATGAAAGCTCCATGAGAACAGAAGCACTCTTTTCTTTGCTAACTGCTATATCCTACTGCCTAGCATGAAGGCCCACCCACAACGGATAATTGGATATTAATTAATAAATGAGATGATGAAAATTCTGCAGAGTCAATAATAAAATGATAAGTCACACACACACACACAC
The DNA here is from genome assembly GCF_010015895.1 of Lontra canadensis. NCBI lineage: Eukaryota > Metazoa > Chordata > Mammalia > Carnivora > Mustelidae > Lontra > Lontra canadensis. Next base: position 10,934,132 of record NW_022631028.1, read on the forward strand.
ACACACACACAACTTGATATTTTATAATTAAAGTTTCATGTCCTTATTAGGTGTTTTTTGAAAATATAATTGCACCAAGAGATGGAATATAAATAGACAAGGTAGAGAAAATACTGTAATCATGAAAAAATTAAAAACCCTTCTGTTTATGCAGGAAAATCATCAAAAAAAATTTAAGAACAGGATAACTGTTTAGGTAACTGATTTCCTAACCCCCAACTCAATAGAGCTTGCTAGGAAGCATTACTCAATCAAAATGTCAAGTCTCAGTTAATGACAACCATTTGTTGAGCTCTTATCTGGATCAGACTATGCTTTGTGCTTTCCATAGACTCTTTGTTAATCCCGACAACAACCTTTATTGAGTTACTAGGACTATTCTCATTTTGCAGATTAGGGAATCTAGGATCTTTTATCTCAACAGGCCACAGAAATAAAAAAAAAATTTCAACAAATCATCTGCTAGGCTTATAGAAAAAAAACACACTGCAGATTTTACTGCTGTGCTTAATCATTTATGAATCTTAGTTTAACTTCTGTCTCTTGCTGGAAAATGGAGAGACTGTGGAGTGCTCAGTTAATTAAGAGAAAAGACACTGCCTGTCTTCCCCCATGATTCATGCAGAAATGTCAGTGAATGGAGATTGCTTTAGAAAGCAAAAGGAATGTGAAGATTCTATCCACCTGAAAGACGGGAGACAATGATCCAGAACTCTCATTCGTTAATTCACTTTATTAATTCTTTTATTGATTTCCTCTCAATTACGAAGCAGAGTGCTATATGCCAGAGATAAAAAGATAAATAAAAATAAATAAATAAATGATTAAAAGATAAAAATAAATAAATAAAATAATAAATAAATAAATAAATACAGATAAATAAAAATAAATAAATAAAAAATAATGAATAAAAAAGCATTCCCTGCCCGAGACACAGTTACTGTCATTTGAGTAGAGAGACGAGTAAACCAATAATAAAAATATGGTGATCCCTTCTATTTATGGAACACTTTTTAAGAGTTAAAAACATACCTTTTTTTTAAAAAAGATTTTATTTACTTATTTGACAGACAGAGATCATAAGTAGGCAGCGAGAGAAGAGGAAGCAGGCTCCCCACCGAGCAGAGAGCCGGATGTGGGGCTACATCCCAGGACCCTGGCATCATGACCTGAGCCGAAGGCAGAAGTTTTAACCCATTGAGCCACCCAGGTGCCCCTAAATACATCCCTAACTTCTAAGTAAATGAAATGGTGTGAAACAAACCAGCATTAGATGCTTTTATGAGATAGTAGGGAAATGTCAAAAGCACAATTCATTAAGTAAATAGAGATTACATATCTTAGTGGATAGATACAGAACAGAAAAAAATATCAGAAGAGAAAAATATTGAATTATTCAATATTGTATTCAAGTATTCAATATTGAAAATATTGAAAAATGTTGAAAATCCCTATTTTTCTCTCTGAAACAAGAAAATATATTTTCTTAAAGCTTGTCTGCTTACAAACTTACCCTGCTCTCCCAAATCGTATCATATTGTTATTTATTTTAGACATAAAGCTGTCGGATTAGTGCCTGTTCTCATGCACAACTTCATCCTTGATTGTCTGAAGTTAATTCCTAAGAGCCACTGACTGACAGATGGTTTCAACTTTCACATTTTCACAATAAAGAGACAAGTTTCCTCTTTTCTGGAAAACTATCTAAATTTGATTTCCAATAACTCTTAAGGATAAAATTAGCATCTAGACTTGATAGCTATACAACATCCAGCATATCTGTGCAATGTATTTGTCAGCTGTCTTACAAGCCAAGTGTACAGTGACATTTTTACACTGACAAGTCAAATTTAAGGCATCTTTTCAAGTTAACATTGCTGCAGGTGTAAACGTGGAATTGTAAACACAAACGCTTACAAAAGCATATTCCTGAAATATTTATTTTTATTTTTATTCATTTACAGGTTATTTCCTTAATTAGTCTTTATTCAAATGGGTTTCTCCTCCTTGAAATTTGTATAACACTGCTTATTATATACTCCCACACTTAAAACCTGTATTTAAATTTTACTATAATGTCTGTTTGATTTTTAATATTTCCTTTTTCATGTGTGTCTCTTTTGTTATTCCTAATTTTCAGAGATTAAAATTTAAAAAAGTTAAACAAATATATATATATGTACACACTTATACCTCCATATATATATATACATATATATATTTATATGCCTTTAATCTGCCCCACAGATTGTATGCACACACATGCACACACACACACATATGCACTTTAAAGAAAATGTAAATAAAATAGAAAGATGTATACTCAGATTTTGCATAACACAGCTTTCCCTCAGGTTCTATCTAGTAACATTAATTTGATTATAGGGCCTCCTCCCAAGCAAGCATTTTAGAAACTTTTCTGACCACTTCTAATCAATCAGTAAAGCCTTCCACAAGGAACTCCTCCATTTACCCTCTTTGCTGAAAGAGACAAAGTTGGGTTGTGCTTTTTTGCATTATTCAGATTCTGAGCCTGTTATTGTCCAATTTCATTTGGATCCAAGAAGATTTAAGATTAGAAAAGGAAAACTTTCCACTTACATCATCAAGCATTTGTCTGTGTGAATCAATGAGGAAAAAACCCTTTCAACATGGCGTTTTGCTGGGTCAGTTTTCACCTAGAGTAGCAAGCAAGTGTACAGACAGGATCTGAAAATGATATAAGCTATGGAATAAAAGGCACACAGTATTTCAAGTATTAAGAAGTTAGCACTAACCTCATTCTTGCAGTATTCTGGATGGGAGAAAAGTAGAAATTAGTTCTAAGCATGCAGTACTAAGGACCGCCTCCCTCAGGTAGAATGAAAGAACCACGTTCCTGGCGTTATTTCATCTAATTACCACACAATAGAAGCAGGCACTTCTTAACTTCCATCTGACGGGAATTTTAAAGGGATTTGGAGTGACGAAGTAATGTGCTCAAAAGCACTAATCAAGGGAGTAGCAGACTCAGGACTTGTGGGCTGATTCCAAGCCCGTAATCTTAATCATTTCCCAAATTTCCTATCATCTTTTCTAAAATATAAATTAGATGTACTTACCATGACTTGACCAAGACTCAGCTCACAGCTCTGCATAATTTTCTTCCCACCAGTGTGTTGTTCAGATCTGGAACTGTCCCGTAGGCAAGTTACCATCTGTAACAGATTACTCCCAGGTGTGTAGGGGCTCTCCCCGTTCCAGTCTCACCTGAGCAGCTGGGGCTCATCTACTGTCACAAGCCCCCGCTGCCCACTCACTGCCTTTTCACGGTGTGGTGGCTATAAACACAATGTTCTCCATAGGACTTAACAAGTCTGTGAGCAGAAGTATGGGTATACATTACTCTGAAGAAAACCTCTTTGAAGATACTGAATGGCTTTTCATTGAAAGGTGAATGTCTGTGAAAATAAGTGAAATGTTTTTGATTGTTACTACCTTGAAAAATATATCCAGCACTTCTCCCTGTCATCATTTCTTTAGATTCAAATCTTGACCTACATCTCCTGTTCTCTCTCTCTTCAAGATTATTTCATTACTTCGAAATGAATCTCTTGAACTAAGGCATGAGGAATGTAGATTAAAAAACAAAAACAAAACAAAGCAAAAACAACTTTCTGTATTTCTCATATAGAAGTGGGAATGGCTTTTTTCCCCCCCAGAAAGGGCCTAGTCAGGAAGGGCCTTGCATAGAGGCAAACATACTTAATTTCTGAAGGGAGAAGAAAGCTTTAATTTATGTAGAAGCAGTAGCCAAAGACCTCTCTTTTGGTGCTTCCAAACCCAACAGGATAGTCTGTCACTCATGTGTGGTGAGGGGTCCTGGCAGTTGGACGTAACCTGATCTAGATAAGAATAGTAATATTCTCAAAATGGGCTTTACTTGGATACTTTTCACATGATTTCCTTTTATCTCATATATTCCTTTCTGCCAAGGCTCTCTAAAATTCCTTAGCCATTCCAAACTAACTTCCAGAACTTTCTCAGCATGCTAGACCCAGAATGCTGATCAAGTGACTCTGGTTTAAACCAATTACATATGAGGAGGTCACAAACAAGCCTGTTTACTTAAAGTAAACAACAATAAAGCTTTTAGTCTGAGATTTAACCATGTTTCTGAAGATATCCTCTGTATATTATCACTGGTATTGACTTGTGGCAAGATTCTGAGTTATTTGCCATTTGGGTCTGCTTTGAGAGAATACAGATTACAGTCAGCAGAGACTAGACTCCTTACATGTGCCCAGTATTGTGCTACAAACTCTATAAACATTATCTTAGTTCTCTCAATTACTTGAGCATATATTCTAAAATCTCTTTCTCATCCTCAAATTATTCTCTATCCTTTCCCTTGCTTTATTACTCACATATAAGCTCTTGAGAGGGGGAATCTTAGATCTCTTATCTCAAGACCAGTGTCTGAAACCAAGGATGAATGCATGAACCAACCTTTGAGGAAGATTGTATTTGACAAGTAATCTTTGAAGAAGGAATCAGCATTTAAAACCCAATAATAACAATAATACGATTAACCTATTAGAGTCTGTTATTGGGGACCCATGAGCCAAACTGTGATAAAGGCTTTCTGTGATTACATCCTACCAGGACACTCCTCCAAGGCAGGACCTTCCATTGGTGCGGTTTTGGAGAAACACTGTCTTAGAGGGGATTAATTTCTTCTCCAAGGTCATGCAGTTATTTAAAACATGACAAGGATTCCAACTCGGATCTATGACTGGGAATGAGTGCTCTAACAATGAGGTTATACTGCCTTCTTTCCAGTTTGGTCAACTTGCCGAACACAGATGATCTATTGCTTATAATTACTTCAAATAAGATTTTATAATACCTCTTCTTCTCCTAAGTATTGTATCTTTTATTTCCAGAGGCAGCACAGGAAGAAAAATTAAGCAAACAAAACAGGAGAGGGTCAGATGAGATGGTGAAAAATTCACTGACTTAATTCAACAAATATGTACTGAACAGATAAAGATGAGCCATGTACAAGGAGGGCACTCACTCTGCCAGAGTTTATGATCCCAATGAGCATTCTGATCTTTGATCTTGACATTTAGCCTTGGAAGGGCAGCCATTCTCATCTGGAGGTTTTGGAAAAACCACTGCAACTATCACATTGAATGGACATTTCACTTCCTCATTAGCCAGTCTAGCTATACATTTCAGATTAGCTTTGGGTTTGTGTTTGTCACATTCTACTGTCTGATGCCAAAATAAATCTGCTAATTTGCCATTGTTATCTTTGTCCCCCCGCCCCGAGTTTTCCCAGGAAACATCCAATTATACAGTTTCTAATTTTTTCTCTTCCACACAGTACTAATGATCAAGGTAGACTCATCAGGCTCCAAGCTAATTTCAGTGGGTGAAATAAGAGTAAAGGATAGGAATGATGACCAGCAAATAACAGAAGCACCCTTTCCTACATATTTAATTCTGTATCAGTGCACTTATTCCGTGTGCAAGTTCAAGAGGTAATTATTGCTTACATATAAAGCAAGATATGTTAAATTAGGGCACAGTGTTCAAATAAAAACAAAAGCAGAAAAAACTAATAATTAAATAAGCCATATTCCAATCTATTTATATCATTCCTTTCAAAAGAATGGTGTAATTTACTAATTGCTAATTTAGTAACTGCTACTGTGGGTTGATTTTACCTCCAATGTTTACTGAAGTATATCCAACTTATAATGAATATCAGTACATTTTTCTTTTTTAAAAAGGGTACAATGTTTCAGAAAAAAATAAACCCAATTAAGATTAATTTCAAATTCAAAAAAAGATGGCATTATATGAATATGAAATGGCAGGGGGGATTTTAATTGGAGAAAAAAGAACTAGTAGCATCCTAATCATTTTGTATTTTCTTTATTTTATTGAGTCATTGTGTTACGTTTTCAATGAAAATGGTAAAATTATTGAAAATCAACACAAACCACCTTCAGAAAAATTAAAGAAAATATATGGTGACAATTAAACACAAATCCTAGAAAATATTTTTCAAACAAATATTTTTATAATTTTTACTTAAAAAATTCTGAAGCTGGGACAGTCTTATCTTTGATAGACTTGCATGTAAGAATTAGAGAATATCAAAATTTACAATTGCCAAAGGAAAGCTTCCCAGCTTTTCCATTCCCCAATTTGAATTATGATTGGTAGCAGAGGCAGAACAAAGTACACTACAAGTTAGTACTACAAATTCTTACTCAAAATCTCTAAATCTAATTGGTCTGATTTTGAAAGGGATCTAAACATACTACAGAGGTCCAGGTTTGCAATTAGCCTGCGTTAGAATCCTATTTCACTTGCCCTTGTTAGAATGACCTTGTATAGTGTACTTAATCTGGTTGAGCCTTGGTTTCCTTATCTGCAAAATGGGCTTGATATTGGTACTTAACTGTGATGATTAATTTAGCAATAGTAAAGTGGCTCATAATCTGGCACAAAGACAATGAAGATGTTATCTGACATTATTAATGTTATATTCTTATAAAAAAACCTGATACAGAATCACTCTACCTTCTCTTCTAGGAATTAATGGTATCATGTACCTTTCTTCTTCATAGAATGAGATCAAAGTTCTAAACATATTAAAAGAAAGTCACCTTCAAATGTTTACTTTTGTCTTCCAATGTCATGTATTTACCCCCTGATGAGAAGACTAATGAGAAGAGCCTGGATCCAAGCACTCACACACATGGTTTCATTAACTCCCAACCTTCCTTTCTTTTTTTTTTTTTTTTTAAGATTTTATTTATTTATTTGAGACAGAGAGAACAAACAGGGAGGAAGGTCAGATGGAGAGGGAGAAGCAGACCCCTTGCTGAGTACGGAGCCTGATGTGGTGCTCGATCCCGCTTGGGATCCCAACCAGAGCTGAAGGCAGACTCTTAACTGACTGTGGCACTGAGGTGCCCCTAACTCCCATCCTTTTAAGTGGGCACACCAACAACCTCAATTCACAAACGATGAAATTCAGCACAGAGCGTGCTGTAGACACTGAAGATCTGACATCTCTCCAAGAGTAACACTACCATGCCCCGTTCTGCAGATAGGAAAACTGAGGCATAGGGAAGTTACTGTGACCAGGGTCACGTGGCCCTAATTAGTGAGGGTGTAATTCAGACCAAGACAATATGACCTGATTCTGCCATGTCCAACGACCTTGGCTTCAGGAGAGAGGACCTGGGCACAGGTTTTAATGGTATGATCTGTTTCTTTAAAAATCACTCCTCCCAGGGCGCCTGGGTGGCTCAGTGGGTTAAAGCCTCTGCCTTCGGCTTGGGTCATGATCCCCGCATCCTGGGATCGAGCCTCGCATGGGGCTCTCTGCTCGGTGGGGAGCCTGCTTCCTCCGCTCTCTCTCTGCCTGCTTCTCTGCCTACTTCTGATCTCTGTCAAATAAATAAATAAAATCTTAAAAAAAAAATCACTCCTCCCTACCCACAGGTACACATATACTCACCTGTGGCACAAACCCTACATGTGTTTTCCCCATTTGATTGTCCTGCCTCTAAATGTATCTTTGAGTTCTCATGTAAGAAAACAATCGAATTATTACTTTAGTGTGAATTTTCCTTACATCAACAATAATATTTAAAACTCTTTACTAATTACAAACTGACCTTTTCTAGTATATTTTTTGAAATATTTAGAATACATTACACTACAAGAGTGGTTTAGAAAGTCTCAAACACTGGTTCAAACACTCAAACCAGTGAGAAACTACAAAGGACTTGATAAGTTGATATTAATCTTAAGAAAATTCTTGTCAAAAATGTGGGTGTAGGGGCACCTAGGTGGCTCAGTCATTAAGAGTCTGCCTTCAGCTCAGGTCATGATCTCAGGGTTCTAGGATCAAGCCCCACATCGGGCTCCAAGCTCTGCAGGAGGCCTGCTTCTCCCTCTTCCACTCCCCTGCTTCTCCCTTTCTCACTCCCCTGCTTGTGTTCCCTCTCTTGCTGTCTCTCTCTCTCTCTGACAAATAAATAAAAAAATAAAATCTTAAAAAAAAAAAAAAAGTGTGGGTGTAGATACCATCAACCAAGTCATTAGAAACTAGAAACCAAAATTATATAAAGTGAATTTTCTACTTCCCCTTCCCTCTCTCCCCATACCTGAAATACTTTTAATACAAAGACCACTGTTTTAAACTGCTATTTTTACTAAGTCAGTAGGGTATAAAAATAACTTTAAAAAATTCTCTTAAAAGATGGAAAGATTAAAATTTGGCTGAAAAATATAAGAAATGATAGCATCAGCATAACTATTACGGTGTCCTCCCATTTCCCCCCTTAAAATATTCTTTTTGACTGCACCACAATTAATCATGCATAGACATTTGATTGTTATAAATTTTATTCGAATAATAGAAAATAATACATACAGATAACCATAGGATACACACACAGAATTTAAAGATAAATTTTATACTTTTCAATATGAAACAAAGTACATATCTCATGGAGATATATTGCTACAAATGCCAGGAAACAATAGAGTAATCATCTTGCAAATGGAAAGTATAAGAACATATTATCAGAATTACTAAATAATAAAAAGGTACAACTCCATTACATGTAGCATAAAATACAGGTATTGGAGAAAGTGCTTCCCCACTTTTTGACTGGAAATAACAATGGTCATATGAAATCTACTAGCCATCCAGATTTTTTCTAGATATATACAGTATATACAGATCTTGCAGAGAAAGTTATAAATATTTTTTCTCCTTTGTGTATAATGATTTTATCTCAAACGTAATCTTTCAGTGTAAAGTAACATTTCATGATGGTATCAGAATTTTGCTAATTTTTATGTTTTTGATATCTGAACTATTGGTTTCAAATTCTGATATCTTTGTCAAGAAGAACAAGTTACTGCAAAATGTGAAATTGGTAGGAAAGAGGTAAAAAAATTGATTTTGCAATGTCTAACACTCAATCTGTCGATTTTCATATATTCTTTACATATTGCTATGAAGTCATGTCTTCAACAATCTTTTGAAAACCACATATTGAAAGACTGAGTCATACATATCAAAGTCAGCAGCATTGCCATGGTTCTTTTACAAATTTAACTCAGGAACTAAAAAGCCTGCCAGACTCACTCTGATAGACAGTTGGATTTCATTAAAAAACCATCTCTACCATCCAAAAAAGAGAGGGTCCCTTAATGGAATCAGAAATTGGAAATGAAGAATTGTGTGAATTTTGCTTAATATTTGAGTTGAGAGTCAGGTCATTCCTTATTTTCTCCGTGTTTTAATAAAACCTGAAAGCTTGTTCCTAGGTGTGAAGGAAACAATTACTTTTTAATTTTTTTTAATATTTGAGGAGGAATAAAATGGGATCATTTCAATTTTATAATATCATTGAAAAAAAGAAAGCATTACCTATAATAGAATGCAAATTTTAAAAATAAAGTGGCTGGTCCTTATGACTTTTATATGGTTAAAAAAATTCTCATTAATATTTTGCACAGATTCAGAGTGTTAAGAATAACAAAACACTTTCACATTCCTTTCTTTTTCTCGTAACAAACAATGCACAGGGTAGGGGCAGGTATGCTGGGTATTATCTCCACATTTTATAGATGAAAAATGAAGAACTAGAGAGAGCAAGGTGATTTGTAAAGAATCTCACAGCTTTGTCATACCTAAACAAAACAGCACTGTTCCTATCTCTGATGTAGCCTTTTCCAATATCTTTTCGAAACGCATGCACCCTCTTCAAAACAGTAGTTTAAAAAATTTATTTTTACCCTTGAGTATATCAAATGAACATATCAGAATAATACTGATTAAGTCTTCTGAGCAATGCTGTTATAATGGGAACGTAACGTTTGGATTAAATAATGAGTTTTTCTACATTAAAAAACAAACAAACATTGTGTGTATGTGTGGGTGTGTTTCCACAGGAGAGCATGTCAGTGCTTAAAATCATAGCTTACGAAGATCTTTATCAAAAATCTAATGTAGGTAATATGTAAATTCCTTTGGTTTATCAGGTAAATATTAAGGCATTTCAGATTCCCCTAAAAGGATTTACTGTTTTTTTTTTTTTTACTATATTCATATTTTACCTATAGAAAGTTAAAAATACAGAGTTGAAAAAAAAACATGCATAATCACTGCATTTCATGAAAGCACTTATTTTTTGTAACCAATTAACTTTCTAGTAAATGATAAAAAAAAGTTAATATCACCACAAGGCATGTACAATAAAGGACAATACTACAGGTATATAACTTGACACAGCGTGGACATTAGAGATGGCTGAAGTAGAACCCCTTGCATCCATATCTGTCAAAGATGATAAATAGCTTATTAATAAGGATTGTACCAATATAAATAACCAGGGCAAAAGCAATGCCTCTCCTATCAAAATCAAATCATACCATGAACCTAACCTAAAACCACAAGTTATTATTAGCCCTCATTTTATTTATCAATGTAGCATATGTTACTTGCCAAGAATATCTCTAAAAACTCTACGTACTTAAGTTTTTTTAAAAAATGAATCAAATCTTTGTTCATCTAATATTAGTTAACTTTAACTGAAATTGCAAAAACAACTTAATCATTTTGAAAACAATTATACTCTATTACAGACAATTTTGAGATAATTCAAAGGTTTGATTAAAAAAGCTTCATTGTATAAGAGTTTGGAAAAATCTGTGTTTGTTTCTACCTTATGCATTTCTAGAAAAATTATTAGGCATAATATAAAACATCATCTTAAAAAAAAAAAGGAAATCAATAAAAGCTCCATTTTTCTAGAGATGGCCTTGTCTGCTCTAGTCCTTGCAAGCTCAGCAGCCGGCACATGTCAGATGAAAAGGCTACTCTTGACTCAGCAGCCCTAAAATGCAAAGATTGTGTCTGTTCCTGCAAAAGCATAGAGTCAACTCTTTGTAACAGTCACACTATGGTCATACTAGAATGTGAACTCTACATCTTGCACTATTCTAGGAATAAGAGAGTCTATCTTAATTACTTTAAAACCTATATAATAATCATAACAAGTTTAAATTTCTAGTTTTGCTCTATTAAAGTGCATGCAGTTTTTAAAATGTCTATAGTCTGAAATGGTTTATTTATAGATTTTTACGCTGTGGAACTCAGTTCTTAGATAAACGCTTTCCATTTTCTGGGTATAGTTTAGTACTTGTTTGTTTCAGTCTAAGTATGGCAGTCTTTATGGTTTCATGTAAAGATAAAATTCTTCTAAGTTTCCATATCCCTTTTTCTCGTTACTTCCTAATGATGTCATCATTTTGTTTTTAAGATTAAAGAGAGAGCTTTTAATCTTATGCCCAAGATTACAGACTAGGTCAAGCCCCATGAAAGCAAACAGGGAACAAGGTTATTTCTGTCACTGAGAACTACAGAATAGAATATGAAGATGGCTTCTACTCTATTTAAACTGAGGTCCCCAAACTTCAAATTTGAGATTTGAAAGAATAAATGAAATTTCTTGCACCACTGTCACTGATAAAATAAGAACATGAGGGGCGTCTGGGTGGCTTAGTTGTTAAGCCTCTGCCTTCGGCTTAGGTCAGGAGCCCAGGCTCCCTGCTCTGGGGGAAGCCTGCTTCCCTCTCTCCCACTCCCCCTACTACTGTTCCCTCTCTAGCCCTGTCTCTGTCAAATAAATAAATAAAATCTTAAAAAAAACAGTCCTAAAAATAAAATAAGAACATGAGTCTGTTTCCCTTAACTCTAATGGTATAATTTCTATTATAAAATAGGTTTCATTTGGATTTTGAAAGGAAAAGTTAGTGTGAACCTCCTTCGAATTCAGAAACAAAGAATTTTTTTAAGAAGTGTTTTTTGGTTTGGCCAAGTGGTTTATGACTTTAACAATGTTAAATTTTCCATTTTTTAAAGAATTAATAAGATTCATGTGTCATTTCTAGGAGGCAAACAAAGATCTTAAAACTAGTTGGTGCATTTAACATTGCCTTTGAGAAATGTTTAAGAAATTCTGTTCTTCAGAGGCAATCCAAAGGCAAATTTGGGTATAGCTCATAAGAAGGAAAAAAATTCAGATTAATAAAGTTCTGCTAAATATTTTCCAATGTCTTTTTTATTTGTTATTATCTTTCTTTGTATTTTGTATCACTCAGGAGAAATTTCTCTGTCATCTCTCATATTCCAAAACCTTCTTACCATTTAGATGGAGGATGTCATGGGGAGGAAAATGGACAGAAGGACATTGACCGACTCACTCTTGGGAGCTCTTAATGCTGATGCTGTCAATAAAGTAAATGTTGACTTTGATCAACTTACTGGTTATTCTTGGAATCCTGATCTGTTCGCTACTGGTTCCGTCCCCTCCATCCGTGGTGGCCTTAACTTCAATAATGTAGTCCTCTTTAATGGGCAACAAAAGTTCTGCTGACGTTTTATTTGTGTTCAGCACTTGTACATTATTTTGACTGCTAGTCCTATAGAACACCTAAAATGTATGAACAAATACACTTAATTTCTTACATTACCTATTCTTACTTTATTTCATAGAACTGATTACTCTGTTACCTCACTTTTACTGTTTATCTTGTTATATTCACCAGAATATAAGTTTTCATTCATAGATCTTTTCATAGGTCTTGGACTAAGGGTCAGCACATACTAGAATCATCAAGTCCTGAAAATCAAGGAGGGGAGAAAGAGCAAACTTCTATGGAAGGGTTTAGCTGGCTTGGGCATTTATAAGGCTGGAGAGATGGGGCAAGTCCCAACTGTACTTATCTTGAAAGCCAGACCCACAGATTAGAGCCAAAAATTTCAGTTGTTTTTTAAGTAGTATATGGGTGAACATCAGAATTAGCCAAGTATTAACATCATAAACAATTTATAACTATTTTGTCCCAAATCCCCGCGTGGCCAGAATTACTTCTCTTAAATTTATATTTAAGAAATCAGCCATTTGGGAGAAAAAATACCCTTTTTACAAGAGGTTTGATCTATGTTAAAATCAGATTACGGCAACCACATTACCAGAGTTAGAAAAATCATTCAAACTGAGCTTCCCTTGCCAGGAGTAGGAAAAGAAAGCATTGCAAATATCTTACTTTGTATCCCGTTACTTCTGACTCGTTCTCCATTGCTTTAACTTGTTCCCAATTAAGTAACACTTTAGTGTCTGTAGCATTCCAAACAACATTTCCTGGTGGCTGACTGGGAGCTTGAAATGCAAAATGAGAAAATGAACCAGATTTGAACATGAGTGATAATTTACATAGAGCAAATAAATGATGGTTTAAAGGAAGCTTATAAAAAGACAGCAAAATCTCTTCAGTAATATGCAGCATATAGGTGGAATCAGAAAAAAAAAATTAAGTGTCGCTAAGTTTCCTTTTAAACGGGTTTTTCAATTAAATAATGAGAATTCATTTCATCATATTCATGACATCTTTGAGGACATCTCTCAATGGTGGCTGTGGGGCCACTTCTGGAAACATGTTGATACTGGAGATAAGGAAATTCCTTTATCCACCACGAGAGGGACGCTTGTTGATGTGCCAAGAAAGGCAGGCAGCGTGACCCACCTTGACACATCCAGACAGAGGCTGAGAGAAATTGCCAACTGAGGAGATTAAAGACGCACAAAATGTAGTGTGGATGATTTTTAGGCCAGCGTTGTGTGATGAGATAGGCAAAATGGGAGGCAATCAAAGATAAGGGTTACTTATATTTATTCCCATGAAGTAACAGCGATTCCCATGAAAAACTGTATCAGAGAGTCTATACTTCACTCTTCGTTTTCCGAGTTTTAAATCAATTTTTGAGAAAAATAAGGCGAAATCCTAAAACATTAATGAGAATTCCATTCGATAATGAATGAAATTCTCTGAGGTTTAAAGACTTGGATTCAAAGCTTAGTTCCCTCTCACAAGCACTAGACCGCATACTCATGCTGGGGAGAGGGGGCTCGGTGGCAGCACAGACAGGACATTAAAATTCAGTTTCCTGTCAAGCACAAAACAAACACAATATTATCCATTTGGCCACAACCTCACAATTGCCCAAAGCAGTGCTGAAATATGTTGTACTTGTGGATTTAGCCGCAGAATGTGATCTGGTTAACTGAATTTGTAATGGGGAAATGATATAAAATATTGGCTATGCAGGGAAATTTCTAAACATCATTGACTCATGCCACGGGGGAAAGACGGCTGAATTTACAGATGGGAAGAGCTCTCAGATACATTTATGTGACTAATGACACCAAACAAGGCTGTCTTCCCTGCAGACTCTTTTGCTTCGTGTCTGCTCTTTCACACTATTCTATGCTGCCTTTGAAACGGCGCGATCTGGCATTAGCAGAGACTTGAGGTCAGCTCAGAGAGTTCAAGCTGCACTGCTTTGATAACAAAAATGTATATAAAGGCAGTTGCTTTAGGGCTGAAATACTGATGACCATGTTCTGGCGACTCAGTCCAAATGATATGAATGCACAAGCGTTAGAACATTTTCCCAAAGTCTGTGATTTCCTGCGTCCTGACAGTAGTGTAATGGGACAGGTTCAGCTGGATGCGGCTCAGGGAGCAAAAGCAGCATGGTCTGTTCGACCGAAAGATGCGTGCTCGGGAGGTTGGATTTTATTAATACCCGGCTTGAGTCATGTTGGCTGAATCATCTCTTCCAGCACTAGTCTTGTAGAAGAGATGACTGAAAGTCTAACACTGAGGCTTATCTTGTATCAGTCCAAAAACAGATGAGTTGAATGAATGCAGCCTCAATTGGATACTTATAAACAGACAGATAAAAACAGGAAAAGGGAAAGGAAGAAAAAAATTAAGGTTTGTTCTGGGTCTGATTACCCTTATTCTGAATCACATCAGTGTTTCCTGAGCCTCAGATAATCATGTACCACTTTTATAATTTTTGCTATGTTTAAATAGAAGACTTGATTCAAAAAAATACACATCTACTTTAGCTTCCTCCCAAACACTAATACTCACACAAGCGTGGGCTTGATATGCTAGTTACGTTCTTACAGTACTCTCTACAATAAAGGAAGCATTACTGAATTTTTGAAAAAAGTGTTTGTGAAGCACCCCCAAATCATCTCTCTTACCACCACTGATAAGAATAACATTTTCTGGAAAATTCTATACCAAATAAACTTTCCTTCCATGTTCAAAATCCTATTATTGATAGTAACTAAATGCTTATTAAATATTTATCATATGGGCACAGTAAAATGTGCTTTCATATAGTATAATTTACTTAATTCTCATTGCGTTATAATAATGTCCATTTCTGAGGCACCTGAATGGCTCAGTGGGTTAAACCTCTGCCTTCGGCTCAGGTCATGATCTCAGGGTTCTGATCCCTGCTCAGGGGGGAGCCTGCTTCCCCTTCTCTCTCTGCCTGCCTCTCTGCCTACTTGTGTTCTCTCTGTCAAATAAATGAATAAAATCTTAAAAAAAAAATAATAATGTCCATTTCTATACATGGGTAATCTGAAACCAGAGACTTAAAAACAATTGTACACTCATGTTCATAACAGCATTATTCATAGTAGCCGAAAGGAGAAGCACACTGTCGACAGATGAATGGATGATCAAAATGTGGTATATATGTAAGAGGAAGTATTATTCCGCCTTAAAGAGAAAGGAAATTTGCTGACACATGGATAAACCTTGAGGGTATTATGCAAAGTGAAATAAGCTGGTCAAGAAAAGACAAACTCCGTATGATTCCACTTACATGAAGTACCTAGAGTACACAAATTTATAAAGACATAAAAGTCTTGCCAGGGACTGGGGGCTGGGAATGGGGATTGTTGTTTAATGATTACAGAGTTTCAGTTTTATAAGATGAAAGACTTCTAGAATCTGTTACACAACAACCAATCTTAGTGCTACTGAACTGTACATTTAAAAATGGGCAAGATGGAAAATTCCTGTTCTATTTATTTTTACAATTAAAAAATTAAAAGCAAGAACTTGCTAAACGACACAATGGGTAAAAGATCGTATGTGGATTCAAGCCAGCTTTAATTAATGCCAAAGTCTAAGCCACCCATATTAGACTGTGCTGAGTACCTGAGTCCTTATTTAACTCCTGAATGACTGATCACTGATTTGTACATGATGTGAAAATAAATACTAAACAAGAATGTCACAAAATATACTCAACTTCCATTGTCACAGGAATGCTTTTCCTGATTTCTCAGACTAAAGTGGGGGCTCTTTTCAGATACCAGGACCTTTCTTCATAATCCTCATTAAAAGTACATTTTACATTTCTTTGTGATTTCATTTTTATTAACATTCAGTTTTATTAATATCCATTAACCTGTAAGATCTTTGCAAGCAGAGACAATGTCCAGTAAGATCTCTGACACAGAGAAGTTTGATATGGTCAATTTTATTCACTAGTCCAATGCCTTGCCAAGGGGTAGACATCAAATTAGATTTTGTAAATGACTGATGTTTTAATGTAAAAAGCACAAACTCAAGGATAAAGAAAACGCTTTTACAGTGTTATCGAGAAATAAGTTTGACCCATTTCTTTTGTGTTAATGAGGAATGAACAAGATTTGGCTAGCCACACTTCTCAAAGGCAGCATATCAAAATTCAAAATGAACTGTCTAGCTACACGGTTGAAAGTTCTCCAAGACATCCCCACAAATACAACACATTTTATAAAGACCAAACTGGGATAGTCTTGAGATTGAATATGTTCAGTTGTACTGAGGCTAAGATGATAAGGAACATCACACAAAGAAAGAACAGAGTAAGAAAAACACCTCCCAAAACCGGTATATTGATTCAATGACTTATTCAAGAAATAATCTGTATGTTAAGTGTTAAGGAAAAAAGAAATAAGGAGGTGACAAGATCTGGAGTAGATTTGGAAAGGCAAATTATGTTTTTTATGTGGAGAGGCAAGAGAGGGAAAGGTTTCCAGCACAGAGATAAACATATGCCAAGGCACAAAGGCAGGACACAGCAAGGTACCGCGGGGAGCTCAGAAGTTTTGACTGATTACAGGGTAGTGAGGAGGAGATGAGATGGAGCAGATGCAGTTGAAGAAGAAAGTAGAGCCAGATGCTGAAGGGTCCAGGAGACCAAAGGAACTAGAAAAGGAAATTTTTTGTAGGCAATTCGGAAGGCCATACATAAGTGAAGGTAGGCAAGTGATACTGCCAGTGTTGTGGTTTCACAGATCTTTGTGGGAGCAGAAGGAAAAGGAGGAAGATCTTGGTGGGCATTCTGTTGGGAGAATCTGGTAGCACTTCACAGAAGAGAGAATAAACGTCTGTTTGCGTGATGATGATTGCCGTGGAGTTGGAGGGATGCAACAGACACGACATATGTGTAAACTCAAGTCATGATGACTGACATCACATGGGTGCTGGCAATAAAAAGCAAAGCTAATGCTAGCTGATGACCAGACCTGGGGGAACAATATCTCCAGCTGGAATTACCTTTGACTACATATTTAATAACAACTTCTTATGTGTTAGGGATCCTTCTCAGTACATAAAGCAAAGAGATAGACATGTTCTCTGACTTCTAACCGTGGGTCTTATTAGTGGTTCCCAAGGATTAATATTTCTACCACTAGAGATGATTTTAGGTGGATGACATTTTTAATTGGAAATATGTACATATTTTCATGTTAAGTTTAAAAAAAAGCCTGTCATATCCAATTCTTGATTCACAGATATAATTATTTTGGATGAAGCCAATATTGATACATCTGTGGTAATCTACTTCACACATAACACACAGATCATTAAAACTAGGTTCTAAATAATGATACAGAACAAAGGCTATTATGCAAACACAAATAACTCAGATGTTTCCAGCTACACACAGATGTCTGGTAAGCATCCTAAAATACACAGTCACAATTCAAACTAACTCCGACCTAAGGGAATATTTAACACAAATAATTCATCTTAAACCAAGTGATCAAGAAAAGAATATCACCGTACTAATAACTATCACAAAGACCCTGATTAGCTCACTGCAAAACTTACTTTCAGGTATGCTTTTTTTTTTTTTTTGAAAATCAATTAGGTTTATTTTTCTTTGCATTTCATTATATTGTTTAACTTTTAAAATTCTTCTATTCAAATAATTGCTCTGTTTTCATTTTATTAAAAAAATCTTAGAGCTACTATCTTATAATAAAGAGTATTAGTGATTTTTTGTTTCTAGTAAAGGTACAGTTGTCTTTTAAAATGAATATATCTAACTATTAAATTAAATAAATTAAATATATTGGGAAAATAATAATACAGGTTGTTTGAGTCTGTGGCTAAAATCAAGTGACTGGGGATAGCAAAACAGTGGGCAAATTAGGAACAAGTTGAGTTTGCTCATTGCATGATCCAACCTTCCCTTTAGCATCTTTGTTCCCATTTCTGGTTTCCGTTCTCACCAACGTTCAGTTACCCTGTATTGAGCCTTCAGTGCTCTTCTTTTCTATCTTCCTATGGTCAAATCTCAAGCAGGAAACCTTTGATTCCCCAATCTCTATAAAAAGGCTGCCTACCCTTGTGTGCCAGGTGTTGTAACAGCACAGAAAAGATCTACCTCCTACAGGTTAGACCAAGGACTGGAAGCACTGTGGCCATTTCCAAGGCAAATGTCCTGAGCTACTGTCTTAACCTAACAGAAGCCACAGTATCTCAACTGTAAAACCACAAGAAGACCTTGGAGAGCAGTTGTTAGATTAAAACCTACCAGAGAGGGCACCTGGGTGGTTCAGTCAGTTAAGTGACTGCCTTCAGCTCAGGTCATGAACGCGGAGTTCCAGGATCAAGTCCGGCATTGGGCTCCCAGTTCTGCAGGGAGTCTGCGTCTCCCTCTGACCTTCCACCTTTTCATGCTCTCTCTTACTTGCTCTCTCTCTCAAATAAATAAATAAAATCTTTAAAAAATTAAAAAATAAAACCTACAGGAGAGTGAAATTGCTCTAGAACTGGAAAACTTCAGATCAGAAGTTGAGACCTGAAAGTGCATCAACCAGCTTACAAATTTTTTTGAGAGGGGGGGCGGGAGGGGCTAACTCAATGTACTTTAATTTTGCGTAGTTGCCAACATTTAAAACTCAGGACTTTTCATTTAAGTTCTGGGTTTCTGATTGCTGATTGCTCATGCAATATCAGATGGGAAAGAATGGGCCTACTCTGATGGACAGGGAGAATGGGCTGGCCCTACGAAAAAAGACACCCCAGCCATCATCCATCCCTGCCCATTGATACCTGCCTGGCCATTGAAAGTATCTGACTGGACACTTCTCTTTTAAAATAAGTACTAGTTTGAGGTAGTTTTTATACATTTTAAGGACATTGGATTGACATATTTAGAAAAGTAGTATACTTTGATGGACTAAATCTGTAAAATGTAACTGTTTAAACTTGTTATTTCCCTCAAGGCTTGATGTGGTGGATGCTGAGGGAAGGACAGGAGGGAGGAAGGGTGCAGACACTGGAAGCAGATGAAGATGTAGTTCAGGGATCTGAACAACCTGAGCTACATTCTTAGATCCTCTGGAAACGTCTTTTTGATGGTCCATATTATTGACTGGTAGGTCAACTGTGTTATTGTTTAAAGTATTTTGAGGTAGATTGTATTATTATGATCTTTGCAAGTCCTCTCCCCTTTACTCCTTGTGGGGAGAGTATACTTCTCTCACTGACATTCAGCTTGGCCATGGGACCTGTGGTTCCCGGGACTGCCTGTAGGAAGACATACTTCTGCTTCTCCCTGGCATCCCGCAGACATCAGGCTCTGTCACGTGACTCCTTTCTACCAACAGAATGTAAGCAAAAGCAAAACAGGAGACTCCCCAGTAGCAGCTTTCAAAGCCACATAAGAATGTGCTCAGCCCTTCTCTTTTCCCTCTGCCATGAGATCTACACAGCCCAGTGAGTGGCTGCTCCTTCAGTCTGGGTCCTGGAGTAAACACGGCATGGATCAGATCTGAATCTTACTTGGGGTGTACGTGTTGGATAAGTGAGAAACAAACACTTGTAGTTTTAAGCCACTTAATTTTGGAGGTTGGATACTGTGGCCTAGATTAGCCTAAGCTGACTGGTACAGTTATTAGCCAATATTCTAAATAGCTTTGATGCAATACAATACATTTTTGTAAAGACAGGGAAACATGGAATACTGTACATTAATATAGCTTATCCGTTTCATTTTCCACATCCTGTCCTATGTGGAATTTCACTTTCTAGATCCTATCCTATGCAGAAGCCCCCACCAGAATAGGCTGACTGAGTTCTACACTTTATTAGAACTAACTTGATACATAGTCTACATTTTAAAATTTTTGGTAAATTATGTCTCAACTTTCACATCATACAGATTTTTCAGCTCAATTTCTACTGTTGATAGTATGCTAAAGTAGAAAAAAATGACAAAAACTAATTTAATTTTAGTAGAAAGGCAGCCTATCACTACATAGTACACTAATAATTGGCAGGCTGCAAAATTATTTCCGTAATTTCATATGTTGTAACCAAAACAGTGTTACCGTTGAAGGTTTTTATAATTATTGTTCTTTAAGCACCCATCATAATGTCCTCTGCATATTTGATTAACAGACTCCTCAATGTCAGCTTTACAGACATCACTGAGTCCCCAGCCTCTTGCCTACAAGCAAGTGATAAACATAGGTTGTTGACAGAATGGAGCTAGGAATATAAGGCATGCCTATCAATAGGAAAATGGTTAAGTTGTGGTATATTATCACAATGGAATATTATATATACATTGACACATTTATGAAAAACTATTAGGGACACTGGAAATTGCTATGATGTATAGGAAACTAAACATACAGCATTCTTCCACTGTATAAGACAAACATTCTACAGAAGATTAAGTCTGAAAAGAAAGCCCAACATTAATGATAGTATTTCTGAGTGATAGAATTATAGGTGGTTTTTATTTTCTTCTCTACAATTTTCTTTTTTCCCAAATTTTCAACAATGAAAATGTTTTCTTTTTATATAAAGTAGAAGCCTCTGTCTTCAGATCAGGTCATGATCTCAGGGTCCTGGGATAGAGCCCCGCTTCAGGCTCTCTGCTCAGCAGGGAGCCTGCTTCCTCCCCTGCCCTGCCTCTCTGCCTACTTCTGATCTCTGTCTGTCAAATAAGTAAAATCTTTAAAAATAAACAAAATAAAAGGTAAAAACTAAGAATATTACTGTTTAGAATTTTCAACAGTGGCATTTCCATAGTGGTGATGGTGAAACTGGCATTTACTTTCAAAACATGGAATTTTAAGAACATATGCTTGCTGTGATTATTTATGGAAGACTCAAAAGATTTAATTTTTTTCTTGACTCCTTGATGATAATGAGATGATTTAGTGGGAAGTGGTTGTTCTCACCAGTAGCTAGAAACTGTACTTTGTAGTTTGGGTTCAGTTGAGTTGAACATCAGCATGTGTCATTAAAGTGCTTAAAACACAGGACACTGTACGAGAGTCAGGTCACCAAAAGATTCTTTCTCCCTAATAATGAGACGTATTTGTTTTAGAATCATTAAAATTAAACACGTGACTTATAATAGGAAACTGATTCAATGTGCAACTACACAACAAAAACATCTACTTCTTAATTCATCCGAATCTCAGAAAAGACTTTTCTTGGGGTCCAACCTGGAATGTCAGGGAGGAAGATTTTTCTTTTAAATGACTGGATATTTCCAATTTAAAGTTTCTAGAGAATTTGTAAGCAAGTTGAAGATTTCCCAAAAAAGTGCCAAAGCGCCTACAAAGTTCATTAAGATTTACACACATTTGGCCAGAGGAATGACTTGATCTAATATTAGCTGAAACTCCCTGACTGAATTCTGTTCAAGTTCAATATTACATTATTATCCTGTTTCAGAACTTACAACATCAGAAATCATTTTGTTGAAGTCCACAGATAAAAGAACAAGAACAAGAAAAACAACAAAAATCACTCTAAAATATGAGGAACACACATTAGTGAACAGTGTGCTCTATTGCTGTCTCTGTGATTGGTGGTATATCATATACAGACATGAGTAGTTCACAGACATATCTGGGATGTGATACATAGAGGAGCCGGCAAATAACATGAAGTCACCTAGAGAGAAATACCTTTTGCTTTTCTTATTAACTTGAAGAGAAGGCTGGATTTGGTGATACTAGGTTTTTAATATCTCTTCGATACTAACAACATAAATAAAGTGGGAACAGACTTAGAGGTCTGAACAGGTAAGAGCATGTTGCTTGTATTAAAAAATGGAGAGTGGCATATTTGTTTGTTGTATTTATTACTGATTTTATTACCATTTAACGTACTATTTTGTTAACATCTATTTATGGCAATGATATTGATTTCCATACTTGGTTAGTTTTCATTTTAATTTTAAGTTTATGATAGCAAAAATTATAAGCTAATTTTAAAAAAGATTTTATTTATTTATTTGACAGAGAGAGAGAGAGAGGCAAAGCACAAGCAGGGGAAGCAGCAGACAGAGAGAGAGGGAGAAGCAGGCTCTCTGCTGAGCAGGCAGCATGAGGTGGGGCTCGATCCCAGGACCCTAAGATGATGACCTGAGCCAAAGGCAAATGCTTAACCGACTGAGCCACCCAGGTACCCCTGTAAGTTAATTTTTTAGACAAACAGTGAGGTACATATTAGAGGAGACCCAGAGGAATGGCAAAAATTGAGACGCAAGATCACATATAAAATTTGGGAAATTTTGCATTGATATAGTTCCCAAGTCATAACTTAGAGTGGATAATGATATAATTAAATTATACATATGAAATTATGTATTTGAAACAGCAATTTTCATTTTATCAAAAACTCATAAAGAAGATGTAGTCCATATACACAATGGAATATTACTCAGACATCAGAAAGGATGAATACCCAACTTCTGCATTAACATGGATGGGACTGGAGAGATGATGCTGAGTGAAATAGGTCAAGCAGAGAAAGTCAATTATCATATGGTTTCACTTATTTGTGGAACATAAGGAATAGCATGGAGGACATTAGGAGAAGGAAAAATGAAAGGAAGAAAAGTCAGAGTGGGAGATGAACCATCAGAGACTAGGGACTCTGGGAAACAAATGGAGAGTTTTAGAAAGGAAGGGGGTGAGGGAATGGGTGAGCCTCGAGATGGGTATTAAGGAGGGCACAGATTGCATGGAGCACTGGGTGTTACACACAAACAATGAATCATGGAATACTACATCAAAACCAATGATGTACTGTATGGTGACGAACACACACACACACACACACACACACAAAAAAAAAAAACTTCTGAAATATTCTGACCCCTATTCCTTTAGTGTTTGTTTTACTCACATTACCTTTACAATCCCTTAGGACACACTTGATTAGGTTTCTTAAATTCAGGCAACTGATTTTAGCTCCGCTTACATGGATAAACATTCTGCTCGCAAAAGCAAAAACTCAAGCACAAAACATCATATCTGTTTAATATTGTCCTGTTTTATCAAGTGGACATACATGTACAGTCATCACTGAAGAAAAAACAAAACAGTATCCCCTTGCTCCAGGGTAAGGTCTGGGCATGTGATTCAGTCCAGCCCAGGGAAGGTTTTCTATCAACTGGTCATAACAGCTGATTCTGGGATGAGCCAAGAAGAACCATCCTTGGCTCTGAGTGGAGTTATCAGAAGGGAGCGGTCTATTTTTCCCAGGGTGTTTAGTTGACAGAAATAAGCCTTAAGTGGCAAATAGCAGTACTTTCACCCTGAAAAATGGAACATGGTAAGAATGATTCCACCATGGAACAGCGCCAAGAGATGGAGAGCCTTGTTTGTTGAATATCTGTTATTGGGCACCAACTATGGTTACTTCAACACTGGAGACTGAGCTCTGAGGACAGAGTTATTATCAGAGCTATGGTAAAATCTCTGCCCTAAAGGACTTTGTCTTCTAGTCAAAGCAGGCTAGAGAGAACAATCAAATAAATGAGAACAAGTTATAGAATATGTGACAGCTGTTAGCGCTCTACCAAAGAACAAAGCAGGGAAGGAGACTGAGTGTCAGGAGATGAGGGACGCACTTTTAAACATGGTGGTTGGGTGGCACTGAACTAATATTTGAGCAAAGATCTCAAAGAGATGAGAGAGAAAGCCACTGGATGCCTGGAGGAGCTTTCTGAGCAGAGGGAACAGCAAATGCAGAGGCCCTGAAGTGAGGGTGGAATGAGTGAAGAGGAAAATAATAGGAAATAAGTCAGAGGAGGATTTGGAGGATGGATCATATAAAGCCTTATTGAGCATTATAAGGATTTAGTATTTATCTGAAATGAGGAAAAAATGGGGCATCCTGAGCATCACTGTGGCTTACAGGAGACAAGGGTGGAAAGAGGCTGACCAGGAAGTGATTGCTGCCCTGATCCATGTGAGGGATGTTCCAGCTTACAACAGGGTGATAGCAATGATAACAATAAGATGTGGTAGATTCTTGCAGAAGTCAGTTGTTGAGGATGAGAGAAAGAGAAGAGTTGAGGGAGATTCTAAGATTTTTGGCCTGAGCAACTGAAATATTGGGATTTAAGTTACTGGGATGGAGAATTCTGAAAGGGACAGGTTTGAAATGGGGTGGATGGCATAGTCAAGAACTTAGTTTTAGAAATATTCAGTTTGAGGTCTTATAAGATGAATCTTGTGGATGTTGGTTGAGTGCTAAATCCATCCATACTGAAAACCAGAATTACCACTTGACTTTTTAGTTACACAAAGCAGAATATTTGCCCTACAAATTCTTTCTTGCTATCTCTGAACATAAAATTCTCAATATGTTTCCTTTTAGAAGCCAACAAATTTCATCATTTACATGCCATCTGCAATTTTTCCTCATCAGTGCCTTTAGATACAAGATGTTCTTAAGAGTTAGCTCCCCTTGGGTTGCAAGTAACAGAGACCCATTTTAGATTACTTAAAGAGGCTAATTAGAGTTTAACTCAGAAATGCTTCCAAAAAACACAAGTATTTGGATATCAAAAATTAAGTGTTTAACGGAAGCTACAGTATTTAACTTGAGAATCCTTGTATTATTTTACATTAATCAAAAATAATCACCCAGGATCTGTACTGATATAAAGGCTTGCATACTAAACTCCATGATTACAAGTCCATGAAACTTGCACAGTTTAAGTAAGTTGGTAAAAAACTACAGTAAGTGTTTTGAATTCACAATGTTCAGTCAAGAGGAAGTATATTTGATTAATAATAGTCCTTCAGGCTGGCCTGCTTTAGCTTTCATTCATCCATTTAGCTACCCAATCAGTATTTAGCCAGTGGTTTGTAGCACCATGCTTGGCACTAAGGCTGGATGAACAAGATACAGGAAGATTCTTTCCCCATAAAGTTTGCAATCCAGAGGGAAAATCAGACAGCAAGCAAATAATCAAAGATGTAATCTTAGTTCTTTATGTCTAAAGCATGATGATAATTCTCTTTATAGAGATAATCACAAAAACGTTACCAAAATTCTTAAATAGGATTTGGAGCTAAATCCAGGACAAAGGTTAGGATGACTATTGAGAGTTGCCAGTAACAGGTAATAAGAACAGCTTTAAAGGATCCTGTTTAACTTGCATTTTTGGCATCTTTAAGGAAAAATTATTAACATAAAAGTGAAAGTTTAACACATGCTTTTTATATATCTAATCTTAGAGTAATTAAGGATTTCAATGATCTCTATGAATTTCCCACCCAACGTAGGAAATTTTTCCCTAATAACACCTGCAGATTGACATGCAGTCTCTGAATGATTTGCAGAAATACAAACGTATCACCTTCAGAGAGATTTTATTCAATTGTTGGAATTTCCATCAGACTACAGCTGTGTGAGCAAAAGAGTACTGTCTATCTTTGATCACCTTACCCACGTCCTAAGCATGGAGCAAAAATCCCAATAAATACTGGTGTTAAACGGGGCATGGATATTCTGATTATATGGCTGAAAGAGAGGACAGCACAATTAAGACTATGTCTAGCAGTATCCAGCTACTTAGTCTGTAATTGGAGGGAAGTGATATAACCTCTATAAGCCTTAGCATCCTCATCTCTAAGGTGAGGCTACCAGCAGCTTCCAAGTCATGGTATTGTTGTAAGAAATGAGAATCAGTACAAGAAAAACATACTTAGAACAGTGACTGCAGATTGCTCTAAGTGTCAACCATTAAAATCATCATTGCCACCATTACCGTTGTAAATTTCTACTTTAGATTGGGTACCTATATGCTACACCTAAATCAAAATTTTCTTTTTAAAATTGTATTTCATTCATTATACATTATCATACATTCCTATTGTCTTTTCCTCATATCTTACCAATTTGCTAAGTTCTTCACTGATTCCATGATGATGTCACACAGTTTTGTAGAATCATAATTTTCTAGCAAGTAATCACATCAATTATTAAGTCAGAGGAAAGAGCCAATATAAACTTGTTTGCATATATTCTTGCAATCAGAATTTTTGATTGATGCTGTGCTTTGAATATATAAATAATGATGTATATTTAAATCTTACTAATTCAGAATTGTTATTGAGAATACCAAACATATTTAGCGAGAAGTTCTAAACACAGAATATTTTCAGTTTAAGTATTTCCAAGCCCATATGCTACTTGGTGTAACCCCTGCCCTGTATTATGAGTAAGAGATTGGGTCAGGCTTCCTCTAATAACTAGTGAAGGACAATACTGAATTATTACATGGGTTGGTTGCTTGTAAAGGTATGCTACTGAAGATTTATAATGGATTGTTGCTAAACTTTCGGTCTGCAATCTCATTATACTAGTAAATTAGTAATCAAGTTCTCTTTTGTATAGATCATACAAAGATGAACGTGAACTTTGCTAATCAAATTAACACTGGCTAACTAAAATCTAAAGTAGTAGAATTATGTTTTATATATATGTTAACTTACCCACAAAGCTAGCCAACGATATTCCATTTTATGCTATTAGTATTCTTAGCAATTTTATCTAACAAATGTATGTTCTTATACAAACTTGGGAATTAAATATAGATATAGAAATCAGGCAAAATTGATGTCTCATTCTCATAGGAAGCCAGTTAAGCAAACATTTTTACCGAGTTAATAAATTCTGAAAAGAAGAAAAATAATTTTCTGTAAATAAAAGTAATGCGTTATTATGTTAAAAGTACTTCATCCTACATTCCATTTTCCTTACCTATACAATGTTAAAAAGTACTGATAGCTACATCCTGTGGTAGTTCGGAAGTTTAAATGTGGGAATGCATGTAAAGCACTTGGCAGATAGAACACTCTCAATTGCTATTAGCTGAAATGATGACAATGACAAGGACAACTGAAGTGGTTGCACTCCAAGAAGTTACTAACACAATACAATGATTAAAAATATAACTCTGCTATCAGTTTAATTGAAATATATGTGGAAGACTATGGAATTGCAAATCACTTATCTTCCTGTAATGTAATTCAAAGCCAAGTTATGTACAGCTCCTAACTGCCTCTTGTGAATTTACCTGTGAATACATAGCCAACAAAGACTCAGCTTTCAAGGCAACTGACATCTCCAGTTAGATTTTTTAAAATATCAGTATATTCACGTGCACCAACATCTTCTGATGGTGATCTTTTAGTGCACGCTGGCAACTTTTGAATGCCAAAAAGTCATCAAAAGGAAAGAAAAAGAAGAAAACCACTCTTGATTCTCTGGTGTGAAATTTAACTTATTCACGTGTACTGGAAATCCTCAAGCTTTGGGGAACTAAAAAAAAAAACATGAAAATAAACCAGGCTTATCATTTTAAAAGAAAAATGGATAGACTCAACACCCCACACTAAGGTTTTTCAAAAGGTACACATTGATTTTCACATGGGGTTTCTATCTAAAGATTCAGGGATCTCAGGAAGACAAAAATATGTGTGTGTCTGAGTTTACAACGGCCTGGGATTGGATTTGTAGCATTCAGTGGGCTTACTGAGTTGGCTTGTCCAATTTTAAATGAGAAAAAAGGCTACCATAAAATACTTCCTTGCCATTCAAAAAATTGAATCTACGTACGAGTTTTCTTTGTGGTTGCATTCACTGTGGTGCTGAAGGGCCCAGCACCAGCACTGTTGTAAGCCCGCACAGCTGTGTAATAGGCCAGATTACTCTTCAAGCCCCGGAGTCTGGCTGATGTCTCATTTCCTGCAACTTTCACTTTGCTTGATGATTCTTCTTCTCCATTATTCCAGTAGCGCACCTGGTCGACAGAAAAACATAAAAGATGGAAAACGTTGACACAAACACTACCACACTTCCACGAAGTGGTTTTCATGAAAATGGGTACTATAATGTATTTATATTCATCATTTACATAGCAAATGTTCTTTAAGGACCTACTATGTGCTAGGGGTCCCATTAGATTCTGTGCCAGAGGAGAAAAGGGACTTTGGGAGGAGACAGAAAATAAACCAGATAAAGTCAAAGACAGTGAGAGCTAAATACCCCTAGACTATAGCTTATTAAAGGAAAATGAGGGTGAAATGTGCAAATTTAATAGAGCAGGCTGTTCCTCCTTCTCGGGCCCTAACCAACCAGGTCCAAGCTCAACTCCGGAATGCTGGCAGCTCTGCTTCACCTCGCCTGGATGGTGGCGGTTCCCTCTGGGAAGAAAGCGAACTGTCAGAGAAAGACTATCAAAAAGCCAGCTGGCCACTGGTTTGTCCTCCAGTGATGGCCAGGTGTCAACAAGGCCACCTGTGCATGCAGAGCTGCTGATGAGAAGAGGAAAGCAGTTAACACAGTTAAATTTAAGTTATGCTAACACGTTTTCTTTGTACTTCATTATTCTGAATTGTGCAAAACGATCTGAGATGTTATATAAAGATAAATGCATATGGAGTATAACGTATAAAAAAAGCTTAATGAGAATATTTAATAAAAAAAGAAACAAGGGTATGAAAAATCCAATAAAAATACATGTTTCCCATCTCCAATTCATGCTATCAAGTTTTGCTGTGCTGTGCTATAAAGTACGGATTACCCAGAAAGTCAAAGCAAAACCAACACGAATAGAAACAGCAACATGACCACCAAATTGTTCAGGAAAAGTACAAGCATTCCTCAGGCTGAGACTGGATATCACCATTTAATCATGTAAAGCAGAGCCCAAACACTTAACATAAATATGTAAGGCAGACTGGGTACATATTTTTTTGCTTTCATAAAGAAATGCATAT
The DNA here is from genome assembly GCF_010015895.1 of Lontra canadensis. NCBI lineage: Eukaryota > Metazoa > Chordata > Mammalia > Carnivora > Mustelidae > Lontra > Lontra canadensis. The sequence continues at coordinate 10,963,426 of NW_022631028.1, forward strand.
GCTCTCTCCCATATTTCTTGCAACATGTGCCCTGACTTTCATTTATCTTCTCTTGATAGCAAAATATGAAAACAGAAGACCATTTCTATAATTTGTGGAAGTCAACAGCTGTTTGAGCACAATGAAAATGGCAGTTGATTCTTAGCCATCAGTCATGAAGGCAGTAGACACTTATGGGGACTGTGGCAAAATAGACAGCCAAGTTCCATCTTAGGGAGTTACTACTTGGCTCTACCGAGGGAAGGAAGATCCAGTGGTTAGAGGTCTTTTGTTTTTTTAAGATTTATTTATTTATTTGACAGAGAGAGAGAGAGAGGAAACTGCTGACTATGGAACCCAATGGAGGGCTCAATCCCCTGACCCTGAGTTCATGAATAAGCTGAAATCAAGTTGGAAAATTGACAGACTGAGCCCCTTTTGTTTGTTTGTTTTTAAGAAAAGGAGAAACCTTTATTTTAATGTGAAATGGCCCAAATTTAGAGTTGGCTCAATTTTTTTAAAGTCATTGTGTGGTCCAAACAAAGCTTGTTTATGATCTGCTTAGGGTAACTAGCTTTAGCCCTCTGGGAAAAATACACTAGAAGTTACAGTGTTTTGGGGGGAAAAAAAAAAAAAGGGTAACTATGAAATTCTTTAGTTAAAAAAATTAGTAGAAAAATCTTATTTTTCAATAATGATCCTAAATTAGTGCACTAATAATGTACTAGGGCAATATTTTCCCTACATATGTGTATGTATGTGTGTGTATATATATGCATGTGTGTATATGTGTATATGTATGTACATGTTTGTGTTTATATTTACATTCATATTTATATTTACATACAGGACCCCTTAAATTCATGTAAAATGCTGTGTCCATGTATATGTATATGTGCATTACTCTTGGAAAAGTTATTAATTTTTATATAAACCTCAAAAGAAGGATATAAACCCAAATGATCAGGACTAAATTGAATATGAAATTTCTACACCTTTAAAGAACTGAATTAAACACTGAAACTTGATGATATTTTAGCAAAAAAAAAAAAATCTATGTATCTTAGGGAACCCAGCATAATAGAAAATCACAAAGAATTTTTTCATTAATTAAGGATAATGTACGAAATTGTCTTTTATAAAGCCACAGCCAAGTAAATTATTTTTTAAAATATTTTATTTATTTACTTGAGAGACAGAGGGAGAGAGGTAGCAAAAGAAAGCAGGAGCTGGGAGGAGAGAAGAAGTACCTGCCCACTGAGAAGGAAGCCAGATGTGGGGCTTGATCCCAGGACTCTGGGATCATGAACAGAGCCGAAGGCAGATGCTTAACCTACTGAGCCACCCAGGCACCCCTAAACTGTTAATGGATACTAAAAACTGGTACACATTCCAAATTCAACAATAGTAAACACTAGGTAATATTAGGTTTAGAGGACTCCAAAATGGTAAGACACATTCCCTGCCCTTAAAAACATTATCCTCTTATTAATGAAGAATGACAAAGAGTCAGCAATTAGAATAACATGTTACAGGCAGCCTGAAACTTGCAGCCTTGGGTATAGCATAGATTGGGGAAAGAAATCACATAATTACGAGCTTTTGAAACCCTCAATTAACAGATGGGACCTCAGAGGCCCCCAGGAGTTAAGTAACTCAATCAGGGTTGTCCTGTCATACACACTGGTCTCTGCTTATAGGCCATTCTTTTTCAGGTATGTCAAATTACCTCAATTTAAGTTGCCTAAGAAAGTATTCCTCAGGTGACTGATTTAAAGAAGAAATAAAAACAATTTTTAATAGGCATAAGGAATATATCTTATAAATTTATTTATAAAAAGCACTTAAGGTTCTTGATAGCAGTATGCTTTTGAAGTACTCCATGTACCAGAAAGAGAGATTTATTTTTGTATCTTAGTTGCTGACATGAATTAGAAATATTTAGACCATAGAGAAAATTTGTACCAAATTGGAATGTGATATTCATTGGAATTGATTATGTAATCTCCTTACATAGCTTTACTTACAAAACTGAATAAATGTGCATACAAATCAAACATAAAGAACCAAAGCAGTATATTAATATTCCCAATTTTCTATGAGTAGTTAATAAAATATGTCCTATAAAATTTTGCTCAAAAATATTTAATAAGGGTAGATAGTTTTTCTTTAAGGAGGGAAAAGTAAACAAATAAATAAATAAATAAAAGAAGAAAAATAAAGGAGAGAAAAATCAAGAATGAAATAAAGACAAAGACCAAATTTTCCCCTCAGTTGTGTTTGGATTTAAATGGTAAAAGTCCCATACCTGAGAAAACAGACTGTAAGTCCGTGCTAATTCAGATTTTATAGAAAAAACCACAATGCAGGGAAGAAGAAAGGAAACCATCTAGACTGAAGGAAAACTTCTGCAAATATAATTGTGCAGTCTGTTAACTATACTTCAATTAAAAAAAAGATATCTATATAGAGATAGAGAAAATATATATATGTACATATATACATATATATATGTATTTGTATAACACTTGATGGAAAAAAAGTTAGTATAACAATGAAAGAACATGAAAGTTGCATGTACTAAAGACAAGCAGAGAAAAATATTACAAAATACATAAAGAATTCTGCTAATAAGAAAGAAAGCTGACTAGGCTAGGCTCGTGGGAGTCTAGCTACAAGATACTGATCTGAAGTGGATCTCAAAATAAGTATATTTAAAATGTCCAAATTCACTAAAGAAGGGACTGAATCTATGTTGCCAAGAATAGAAGATTTAAAAAAAAAAAAAAAAGAAAACTGGATGGATTTGAAAAATATCAGAAAAATACAGTATTAACAAAGTTAGTGACAGAATTAAGCTAAAGACTACATGATTGAAAAGAGAATTAATAGTTGGGGGAAATTGGAGGGGGAGACAAACTATGAAAGACTGTGGACTCTGAGAAACAAACTGAGGGTTTTGGAGGGGAGGGGAATGGAGGCATGGGTGAGCCCGGTGGTGGGTATTAAAGAAGGCCACGTAATGCATGGAGCACTGGGTGTGGTGCATAAACAATGAATGTTGGAACACTGAAAAAAGTAAAATTAAATTAAATTTAAAAAAGGAAAAGAGAGTTAATAAATCCACAACATGGAGAAAAAAATAAAAATTATGAAAACAAAGAGATATGGAAGATCAAATGAGAAGTTCCAACCAGAGTTGCAGGAGAGATGGAGCAAAAGGCAACAATTAAAGAGAACAGGTCTGAGAATTTTCCAGAACTGAAGACACATATTTTCAAGTGGTAAAATCTGAGTTGGGCGGGGGCTGCAGGGAGAGCGGTGTGTGGAATAAAAGGTAAATCCACTGCAGAGGAGCAGGTGGTCAGAATAACTGTGGCTCTCAACATTTTTCCATCACCATATACCTGAGTGTAGCTCAACCTCTGGAATATCTGTGTATCACTGTGCCTTGATTTGCTAGTATGGAGTGTGCACATGTGAAGAGAGACAGCTGTACTCCTTGGCATGGCAGACAGCAGGAGGGGCAGATGCCAAGCTCTGGTCACACACCTGAGGCAGTTTTCTGTCTTGGTAATCACCATAGCTCTACCATCCAAAGCAAAGCCTGCACATACTAAGCACTCAGTATTGTTGAGTTCTTAATGACTTAACAAATGTAGTCTAAAATGCCTCCTTCCTTTCCACCACAGAAATTCATAGATCCCCAAACACTAGACATTTCCTTTTAAATGCTAATGAGCTATCTGGTGGCTGCTGGCTCTTGGATATTTTTAGAATGGGGGCTGGTTGCCAGGGGAACCAACCTTATAATAAGTAGAGGGTGGGAATTTCAGCCCCACCTCCTGACCAGGGACTAGAGGTTGGGTCAGTTAACCAATGATCATTGATTTAATCCAGAACAATTGCAGTGAAGCCTCCTTTAAAATACCCGAACTGAAGATTCTGGACTGGTGAACTCACTAAGGTGTTGGGAGGGTAGAGCTCCTGGAGAGGGCATGAAAACTCTGTGTGTGTCCTTCTACAGACCACGTCTTATGTTTCTCTTCCATTTGTCTGTTCCTGAGTTGTATCCTTCATAATAAATATGTAATAGTAAGTAAGGCACTTTCCTGAGTTTTGTGAGCTGTACTAGCAAGATCTCAAACTCAAGGAAGAGGTTGTGGGAACTCCAGATTTATAGCCAATCATAAGTATAGGAGGCCTGGCATCTGAAGGGTGTTGAGGGGCAGAGGGGGTAGGTAAGGGACCAGCAGTTTTGTGGACTAGACCTTAATCTGTGGTATCTGAAGCTAACTCTAGGTTTATGGTGTCAGAATTGAACTCAATTTTAGGATGCCCAATAGGTGTAGGAGAACCAGTCAGTGTAGAGAAAAAAACCCCACATTATTTGGTATAAGAAGTGTTGGGTGGATACAGTAGAGAGAAATAATTATTTTCCTTTTATTCACTAAGCTAAGTACTCAAGTCCTAATATTCTATGCATCTATGAAACATTGGAACTCTGAATTTCTTGATGACATAATATAATTATCTTTCTTCAGAACCATAAAATCATATCACAGGCCAATGTGTTTCTATCTAGATAAGTACAGAGAAACAAACTTGAGGAATGTTAGGATTTAAAATGCTATCTCTGTTTCTGCAAGTAATTTGGTTGTTCCAAAAACTAATGTCCCTGCTCTAAGGAGTCCTTAATATTATTGCACATGAGATGTCACTTAATTAAAACTTAACACAGAATGCAATTTATAAAAGGAATGTATTGAAAAATGGCACTTTCTTTAGCCATTAAAGTACAGGTATTAAGTCAGAAATACTATTTTAGTAGACTAAAATAATTTTGTTTATACTTAAAGATTTTCAGAGAGACAAATATTTCAACTTAGCTTCAAATGTATTTAGATAAAGACAAGGCAAGAAAAATGAATTCAATAGTGTTTTGGAAGACAAATGTGGATCTATCTTCTATTCTTCCTTACATGGTTCTCAGTCATTGGAGGACTGACCGATGTGTTGCATGACCTTGGCCCTCTGGCTTCTCACTGGATTTGGCCAATAGAAGACAGGAGAATAGAAGACAGGAGTGTAGGAGGAGAGAGGCTATGATATTTATTCCCCTGCATCCCTATGCGGGGACATAGTTTGCTAGGGACTACCTTTGCCCTAACAAAGAACACACACACACACACACACACAGAACACAAACTTTCAGTTATAAAATAAAAGTCATGGGGATCTCATGCATAGCAAGGTAATTGTGAAGGGAAATCCTAAAAGTTCTCATCACACACACATACACATACACAAAATTTGTAACTATGTATGCTGATGGATGTTAACTAGACTGTGATGATCACTTTACAATTTTTATAAATATCAACTCATTATGTTGTATACCTGAAACTAAAATAATGTTGTATGTCAGTTATAGCTCAAACACACACCTCCCGCCACACACACACATGTACCACTACCACCACACATACAGAGCTCCCTTTGAGCAACTCTGGCTCACACACAGTGACTGCTCTCTCTAGCATAACCAATCCTTCCTCTGAGCCTAAAGTCTGCATTTCATTCACTTGAATTCATTTTTGCCTGTTTCCTATTTGTTTAAATGTGTCTTAGTAGTTTCTATCCAATTTTCCCAAGTTACATTTGACTAATTCTAGAATGAATTAATTCTAGAATCAGTTAATTCTTTGCCTGGTAGTATGGAATTAGACTTAATGTACATTTCTTTTTTTTTTCCAGTAGAATTTTCACACTCTCAAAAAATAAATATTTGACATCTTTTTCCCTTTGTGATTAAAATGTTTGAAACCAACCACATTCTCTACAGCTGTTTAGAACAGGAGTCTGGACAAAGGTATTGATGAGGGAACAGAAAGCAAGCAGAGGACAAAGCAGAGGCCCACATGCTGACACCCCACAACCCCCCCCCCCCCATGGGGTATAGGTGACACTCCTCAGGCACTCCTGGCTGCCCTAAAGGAAAAACAAATAGTTAACTTGTAGAGATCACAATCCTGCAAGACCTGAGTCTCCCTCAATTTACAAATGTCCTAGTGATTTACAAGGAAGAAGCTTTCTTATCAATAGCCTAACTTCCAAAGATCCCTAACTCCATTCCTGAAGGCCTAACATCATCTTCCCCTCCATAAAATTGAGGGAGGCTGAGGCAGAGGGAAATGTAAATAAAGTTAAATTTCTTCTAAACCTAAAGTTCATTGATAAGGATGTGTGATAGCAAGAATGTGGCATTCCTCCAGGAATCTCCCAACTATACCTTACTGTTAATGGCTTATTAAAAGGAAAAACAACCTTAACTTGAAATGGCAAGACCTTAGGTATCCTGTGGGTCCTCTTTAGCATATGAAAGTTCTTTCAAACTCTCCCTTTTCCTTACCTCCCCCAACCCCATAGTAAATTATAAGCCACCTCTCATACCCCTGGGGGAAGCAGCTCTTTCTGCCAATGGGTCCTGTCCCCCTGCTTTAATAAACTACCATTTTGCACCAAAGATGTCTCAAGAATTCTTTTTTGGTCATCAGCTCCAGACCTCACCCCACAGAACCTCACTTATATTCTAAAACTTCATCGGTATCAGTGAGGTTAATAGCCATGCATTTTGCACACATTTTTTTGGTTTTGCTCCCCTCCCATGCATTTAAAAAAATCACTAAGTATCCCCCAAAAGTGCTAATCTATATTATCTCACAATTGTAGACATTAGTTTCAATCACTTATCAAGGTCATTCTCTCCAGTTTTATTTTTCAAGACACATAATGGCTTTCAGAAACTGATGGGAGAAATCACGCTATAACTTTGGAGCTTTTGTTCCTCCGGCACCTGCTACCCATGAACTTCAACCCTTTGCATCTTCTTTATCATGTCTGCATCTCGGGTTCTTATCCAAAGGGCACAAGAAAAGATCTGAGCCTGAGTGTTACGGCTTAGCAGATGAAATAAATTGGAGCCCAGGGAAATGAGCTCCTCAACTACTACTTGGTCAAATCAGAAAGAAAATTAGTCTGGATGCTAATGATGATGTGTGCTCAGCATGCGACGTGGCACATGATCAACCCTCGCTGAGATGAGAGAAAAGCAGGAGCTATTAACAATTTTAAAGCCATATTGGGGAAACTGCAACCCAGAAAGTTAGCCACACGACTGGTAATTAACCACTCCACTAAGTCATTTGTTTTTCCATGTTACTGTGTAAATCATTATTGAACCTAAGAAAATATATATTTTTATCTTCGTGTAATTACATAAAATATTTCTTAAGATTCTCCAAATTAGCGTATCTTTCTCTTCCTATTTAACAAGCACTCGGGAAAGAAAACATTTTTTTAAATTTATTTTTTTATTATGTTATGTTCGTCACCATACAGAACAGCATTAGTTTGTGATATAGTGTTCCATGATTCATGGAAAGAAATTTTTGCTAGTTGTTTCCCTTCAACACCTTATTCATGCTGCATTTGGATGTTAGGTTTGCGGCTCTATTCAGACAGGCAAGCTGCCATGCACCCCAACCCACAAATAATGTCAAAGTAAGTCCCACTTTCTCTTTGCCTCTCTCATCTTTTTGCCTCCTACACTGAGGGCAACACACCAGCACCAACACAAACAACAGCATTGAACCACGCATTTGGATTATACTAGGTCTTTCTATGTTTCTTCACTGCTTTTTCCAATTTTTCCTTCCAAAGAGATATTATCCCAGTGACCAATGCTCAAAACAGAGAAAAGCCCAAGTCTCTTCCAGCCGTTTTGACAGTAGCTGCTTTATCTCATTTTATTCTCCAATGATGCAGTGTGTTATTTACTATTATCATCTTTATTTTAACTGAGCTTTGGAGAGCTTTAATAACTTGCTCAAGGCCACAGCAGCAAGATAGTGGAGTCAAAATTGCATTTATTCAATCAACACATATTTTTTTGCATGCCTCCTGTGTGCCAGATAGGACTCCTGGCACTTGGCGTACATCACTGAATAAACAAGCAGATTTCCCAGTCCCTGGTGGAGCTCATCCTCTATCCTAGTGGAGTTGGATGCAAGTCTGTCTAATTCTAAGACGGTGTGGACTTAATAAGATCCTATGCTGGCTCTCTTTGGATTCTTTGGTTTTCTCTTTCATGACATAAACAAAAGAGGTATAACTCAGCTTTCTTATAGAATATTCTTATCAGCTTACATTTATGTATTGCAAAATTAACATCTATCTGTCCCCATGCTGCCAAAAAATTGCCAGCAACTGCTACCTTGGCTGTGGTGCTTTGAAAACCACAAAGTCCATTTACGTATATTCTCTTGTTTCTCTTAACTATTTCACAAACTACAACCGGCTCTCGAATTATGATCCTGTCTTGTGGTTTGTAAAGGGCAAGGTTATTAACGGGGATGTGCATCTCCGTCCATTGTCTGAGGCATGCAAAATGTGTTTGTTTATTTTCCTTAAGTTAATTTGATTTACCACCGAGTTTCATATCCTGCTCAGCTAATGAGAAATTCAACCTCAGTCACTGCTGGGGCGCCCATTCCCAAAACCTTGCCAAGAAAACTTAATATTACATTGATTTGATCCCTTTAGTTCCCGGACCATGCTTGGAGAATGGGAAATCATTGATCATTGCTGAAAGTGGGAAATAGATCTGTTCCCTCCTGTGGTCTTACCACCAACATGGAGACTGCCAGGTAGAAAGATATGGGCCTCCCAAGATTTTGTAAGCATCAGATCTTTGTTTCCACCAAGGTCACCTGAAATTTCACTTCTATTTTTTTCTCAGTGGCATTTGCTTTCTTCTTACCCTCCAGGACACATGGAACTAACTCCTTAAGGGCTTGAGTTTTGCAAACAAACCTAGGGAGAAAAGGCTCTTGCAGGCAACCCCTCTTGACAACTATCATAAACTCTCTTGAGGCAAAGAAGGTTAGAGTGGAAAAATTGCCTGAGGATATTTACTGGGGAGAATTCTATAAATTAATATTTCAGCAATTCTTTTGAGATAGGGCTTGCACTTAGGAATTGTTTACTATTATGAGCCGTAGATGGCAAGAAGCACATAAGTGTCTAATACTATTCAGTACTCCCTAAATCCTAATAAGGTTAGGCCAATTACTGCCCAATTCTGCAGGTGTGGAAAACGAGGCTCACAAAGTTGATGCGACTTTTCCAGCACAACCAGTAAAGTGGCAGTCAAGATGCCATGCACTTTTGAGCTCAGAACTGCTTCCCTTTCCATCTCCCTCCATCCCACTTACCTTTCCCCCACAATTCCATTTCTCTGATCACTGGGCAGAAAGTAGGGGTTGCTTCTTACATTCACTGTCATGGAATTAAAGGAACTTTCCAACTAAATGTTCTTGGCTTCCTTTCAGATGCTGGTCAAGGCAGTTTGTGGTGTTTGTGTGGTGTTTTACTTCTTTAAGTCTGGGCAGTTCTGTCCCTGGTCAAGTTTCTGTGTTTCCTGTATTGAAGGTGTGGGAAGACATTTCCCTATGGATACCTACTAAAAATCTACATTGACAAGACCCAGTTCTAGATGTTTGGGTTCAGTGAGTCCAGGGAGGGCTCTGGGGGTTCATCTTTAGCAACAATTCAGGTAATTCTGGTGAAGGCTGTCCACCATGCCATCGTGGAGCACCGCTGTTCTAGCCTATCTTTTCTCTGCTTTATCACTGATATTTATTCAAGTCAATGTTTGGTTACCAGGAACAAAAACTCTCTCAATTCAATTGAAAAGGAGGGCAAGGTGACATTATGAAAAAGAATACAGCGAGTCTACTTGAGAACTGGACAATTATCGAAGAGCTATTCTGTTTTGCTTGCTGTCCCTACAGCTCCATGGGTCCTTGTCTCCTCCATTCATTGGAGTTGCAGCAGAGTCTATCTGCTTCATCTCACCTGCGACAAGCTTTGTCCCACTTGCCCATGGCCTTAACTTGAGAAGCCTGAACCGAGTCCTAAATTCCACATATCACTGCATTACACTCAGTAATTACAATCTCTATATTGCTTAGTTCAACATATCAAACAAGAATCTGACTAGGTCCGCCTGATTGTCCATGGATCATGTGGCCACCCCGGTGTCATAGTTGGAGGTTATGTGGGCAAGTGGAGGGGTATATGGTCCTGTGTTGCATATATGCTTGTGTGAGCCTGCCCCTGAATCAGGAGTGACAAGCATGAGGGAGGGTCCTTAAAAAGATGGCTGTGGGTGGGGATGAAATCAGAACTATGATTCTTACAATATCACTGTCAGAGAAGTCTTAAGACTTTACTTTTGGAGTGCCTGGGTGGCTCAGTGGGTTAAAAGCCAGACTCTTGATTTGGGCTTGGGTGATGATCTCAGGGTCCTGTGGGGCTCTGTGTTCAGCAGGAGCTGCTAGAGATTCTCTCTTCCTCTCCCTCTGCACCTTCCCCTGCTTGCATCCTCTCTCTCTATAGGGAATAAATACATAAATCTTAAAAAAAAAAAAAAAAGAAAAAGGACTTAGTTTTTATCTTGCCAGTTCTCAGCTCAACTCCTTCCAGCTCTAACAGCTCCCTACTAAACCTGGGGCCGAGTCAGAACAGTTCTTCTCAATATTCAAAGCCATATGTGACCTGGCTCTCCTGTGTCTATCTGCAGTCATCCCTCCTATAGGAACCTTCTTCAGCAGGTGGGTCACCACTCCCTCTAGTCCTCCAACATGCCATGCTTAATCTGGAATTTTCCATCTTCTCTCTTTGCTTATTTTCCTTTAAAGTCCCATTAAACCTATGACAGCTTTCAAGACTACTCATTACTCTTGATCATCCAAATACTTCCTCTGCTACCTATTCTGATGGTCATTACATTTGGTCTTGTGCCACGCTGTTTCAGATCTCTCATCTTACTTCTCCAAACAGAGTTCGTTAAAGGCAAGAATTAGGTTACAGACTGAAGGCAAGAATTAAGTTATAGACAGTTATCTTCTGGAGAGCCTAACAGAGAATCGTACAATGTAACAAGGCCACCAAGAAGGTAAGACAAAGAAAGAGCTGGACGAAAATGATTTCCTATTGGCATAAATATCTTTTGAACTTAAATATTATAGTTCAATATCACTCTTATTTTTTAGTCAATCCATCTAAAAGATTTGGCTCATCTGATATTTGATTTCCTTACATATTCTTTTTTTAAATTGAAGATTTATTATTTTTCAGAGAGAGAGAGATTGAGAGAGACAAAGGGGAGGGGCAGATGAAGAGGGAAAAAGAGAATCTCAAGCAGACTCCATGCCAAAAATGGAGCCCGACTTGTGGCTTGATCCCATCACCCTAAGAACACGACCCAAGCCGAAACCAAGAGTCCGATGCACAACTGATTGTGCCACCCAGCCCACTGGGTGGCTTAACTTCCAAGGAATGGAAAGCTCCACTGTTTTTTCTTTCTATCCCAAGTTATTTTCATTCAGCTTATTAAGTTAAACTCAATAACCACTAATAATTACATGGGACAACGTGCTAGTAGAATTTCAACAGAAGTCAGACTTTAAATGTCGTTGTTAAAAAGAATTTTAAATGGAAGGAGACAAGGTACCATGGCAACATACATATACAGTCTACTAGTTTTATTTTTTATTTTTTTTAATTGAATTTTATTTTTTTTCAGTGTTCCAAAATTCATTGTTTATGCACCACACCCAGTGCTCCATGCAATACGTGCCCTCCATTATACCCACCACCAGGCTCACACAACCTCCGCTCCCCCTCCCCTCCAAAACCCTCAGTTTGTTTCTCAGAGTCCACAGTTTCTCATGGTTTGTGTTGGAGAGGATGTGGAGAAAGGGAAACCCTCTAAACTGTTGGTGGGAATGCAAGTTGGTACAGCCACTTTGGAAAACAGTGTGGAGATTCCTTAAGAAATTAAAAATAGAGCTACCCTATGACCCTGCAATTGCACTACTGGGCATTTACCCCCAAAATACAGAGGTAGTGAAAAAAAGGGACATCTGTACCCCAATGTTCATAGCAGCAATAGCCACAGTCTCCGAACTGTGGAAAGAGCTAAGATGCCCTTCAGCAGACAAATGGATAAAGAAGATGTGGTCCATATACACAATGGAGTATTATGTCTCCATCAGAAAGGATGAATACCCAACTTTTTCATCAACATGGACGGGACTGGAGGAGATTATGCTGAGTGAAATAAGTCAAACAGAGAGAGTCAAGTATCATATGGTTTCATTTACTTGTGGAGCATAAGGAATAACACAGAGGACATGGGGAGACGGAGAGGAGAAGTGAGTGGGCGGAAATTGGAGGGGCAGTCTATTAGTTTTAAAAGAAATTACCTCATAGCCAAGCAAATGTCCATTGCTTAACTTCCAAGGAATGGTATTCCATGAGACTTCAATTTCTGAGGAAGATAGGCTATTTGCAGATACTTGAGACGGAGCTATTGTAGGCTCTGTTTGGCAACAGAAAGTGAAATACAATTATTATTTTGGTAGTTAATTTAAAAATCTATTGAAGGTCTTATTTTTGAAAAGGCGCTTTAACATACTCAAAAATCCAATAAAACACTTTATCAAAACATTTGAAAACATAAACCATGTCTTGATCTGTTTCCGCACTTTGGGAGTAGATAGACTTTTCCTTGCTAAACAGCAGCAGAAAACTCCTCTTTCCTCTGTTGCACTTTTTTCTTGGTATCTTTTCTTCCCTTCTTTCCCTATGTTCTCTCCACCAGCTCCTTATTTCTTTCCCCTCCATCCCACAGCTCTTGCTTGGACATTTCAATGCACACAAATGCTGCCTGTTTGTTTGTTTAATTTTGTCTTGCCAAACAAAGTCATGCTCTACAGAGTTCATTTATTCAATAAGCATTTAGTTAGTGCCTTCTGTATCCAAGGCCCACAAGAGGGGCACACTTAAATGAGATACAGCAACTTCCAGACATTTACTCTTTTGAAGGAGTAGACAGACATGCACAGAACTTATTACACAACAAATATCCCTCTGTAATAAACAACTCTTAGCTTGAGGGGCTCATAGTCATTCTCTTGTCTCACAGCACAGATCTGAGCAGGGACTTCCCCTCTTCCAATATCCATTTCTGTGTTAAATCATCCTTCTTCTGGGCTGTGCTGATTGATAGTGAGGCAGAATCTTGGTCCAAGGAAGGGCCTATTAGATTTTCTGTCCTGATAATTCGAAACTTGGTTTGGACAGATGAGGAGTACTTGAGGCCAGTCAATCCAGTCCTGGCACCCTAGAGAGCTAGAGGGTTTCTGAGGCCCCACAGCTTTTCTTATTAATGATCTTTATGAGGTATGCTGTTCAAATCTTCTTTTGATTCAGTAAGTCATAGTATCCAACAAATCCTTCACTTTTTCATAGAAAAGTCAAATCTCTATCTGATGTTTGGAACAGAAAGACCTTTATTCAACTCATCAGTGGTGGCAAGAATAATAACAGGAGGACGAAAGTGCAAGGGGGGAGGGAGAGGGTAACAGGCTCTGGTTGTCCCTCCGTCCAACCTCCAGCCCTCCCAGTCCAGAATGCACAGGGTAGGCAGTGCTTGAAAACTCCCTGGTTAACTACCATCCTTCCTCAGACTGCTGCCCTTACAAGGAAAATCCTTGGCTAGTCTTGGAAACGGGGTCTGGTTATGAATATAAAGGCTCTTATTTTTTGTGAAGGTTTTAATACTACTTGTTTGTTTTTCTCTCAGAACTCCAAAAGAGAGGATAAGAATAGGTGGTATTAAAAAACTGAGTCTTCTTATTATTTTAGACATGACAACTGTGGACCACCTCCTGCAATTTACTGCATGGTCTTGGGGTAGAGAAGACACTGCAAAGTCACCTTTCATGAGTTCAGAATGGTTCAGAGCAAAGGCTCTTGATTAAAATACTTGTTTGGTAAGTCTGTATGGAGTATGGCTAGTTTATTCATTTCCTTCATTAAAATTCCATTTTCTTATGTATACATGGGCTATAATGATAGTACCCACATGTAATTCCTCCTTAGAAAATCCAAATTAGGTAAAGTCTGGCAATGGTAAGCATCAATACATGCTAGCTCTTATCATTCTTATTAAGTAGAACCCCATGTGATAGCCAATATTCAGCTGCTTTTTTCCTATAAAATGGCAATTTCATATGATTCTCCTAATAATCATATTTTCTAAGGAGATACCATAGTTAGGGCAAATTTAAGAAAAGACAGAGAGATAGCATGGCTCCAGAGTGGAGTATGTATGAATCTACACTAGCTGGAACCAGTGTATCACATCTTTAAGCCTGTACACTGCACACCTCTCCATGTCATACTTTAGGCCTCCCTCTCCATTCTGCTAACATCCCATTCTCAGGTCATAGGAAACACCATAAGAATTGAGACTGGAGCACTTAGAAGAGAGTATCCTAATCTTATCCCCCAAAGAAGAAGGCTGTGGAAAGCTGCGTTGTGCCCTGTTTCACAAGCTGGAGCTCAAAATGTACTCATCATCCACAGATTTTAACCAAGAGTTACATCCTCTGACTAGCTACTGAGCCTCGTACTTCAAGTCGGCCTGGTTAGTGTTTATTACCTGGACTGTGAATCTAACTGTGGCTTCAGTCATTATTCTTTGGAAGAAATTTATCTGAAGTCACAAAGCATTTACTAGATTTACTGATAACACAAACCATACAGTCTCCATACCTTCTTCGGCAGAGAACACGGTTGTCACCGGGCTAAATGGTCCTTCACCTTTGTTATTATAAACACCAACTTTAACTTCATACAGTGAAAATGGCATGATGCTTTCATTCCTAAAGACATATCTTGGGGTATCAGGAGATGTGACCACTGTCTGGATCCAGTTAGTAACTCCAAGAGGGCGGAAGGCAACAACATAACCAAAACCTTCACCATTCTGTAGTTCCTCGGGGACTGGCTACAAAGGAAAGACATATTAAATTCACCCTTACACATGAGGGCCAGGCAAAATTAAATGAGTTCTAATCCTTAGTCTTTTGCAAAACCCATCAAATAATAATTGACATTGTATTAAGAGGTTCTGTAAAAAAAGGAGAAAAACGTCAGTGGCACAGTCAGGTGCTTTAAAGAGACATACGCTACGTTTTCATAGCCATCCAGATAACTAGTTGGAATTTTCTAAAGTTATTCAGATTTTTTTAAGCACCCTGTAGCTCCAATGTGAGTTCTGTATCATAAGATATACTTTCAGTTGAATATACCTCATCACTTGAGTCAAATAAAAATCATCTAATCCAGAATGTTGACTTTATGGAAAAAAATTACCTATTGATATGATGATTAAGTACAAAGGACTAAAACTACAAAAAAAAAAGAAAGTAAAAATAACGTATTAAGGTCAAAGCTGTATTTAGATCATGTCAACAATTCCTACTGACACTCCTTCATGATCTCTTAACTTTCTATTTTTCCATCAACATCTTCAAATAACACAGCCGATTCTCATGATTTCTGACTTTAAACGTGCTAATTACATTTTTTCCTAATTACAATATAAAGCAAGAGCTGAGAGCATGGCCAGGAAGCAAGCACCTGCTGGAATCAGTGGGTGAACATCATCAGTGGGGTTACAGCTGCGTGGAAAGCCGTGAGGACAGCTTGAGAGCAAACAGCCAGGACTTGACTCTCAACCCCATGTTTACCAGCTAAATGACCCTGGGCAAATTATTTAATATTCTCTATGCCTTAGTGTTTTCATCTATAAAATGTTGCAAGAGTGAAATGAAAAAAAAAAAAAAAAAAAAACACAACAAAAACCAAATCAGTTCTAGAAATAGTGATTAGCATAGGGTGAGCTACTAGTACTATGGCCCACCACCAGCACCACCAGGGGCTGTGATGGGAAGAGCAAACCCCTGAGGGGGAGATTGCTGTCCGGACACTTACATCCCAAGTTATCACCAGCTCAGACCGGCTTCCACCACCTCCACTGACTTCTGAAGGAGGCACTTCCGGAACTGTGTAGGTCAGAGAGACAGAGATAAAACCCTATTTGCATTTGATTCAATGTTGCTTATTTCTAATATTTGAAGTAATTGGATCACTGGCACATTATACATATGGGTGTGTGTGTGTATCTAGATCATGTGAGACATACATGCAATATCCATATATGCATATTTATCTTTGAGGAGATCATCAAATAATTTATATTTGTATGAAACTTTCATAGCTCCGCAACACCTCAAACATTAAGAAAAAAATGACTCAGGATAGAGGTCAATACAACAAGGGAAAGTGATTCCCTGGGGATGATGGGAAATGAACCCAGCATGAACATTTCCCTTGTGACTCTTTCACATTACAGATATAATTGCTGTATCAATACTGACTTTGCTTAAAAAAAAAAAAAGACCTAGACTCAAATCCTCAAATCTTGTTATGAGGTATTGTTTATACACCTCACGTGGGTATCAAATTCCCTGTTTACACTGAGAACTTTATGCTTAGTAATTTCTATGACACAACTAGAACAGAAGTTCCTGAAGGTGTGTCTTTGTTCAGAGTGGTAGCCACAATATCAAGAAAGTGCTGATCACACAGTAGATACTCCATAAGTATGTGTTGTATGAATAAACAAATGGACTGCAAAGATTGGTGTGGTTCTCCTATTTCTCACAATTCCTGCCATAAATATCACATGCATTGTCCTGAGTGAAAAAACATCATTAAAATTACTGGAACATGTTTCCTGACTTCTATTTTGGCTCAGTTCCTAAAGTGACATACTAGCTATACTTCAAACATCATTTTAATCAACATTAATTAATATTACAGATTCTGAAAAGGAAAGTCTATAGAACCTCTCAGAGGCCTCAGGAATCTGATACTACAAACACATCCTAAGTTTCAATTTCAATGTTAGGGTATTTTTAGAGTTATAAAAATAGGCTTAAAGTTAATACTAATAGTCACCCAAAACATAACATTTTAACAATGATTCTCTCTTAATCTAATAGTTGAGGGGTCAAAATATTCCTGATAATCAGTCACTTGAGCTCATTCATGGAGCTTGGTGGTAAAATGAGATTTCCTAGCAGCAGAACTCCCAAATGTCATTATCCTACCAATTTGTCAATGCTTGTTATAAATGAAAACAGCATTTCCCCTGTTAACAGGGTGACTATGTCAGATAGTAATTATAACCTTAAGTGACAAAAATATATTCACTCAACATGCACTAATGAACGCTGATGATGGACTGAACTTTTGGAAATGTCACATTACATCAGAATCACTTACAAGAGTGTCTTCTGACAAATGCCATATGGCCAGTTCTGCTATTAGGTAGGTCAGATAATTGCAACAATGGATTATTGAGGTTAATCCCCTGCTGGCCTGGAGGCCAAGTTCGAGAGAAATGGAAATACACACCCAGGGAAACCTAGTAACCTATTTTACTCAGAAAACAAAAACACTAACCTGCCTCTTCAGTTCTTACTTTTTCTGAGGGTAAACTGGGTTCTCCACCTCCGATTTTGTTACTGGCTACAACCCGAAATTCGTATTCCACCCATGGATTTAACTCGACGACTGTAGCGGTGTGTGTTTTCCCATCAATAACCTCAGGCACTGAAAAGGAATATGTCAGAGAAGTGACATTC
The DNA here is from genome assembly GCF_010015895.1 of Lontra canadensis. Taxonomy (NCBI): domain Eukaryota; kingdom Metazoa; phylum Chordata; class Mammalia; order Carnivora; family Mustelidae; genus Lontra; species Lontra canadensis. The sequence goes on from NW_022631028.1 coordinate 10,981,035, forward strand.
TGCAGGTTTTAGCACTGGTTTAAAACCCATTTATAGGTACCAACGGCATTTGACTCTTTCCCTTTACCTGTTGTGGCAGTTTGCCAACCCACGGAGAAAGGTGTCCTCGCCTGAACAGAATAGGATATAACTGGGCTATGGTTATCTGTACCTTCTTTCCAAGAGAGTTGGGCTGTGGTATCTGTAATTTCATCCACCTTCACATTTTCTGGTGGCCCAGGTGAACCTAAGAAAGGCAAAAATGCAAAAGTGGGCAGCAATTCCATAATATCATCTTCTACCCAAGTGAAGAATGCCACATGATCAATATAATACCGACAACGGATACTAATTTCAAAAGTACTTAGCGCAAAAGGGTATTTCCCTAGCAATACAACTACTGCATTTTCTTTTGGACATTTCTGTTGTTAGATATTCAATCTGGACGGGAGTCAGTAATATCAAAATCATAGTATTCTAGGGTTGCAAATGATGCCCACGTTTTGAGGATTTCTGCACCCTTCCAAATACAACATCATTTACTTTTGGCATGATGTCTTTTCCTTTAATCTACCGGTGCACCTCTGTAGTTACCAGTTTGCTTTCCAGAGCTGTTTTAGTCTATCACGCACTCTGGTCATTTTCAGCCCAGTAGCAAATCAGTACCTTGGACAGTAACTCAGATTGGCAAATTCCATCAGGCATTCTGGATGATCTGGGGTTTTTGGAAGTTGTCATATACACATTATCACTATTCTCTTTCATATTAAACACTACTGCTGCATTAATGACATGCTCAAAAACACATCAGCTTGGTAACACCTGTGAAATGCTGATTACAGTGAGAGCTATTCGCAGGGCAGAGCTGAGATATTTATTTCGTTGAATTAGCACCCATCCTTATCATAACAGTCTCTGGTCTATTTGGGGGGAGGGAATCAAATCAATAATACAACTCACATGTTCATATGCAGTCTCATGGTTTTTCCTCCAGTAAGGAATGATCAGTTAAGATATGAGATTTAAAAAAAAAAATTAAACGAAACAAAACAAAACAACAACAAAAACCACTGAGGCATTAATGTCTACCTCTTACTATGAGGTCGGCGGCAGATGAAACACTGTCCACCCCCGTCTGCACCATACACACATATTTTCCACTGTGTTTCAGCTGAATGTTTCTGATCATTAAATCACCAGATGAACTCTGTTGGAAAAAAACAGGTAATGAACACACTGTCATTTTGAAAATGGGAAGAATTCTTGAAGGCTGTAGCCAACAACACCATTGGGATAAAACCCATATTTAGAGAGAAGACCAAGGAGGTTCAAGACTGCTATAATGGAATGTATGGAAATAAAAGCAAGTTAAAAACCATACGTGGCTGCACACATAGATTCCTGTAGCTAAATAAACGACAAGATTTCCCCTGAGCATTTATGGCTTCAAAAGTAAATAAGGGCAGAGATTATGGTCTCAGAGTCTATTTACTTCCACTAGGGTGACACTTCTTTTTATATCCACTGCTCAGCACCAGCTCAACTCTTTTCTTTGGTTCCAACCTCTATGCAATTATCTGCCTGAGAAGAGGAGGGAAGCATTTAGGTATCTGGTGAGAGATAAATACAGCAGGACAAGAGGATTACCATGGTTGAAACATTTTTCTGATCACATTGGTGCTTAAAAAGCCTAACGCTATTTAATTTGTTCAATACAGAATTTAGGAGTAGTCAGTATGAACCCCTCAATAAGAAGAAATTACAACACTTTAAACCCTAAAAATAACAGCTGTCCATAAAGACATTTGCTGGCATCATCTAGCACCAATTAATGGAGCAAATGTATTTCTAAAAGCTCAACTTCAAATGGTCTGCATTTTAAAAGAATATAAAATCATGTTCATAAAATTACTTACTGTAGGCCAGTTCCACGCATTAGTAAAAATATGAATGAAAATAAAATGATTTGGAAAGCAAAGCTCTTTGAAAATGATCACCAACCGAAACATCTCTAAACTGGTACACAGAGGAAGCAATGGTGTTTCTCTTGTTAATTAAAAGGATAGGAGTACTCTTGGGTTTTCCTAGTATTTTTTTTGAAAGATGGATTCCATTCTCCAGCTTTTAGGCAATTTCCTAAGATCTCCTACAGGGCAATTCTTTAAATATTATTTCCTAGGCTTTGGATTTTGAATGGGCTATGCATTCTCTGTTGGTCAGGTTGTGTGGCTTTTGCCTGATGTCTTGGGTACTGGGAGAAAGCAGACGTGAGGTGATTGATGGCTGTAATTAAGTGATAATCCAAAAACTGTTAAGTTTGCACATTTTACTTTCATCAAGTTGAACTTTTTTCTTTCCCTCCCTCTCTTTTCTCCTCAGGGTTATTTAGAAATTTATCCCCAGGACAAAACCTTCAATGCTTGCTGACCTTTAGAAACTCTTCCAGTTTTATGAGCTCCATATACTCACAGGAGGTTGATTATCATTTCTATAGAAATCTCTTCTTTTCAGGGAGGTAAGAACTGTTACTATTAAATTCCATCAAGCCATTGGGAGAGTTATTATTCTTCCCTATGTTTATTTGCTTATTTTGAAAGCAGTTCGGTAAAAGAAAATTGGAACTGGACCTTCCTTATGTCCTTAGACACATAAATACATCTAAAAGGCACAATGGCTGGTTATATTTGTTGAAACTATAAGGAAGAGACAGATATTGGATGTGTCACTTCTTTTCACTTATGGTATGGGTGGGTGAAGAGAGAAAAAACTTAGCTCATGTCAAAACCAAACCACCTTCCTGAAGAAATGTAGTTAGGCTCACCATCAGGGGAAATATAATTTTTAATTATCTAATTACAATGTAGAGTGGAGAAAGGAAGCAATTAAATAAGACACGTGAACAGTAGGAACCACTGATTTTTTTTTTCAGCACTAACATGAAGATGAATGGATGAATACATAAATGGAAAGTAGAATTTATCAAAATTTAGAAAGGATGCCTCTTTAATTTCTGTCTCATTCAACAGAACATATTTGTATTGTTCTTCAACTGCTTCTTTCTTACCGTATCTATTCTTTTAAAGGATCAATATACAGCCTTAAAGATCCACCTTAACAAAAAAGTTCATCGAGTGCTTGCCATGTTAAGTCCACTCCAGGACAGTGAAGTACCTAATACATGGTCTCTGCCCTCTAGAATGTAAACCCAAGTCAGGGTAACAGATATATACATGTGAAGCAAGTTATTTTTATAAGTTTAGAAAGTTTATTTATGAAGGTTAAATAAATTTGCATGGCACAGACCATTTATAGATAACTTCAGAAGAAATGAGACAATTTCAAGTCCTACTGAGGATGTGGGACAACTGGAAATCATTATGCTAACAGCACTATAGATTAGTAGGACTATTCTGGGCAACTATTTAGAAGTATCCACTAAGGCAGGGCATACGCATAATTTATGACTCAACAATTCCACTCCTAAGTATACACCCTACAGAGATGCATGCATATGCTCAACAAAGACATTTATAAGAATGTAGCAGTGCTACTCAAAATAAAAACAACCTAATCAGAATCACAATGAAGTAGATGAATTAGCAGGACACTCACTTAAGCAAATATTATTAGACCATGAGAATGAATGAGTAATAACTCTAGATCAACGTGGCTGCCTCAACTTCAAAGATAAAAACTGGATAGCAAAGAGCACATTACAGTAATCTATTGTATTACAAGTGTGGATTATGGTTGCCTTTCAAAGGATGACTTCTGAGATGAAGGTCATACTGTTTCCTGATTTTGGTGCTGGATACTTGAGTGTGTTCATTTTGTAAATATTCATGGAGTCATACACTTCTGATCTGTGCATTTTGGGGGTAGAATATAATAGTTCTTAAAATGCAGTTATTATGACATACAGCTATATGTTTAAATGTTCCACATTAAATAGGACCACAGGCTGAAGTGGCCAAATAACATGACTATAATTCTAAAGTCCAAATTCTTTCACAAGAATGAGAGACATTTACTGCTAATAATTTAAGTACCTATACTATTAATTAGACTATCCTATAATTTCTTACCAAGATGCAACTGAAAATTCTCCAACATTAAAGAAGATAAAAAAGGAAAAGACAATTCCCAAGGAAAGTTTCACTTATATCAAACCAGTTCCTGTCCCCATCAATTTTTCATTGTTAATGGTTACAGTATAGCTAATTGCTGATTAACCGTGATAAAGGTAAGAGAAGTGTGTCCAGAAAAACACAAGTAAAATTAGTAAACTATAACTCAATAAAACTGAAAAAAATTGTCAAAATGTGGTAAATCAATAGATTATTTCTCAACATGTTTATCAATAAAATTGCATCCCTTACTTAGATATATTTAGATTCAAATAAAACATTTTTAGGAACACTATTAATTCTTTGGATAACAAATAGCTTGTAGTTTATTGTCTATTAATTAGTTTGTTAGTATTTCTTTGTGTTGTTTTCCTAAACTCTCCTTTCCCCACACCCCTTTCCTCAAATACAGAGGATAGACAAGAACTGGGCAGAGGCAGAGTCAAATCTATTTTTTTTTTTTTTTGACATTTCCCGTCCTTCTTTCCCTTAAAATCTCCCTCTCAAAGCACAACGGTGCAATTTCCACCCTTTCCCTCTTCAATGCTGCTGATCAGAGATTTACTGAGAAATGGAGATTTTAGTAACGGGACAGGCATATTCTGATTGCATACACAGGCATTTAAGAAGCAGGAGACATTTCCCTAAGTTATAAGAATTCCCTAAGTTCCAGAGTAGAGAGCCCAGATATGGACCTGCAACTCTATGGTCAAATAATCTTCGACAAAGCAGGTAAAAACATACAGTGGAAAAAAGACAGTCTTTTCAATAAATGGTGCTGGGAAAATTGGACAGCTATGTGTAGAAGAATTAAACTGGACCATTCTCTCACACCATACACAAAGATAAACTCGAAATGGATAACAGACCTCAATGTGAGGCAGGAATCTATCAAAATCCTAGAGGAGAACATAGGCAGTAACCTCTTCGACATCAGCCACAGCAACCTCTTTCAAGGTATGTCTCCAAAGGCAAAGGAAACAAAAGTGAAAATGAACTTTTGGGACTTCATCAAGATCAAAAGCTTCTGCACAGCAAAGAAAACAGTCAACTCAACAAAGAAGCAACCCATGGAATGGGAGAAGATATTCGCAAATTGACACTACAGAAAAAGGGCTGATACCCAAGATCTATAAAGAACTCCTCAAACTCAACACACACAGAACAAATAATCACGTCAAAAAATGGGCAGAAGACATGAACAGACACTTCTCCAAAGAAGACATACAAATGGCTAACACACACATGAAAAAATGTTCATCATCATTAGCTATCAGGCAGATTCAAATCAAAAACCACATTGAGATACCACCTTACACCAGTTAGAATGGCCAAAATCAACAAGACAGTAAACAACGAGTATTGAAAAGGATGTGGAGAAAGGAGAACCCTCTTCCACTGTTGGTGGGAATGCAAGTTGGTGCAGCCACTTTGGAAAACAGTGTGGGAATTCCTAAGAAATTAAAAATAGAGCTACCCTATAACCCTGCAATTGCACTACTGGGTATTTACCCCAAAGATACAGATGTAGTGAAAAGAAGGGCCATCTATACCCCAAAGTTCATAGCAACAATGGCCACAGTCTCCAAACTGTGGAAAGAGCTAAGATGCCCTTCAATGGACGAATGGCTAAAGAAGATATGGTCCATATATATAATGGAGTATTTTGCCTCCATCAGAAAGGATGAATACCCAACTTTTGTATCAACATGGATGGGACTGGAGGAGATTATGCTGAGTGAAATAAGTCAAGCAGAGAGAGTCAATTATCATATGGTTTCACTTACTTGTAGAGTATAAGGAATAACATGGAGGACATGGTGAGATGGAGAGGAGAAGTGAGTTGGGGGAAATTGGAGGGGGAGAAAAACCATGAGATACTGTGGACTGTGAGAAACAAACTGAGGGTTTTGGAGGGGAGGGTGTGGGGGTTGGGTGAACCTGGTGGTTTGGTATTATGGAGGGCACGTATTGTATGGAGCACGGGGTGTGGTGCATAAACAATGAATTTTGGAACACTGAAAAAAAATCTAAAATTAAATTAAGAAAAAAAAAAAGAATTCCCTAAGTTCCTTTTGAAATGCCCTATCTTTTATTTTTTTAAATAAAAAGATTTCACTTATTTATTTGACAGACAGAGATCACAAGTAGGCTGAGAGGCAGGTAGAGAGAGAGAGAGGCGGAACCAGGCTTCCCGCTGAGCAGAGCGCCCAATGCGGGGCTCGATCCCACGACCCTGGGATCATGACCTGAACTGAAGGCAGAGGCTTTAACCCACTGAGCCACCCAGGCGCCCCGTGAAATGCCCTATCTTTTAAAAATAAGATAATTCATCCAAAACTATCTATGCTTATCCACCTGTACTTTCGATGCTGAGGATACAATGGTGAAAAAAACAACAGTCCATACAGTCATTAATCATATGCGTATAATAAATCAATGTAAGATTATAATATAATAATGCTAGCTCAAAGCACATAGAGGAATCTATGATTTTCTGGAGTTTTGGTGAATTAATAGTTGAGCTGAGATTTGCAACATGAGTACAAGCTATCTAAAAAAAGAGGGTTATAAAAAATGGTTTATACTAGGGCACTTAAACATATACAAAGACCCTAAGGCAGGTGAGAACATAGTCTATTTGGGAGTATGAGGGGAGAGAGGATATCAGGGGTATAGTTAATCCACAAATTGTTGATTTGTCCCCAAAAAACACAAAGTTCACTGTAGATAGTTTCAAGTTCATATTTATACCTTGATGACAATAAAATTTTGAGTTTCTTCTATTTAAAAAAAATTTTAAAGTTTCACTAGATTTACTTGATTATCCAATTATTTGTTCATCTAATGATATAGGTGTCTCCCAGGGAAAAATTCCATTTCCAGAACATGTTACAGGTATAAACAGTAAATGGATGTATAAGCCAAATCATCTTTGAAATAAATGCTAAGAAAATTCAATGTGCATGAAATGAAATAGAAGAGGAGCTTATTAACTTTTTCCCTATATTTTCTCAGATGATGACGCTAATGGAATTTTTTATATAATTTAAAACCTACTCTACCCTGGGCAGGGGGGTAAATGCTAAATAGTACATGATATGATAAACCATGCCAGGTGAAAATAAATAAGTAGATCATTAATAATTATGGGTAGGCTGAAAGTACACTGTGATATCTAACATATGCTAAAAATCAAAGAATAAAATAAACCTTAGAACTCAGGAAACCTCTTGAATGGAGCAAATGTAGCATAAACTTATAAAAAATTATCAGCAAAAACTAATTCCCTAGTAAGCATTCTCAATGTAAATGCTGCTGCTGGACTGCCAAGAAGCATAATTTTTCAGTTTAAGGGGTGAAAAAAAAGCCTTTGATGACTATTTGGAAGGCAAGGTTGAATAGGTGGTCCTCCTCCTTTTTGTCACTTTCCACAGCCTGTTATTGCAATATAAATCATTCAACCCATCACTGGGTTGCCTTCCAAATCCTGACACAGCATGCAAATCATATGCAGGTGCCTTGAAAGCAGTCAAACCTGCTGGTGCCTTCTGGAACCTGGGTGGTGTTTTCCTCTGTGAATGTCCCTGAAGGAATTGCTGGCAGACCTGTATCTCTGATCAACCAAATCAAAACTTGCCCCCCACCAACCCAAAACAGCTGCAGCAAGGTCAATTCCATTGCAAATGTATACTGTTAATACAAGGAAAAGAAATAATTAGAAGCCACTGAAACATGAAAAAAAGGTCCTAATACTAAACAGTCTTAGTTTTGTTGTCTAAGAACTTTATCTGAAACTGTCCAGTACTTGCTTATCCAAACAGGTGAGACTGAAAGGCAGGTAATAGGAGTCTGCTAATATAAAAATTTTCAGTATATTCCTTGATATCAATAAATTGGAGTAATTGCTCCATTACTGGATTGAGAGTCCCAGCCTGTTCCATCGTAACTATTTTTGGAAGAGTGACACACAAAAAAATGATAAAAACTCAGTCAAAGGCACTTTATGCATATTTTAGGTTGTGTCCAATACCCGTTTGCTGTAAAGGAATCAGCTTTTCCATCACAACATCGAGTTCTTATTAATAGCATGGGACATTTCTTTTCTGGGTGGTGGTATGCTGATGGAGTATCTGACTAAGAATCTGTGGCATCAGGATGCCTCATCTTTGTTCTCACAGCAATTTTAACTCAGTTTCAATAGAGTTGTACCTCCACAGTTGTATGTTGCCAATCCCAGTACAAAGACTCTTATTTTTTTTCGTAAAATTATAAACTTTTTTAGACTTACATTTATATGGAAATTGATATGGAAGATGTATGTCTTCATCTTAAATGGGAAACTGTTAACCAAAATAATAGTTACCTGCCAAAGTGAATACAACAAGTGGAAAACAGTGCAAAGAACACTGTCCAAAATAATGTAAATGGACATTAGCTGGACACATTCAAGGTCTCTGAGACTGAGACCTTTGCTCTCTCATTTAAAAGGGGAGATTGGCTACTATTAGAGAACCATTAGTGACAAACTGAATGCCATATTGAAACATTCTCCTTGATTTAACCTATATGATTGAAACAAAATTAAAAATAGAATAGATCTCTCATTCTACCTTATTTAATACTGCCTCTTGGTATGTGGTCTGTGCTTTGCAAAACATGGTGCTATACAGTTCACTACACCCAGCAGTTCTCCATGCTGGCTAGACAATAAATTTACCTGAAGCATCTTAAAAAAAAAAAACAAAAACCAGAAATGCCTAGGTCATATCCCAGAACAATTAAATCAGAATGGACTAGGAAATGTAGACCCTCTACCTGATTCTAATGAGCAGTCAGTGTCAACACTTGTGATACCTCCTGAGATGCTCCATTCTTCATCTTCACTTCTTTTATAAATAATCACATTATTTAGGCTCTAAATAATCACTCACATCTATTCCTAACTCTAAAATTCTGCAACTAGTAAGTGCATGAGAAAATCATTAAGTTAGGCTGTTTACTGATGGGCTCATAAGCTAAGAACAGTAATCCTATACATATTTTACTCACAGAGTACGGGTGAGAAAGCCAGTATTTGAAACAGGTACCGTAGGTCAATCACAAGACACATTTCCTTACAATTAGACTGTCTTGGTATGTTTACCATAATTAAAAAAAAAATAGACACTGAAATAATTCAACATGCTGATACATTTCCCTAGATACATACAGAAACTTAATGTTACTCAACATTCATTACTCTAGGATTTCTCTGGATTTATAGAATAATTCTGACACCGAATGAAAGTATTTTAAGTCATGAGACTACTCTGAATAGCAATTTAACTCGTAGATCAGATCTTTCTCTCTTTTTAAATCCTTATATTATAAGCTTAAAATTTAGTAAGAGACATTTGTCCCTTGTAGAATGAAAGGCTAGTATATAAGAATAAGACTTTCTCATACATAGGAATAAAAAGTCATTTCATGGAAACTTGACTAAGCTGTGCCAAATGTCTTATGTTTGCTTGTAGTTTTAGTTACTATTGCTATGTACCTAAAAGTTAGTGGCTTAAAATAACAATGATCATTTATTCTACTCTGGATTTGGTGATTTAAGCAGAGATCACTGGGGGAAGTTCATCTCTGCTCTGAGTCTCATCAGCCAGGGTGGCCCGCAGGGTACTAGAAAGCCCATTTACATGACTGGTAAGTTGAGGTGGGCTGCTGGCTGGGAATTCAGCCATACCTGTGGGCTGGGGACTTTAGTTCCTCTTGAGGTAGACCTCTCCACAGTGTGCTTGGGCTTCCTCATATTATGGTGGCTGGATTCCAAGAGAAATTGTGCTGATGGAACAAGATAGAAATGCATGCATTTTTACGAGCTAACCTTAGCAATCACATAGCATCACTCCTGCTCTTTTTTACTGCTCAAGGAGTCATAAAGGACTAGGTTTCAAGGTAGGAGACATAGATTTCATCACTCAGTGGGGAGGAGTGTCAAAGTCATTCTGAAAGAAGAGCAAGTTGATAAGGGATGTTGTTACATCTATCTTGGAAACATGGTTGGCTATACTCCTCCAGAAATCTCTGTATGTACAACACTACCTCTTTTTTGGGCAGCTGACCTATATGCACTACATATAAAATGGTTCCTTCATACTTTGTCGTTTCCTTGGGCTTCCATCAGGAGATCTGAGGGAGAGGGAACAGTGAGTTTGGGGTATTTACTCATCAAAATTTATCCTTGTGAGGTTGTTTTGAGCAGCTATATCCAGGACCCAAAATAGGTTAAAAACAACAACAGCAACTACAGCTACAACAGCCCTTGCTTGGACACCCTTCCTTTCATGTCGTTAGCCTCTGCAAGTCAGAAAAAGGACTCCTAAGCAGTCAGAGAGAATAAAATTATGCCATCTCCCAGGAGAAGTGTTCAAAAAGAAATCTCACTGTGTTTATTACAACAGCAGACCAATGTATTCCAACAGTTATCCCAATACTTTAGAAGTGTAGGTTTTCATCTCAAAGTCTTACTGAAGAAGATTAAGAAAAAAGACAAGGTTTAATGTCAAATATGACTATCGCTAGCTATTTTTTCTGGTAAGAGTATGATCTAAAATTTTAGAGTCAGTATAAGAAAAACTAAAAAATAAGAGTGTTTACTGTAATAAAAAAAACACCTAAAATTTCCAATTTTTGTCTAAAAATTTAAACTGTCCCAAAGGAACCATTTATTCTTTACTTTCTTATTTAGGTTCAGATCAATTAAATAGTATAATTAAATATTATGTCCTGCAAAGTAGAATGATTTTCTTTCTGAAATTGAGACATAAAATCTAAGCCAGCATGAACAATTACAATCCAATAATAAAAAGGCAAATAACCCAATTAAAAAATGGACCAGCTACCCTGACTTCTGGTTTTCAGGCTGTGTATAAGGAGCTTAACATCAGTTCGTTTTAAAAGCAAGTAAAAAGTTGAATGAACTGAAAAATCAACACCTCATGTTAGATCTGGTATAGAAATGAGGTCATAGAGAAAATCACTGTCTCCCAAACTGGGAAAAAAACAAAAACAAAAATTAAAAAACAAAAAACAGGTAAATACAGAGAATACTAATTTATGAGCAGAAACTTGCTCAGGAGCCAGTCATGGGGGTAGAGAAACCTGAACTGTAACTGATGAATTGCTGGAGGGTCACTGTGGACAAGCCAGAGAGCTATGGGGAACTCCAGGGAACAATTGTAGTGGATTTCCCACACTTCTGTGAGCTGTTCCTCCATGAGTTCTTCGAGGTCACCACACTGACTACTGGAGAAAAATCCCCCTGTGTTTCTGGCAGGGGAAGGGAACAAGAATCATTCATTAGGTTGAAATAAGCCAAAGCATTTTGTTCTTAACAAAGCTTGCTTTCAGGAAAAACTATTTTACCAAGGCCTACCCGGCTGGAGTTTTTATCAGAGACAAATACTTCTTCTGGGGGAATACCCAAATCCAGCTCCTTCTCGCCTTCAACATGGGGAACAGAAACGGAAAAGTTCAAGCCCTGCGGACATCCCATCAAATGGGGGAGGAGAAGAAGCAGCACAGGTGAAATTCACAGCCCAGGAGAACAACCTCACCAAAAGAATGAGATTTAATCAGGATTATGGAATACTTTCCCTTTCCCCACACCTTATACTGCATTAGTAGCGACCAATTTACTGCCCTTCTTTCCTCCTAGTGCACCATCTGCCTTTCAACAAAAAATGACAAGGCACATCAAAAGGCAAAAAAGAGCAGAAAAGGCACCCAAGTATGGCAGAAATGTTGGAATTATCAGACGAAGAATTTAAAAGAACTACAATTAATATGCTAAGGGATATAATGGAAAAGGAGGCAATATGCATAATAGATGGACAATGAAAACAGAGAAAGGGAAATTCTAAGAAACAACAAAAAGAAATGCTAGAGATCAAAAACACTGACAGAAATTTAAAAAATTAATGAGATCATTAATAGACTAGACATGGCTGAGAACACAATCTGTGAGCTTGAGAATATGACAATCAAATCTTGCAATACTGAAAATAAAAGAGAAAAAGGCTGAGAAAAAATATTCCAGAACTATAGGATAACTACAAAAGTTGTAATATACATTTAATGGGGATAACAGAAGGAGAAAAAAAGAGAAAGAGAAAAGAAGTAATATTTGAAGCATAAATGACTTAGAATTTCCCCAAATTAATGTCAGATACCAAACCACAGATCCGATAAGCTCATAGAAAATCAAGCAGGATAAATGCCATAAAAACTACACACAGGCATATCATATTGAAACCTCAAAAGAAATCAAAGAGAATTTTGAAAGAAGCCCAAGGAAAAAACACTTTACGTATAGAAGAACAAAAATAAGTTATATCCAATGTCTCCTCAGAAATGAAGCAAGCAAGAAAACATATCGAATGAAATATTTACTGTTGAGAGAAAAAACTCATCACTCTAGAATTCAGTACTCTGAAAAGTGAAAGGAGAAATATGTACTTTTCTCAAGCAATAAAAAATATTAAGGAAATTTGTTCCAGTAACCTGCCTTGCAAGATGACAGAGGTCAGGAACTTAGATTTTCATAATGAAAGAAAGAACATCAGAGAATAAATAAGTAAATATAAAGTAAAAACTTTTATTCTGCTTTTTCTTGATAGATCTAACAGTTAACAGTTTGTTCAAAACACTGTTATCAAAGTGAATTTGATTTTTATATATAAATATAGATATATGTCTATATGAAATGAAAGAAAGGATAGAAGGGATAGTAGGAAAGAATTAGTAATATTTTCTTATTATAAGGTACCTGCACTACCAGTGAAACTGTACACAGTTATTTGAAAGTAGAATGCAATTGGTTGCAAATATATATTGCACAGTCTAGGATAGTTACTTAAAAAATAGTATAATTGGATATACTAAGAAGGGAGAGAGAGAGTGGAATCATATAAAATGCTCAATTAAAACAACAAAAGGCAGGGAAAATATGGAAGATTAAAAACAGAAACAAAGAACAAGGGCAACAAAAAGAAAACAGAAGAAATATGATAGATATTAATCCAACTTTATCAATAATCTCCAAAAATGTTCTAAATATACCAAGTAAAAAATGGAGATAGAGTGAATTAAAAACAAGAACCAACGTAATATTGTCTATAAGAAACTCACTTAAATATAATGACACAGGTTGCTGGAGGGTGGGAGGGTAGGGATAGGGTGGCTGGGTTATGGACATTGGGGAGGGTATGGGCTATGGTGAATGCTGTGAAATGTGTAAGCCTGATGATTCACAGACCTGTACCCCTGGGGCAAATAATAAACTATATGTTAATAAAAATAATTAAAATATATATAATGACACATATAGATTAAAATAAGTAGGTGGAAAAAATATGCCATGCTAACACTAATAATAAAAAGACTGGAGCTACCTTCTGACCCTGCAATTGCACTACTGGGTGTTTACTCCAAAGATACAGATGTAGTGAAAAGAAGGGCCATAAGCACCCCATTGTTCATAACAGCAATGGCCACAATCACCAAACTGTGGAAAGAGCCAAGATGCCTTTCTTGGATAAAGAAGATATGGTCCATATATACAACAGAATATTATGCAGTCATCAGAAAGAATAAATACCCAAATTTTGTATCAACATGGATGGAACTGGAGGAGATTATGCTGAGTGAAATAAGTCAACAGAGAAAGTCAATTATCACATGGTTTCACTTACATGTAGAGCATAAGGAATAACATGGAGGACATTAAGAGAAGGAAAGGAAAAGTGAATTGGTGTAAATTGGAGGGAGAGATGAAGCATGGGAGACTGTGAACTCTGAGAAACAACCTGAGGGTTTTAGAGGGGTGGGGGTGGGGGGGATGGGTGATCCTGGTGGTAGGTATTAAGGAGGGCATGTATTGCAGGGAGCACTGAGTGCGGTGCATAGACAATGAATCTTGGAACACTGAAAAAAAAGTGGAAGTAGATATATATATATATATATATACATATATATATATATATATATATATATATATATATATATAAATTTTTTAAAAGGTTTATTTATTTGAGAGAGAGAAGGAGAGAGCATGAGTGGGGGAAGGAGCAGAGGGAAATGTGGAGAGAGAATCCTCAAACAGACTCCCCGCTGAGTGGAGAGTCCAGAATGGGGGTTGATCCCAGGACCCCAAGATCATGACCTAAGCTGAAATCAAGAGTCAGCTGCTTAGCTGAATGACCTGCCTAAGCACCATGGGAGCAGCTATAATAATTTCAAACAGGGTTGACCTTAAAATAACAAAAGTTACCAAAGACAAAGACAGGCATTACCTAAAGATAAAGTGATCAATATTCAAAGACCTAACAACTATTAATGATTATAAACCTAACAACAAGGAACCAGAACACATAAAAGGAAAAAACTGATCAAATTATAAGGAGAAATAGAGGAATATGCTATTATAGCTGAAGAACTTAAAACCCATCTATCAAAATGGACAGATCCAATAAGTATAAATACAGTAAGAACATAGTTGAACTGAACAGCACTATCAATCAACTGGATACAATTGATATCTATAGACTCCTTCATTCAACTACAGCTGATTATACATTCTATTCAAGCTCACATAGAACATTTACCAAGAAAGACCACATTATGGGCCATAAAAAACACCTTAACAAATAGGAAGGGAAAGATATCCTACAATGTCTGCTCTCAGACCACAATGGAATTAAACTAGAAATTGGTAACAAAAAGATAGGTGAAGATAGTTGGAAAATCCCCAAATACTTGATATTAAACAGCATACTTCTGAATAACATGTAGGTCAAAGAAAACATTTCAAGAGAAATTTAGAAATATTTTGAACTAAATATAAATGAAAATATAATTTATCAAAGTTTGTGGGATATAGAGACAGCAATGGCTTTGAGGGAAATTTCCAGCATTAAATGCATATATTAGAAAAGAAAAAAAGATATAAAATCAATAACCTAAATTTCAATCTTAAGAAACTAAAAAAGAGATAATTCAAAAGTGAGTAGATGATACAAGATAATAAGATTAGAAAGCAATGAAATTTGAAACATGAAATCAATAAAGAAAAATCAATGAAACCAGAAACTGATTCTTTGAAAAGATCAATAAAATTATCAACCTCTGGTCACACTAATTAAGAAAAGAAAAAGAAAACACAAATTACCAAATGAAAGAAGAGGTACCACTATGGATTCTATAAACATTAAAGTGTTAGCAAAGGGATACTATGAATTATTCTGTGTCCACCAGTATGATTACCTAGATGAAATGGCCAAATCTCTGTAAGTTACATTCTACCAAAATACATATAAGAACTATGCTATTAAAGAAATTTAATTAATAATTAATTAATAATGCTCCCAAACAGAAAGCAAAAGACCCAGATGGTTTCACTGGCAAATTCTACCAAATGTTTAAGGAAGAAATTATACCAAGTCTCTACAATCTCTTACAAGAGATAAAAACTAAGAGAGCTTGTCCCAACTCATTTCCTGAGGTCAGCATTACCCTAATTAATACTGAAATCAGATGAAGACATTGCAATAAAAGAAAACAACAGGCCAAAATCTCTCATGAACATATACATAAAAAGCTACAACAAAGTATTAGCAAATCAATTCCAATAATGTATAAAAATTTAGAAAATACAACCAAGTGGGGGTTATTCCACTTATGTAGGGTTGGTTCAATATTTGAAAATCATTTAATGTAATCCATTATGTCAATATTCTGATTAAGAAAATCTTTCAAAAAATGTCTATTTCTTTCTTCTGGCCATTTTTAATTGGATTATTCACTTTTTGGGTGTGGAGTTTATAAGATTTTATATATTTTGGAATTTAAGCATTTATTGCATATATCTTTTGCAGATATCTTCTCCCATCCTGTAAGTTGCCTTTTAATTTTGCCGATTTTTTTTCCTTCACTATGCAGAAGCTTTTTATATAGAGAACAAACGATGGTTACCAGAAGGGAGGATGATGGGGGGTTGGTTTATATTTCAAGGAAGGTACCTGTGATGAGAAATGGATGATGCATGGAAGTGCTGAATTATTGTATTGTACACCTGAAACTAATATTACACTGTACGTTAACCAACTGGAATTTAAATAAAAACTTAAAAAAAAAAAAAAGGACCATAACATCAATTTTGCCATACTCAACTGGTGACACAAACCAGCTTTGGTACAGTGGGGGGTGGGGTGGGGGAAAGAAAAATCACATGATCATATCAACAGATGCAGAAAAAGCATTTGATGAACAAGAGAGAGAGAAAAAAAGAATGAAAGAAAGAAAAAGAGAGAGAGAGAAAGGAAGGAAGGAAAGAAAGAAAGAAAAAGAAAGGAAGGAAGGAAGGAAATAAGTTGGGTAGAAACACTGGGAAGAAAGAAAGAAAGAAAGAAAGAAAGAAAGAAAGAAAGAAAGAAAGAAAGAAAGA